>NC_057360.1:49033047-49348464 GCF_016509475.1 Prionailurus bengalensis
AGAGGCCAAAGAAGGCAAGTCAGAAGAAGGAAACACTGCAAGGGAGAAGAAAAGGGAAAGCAATGCAGAGGAAGAAAGATTTAAAACAGGCTGTTGGGATTTGGGATGAAACATTTTAATATTTAAATGAGTTAAAATAATAGCACTTTATAATTGGATTGGATAGACAAGGGTTGGTGCGAAATTAATTAAAAATATGCATATGTTCTTATTTTTAAAAACTTACAGGCAATTTACTGTACAATATAAATTCATTTTATAAAAGACATTCCCCTTTTTAAAATTATTTTCCAGTGTTCCATTATCAGTACTCTGTCTTCTCTTACTTTGGCCTTCTTATTCCTTAATGTACTTGTTTAATTGGTTAGGATACACTGAAAAGTGCATAGTATTCAGGTTATATTTGACAGAAATGGTTAAGTAAGTAGGACAGCAAAAAAAAAAAAATAAATAAATAAATAAAACAAAACCAAACCTAACTAGTTTTGACCTCATATAGTGAAATGGATTTAATCTGGTTCAAATAGACAAGTAGGGTTAATACTTTCAATACTTGGTTTAATTTTCTTTCCTTGTTTCATTGGTTTCAAAGGGCCATTCATACATTTGGCTTACCACAGTTGTGTCTATTATCTGTGTCATTTACAACAACTATTAGTAAATGTTTTATGGAAAAAAAAAGTATGCCTTCACATTGAGTTGTAGGTTTGACAATAAACTGTATTTGTCATATGTCACTGAAGTTGTATGACTTACATAGTTAGGACTGAGCATCCCTAAATCCATACAGACTGCTTATAATCACAGAAAATTCCCAGTGGAAGGACCATACCAAGTTATTAATGTGCTTCATTTTTACCAGGGGTCTTTGAACTCTGCCTGGTCCTCTTCCCAGTCCTTTTCCTGGTGGGCAAGTTTGATTCCTAAGTGAGCAAAACGTTTCTGTTTGCTTAAACTAGAAACAGGTCTAAAATAATTTTGACAGCTACCTTTTTATCTTTTCAGGCCTTCCTGATATATAAATAAGTGCTCCTCAGAGGCAGTGGGAGAGATGCCTTCTGAAATAAAGGGTCTGGGGGCCCCCTCTTATCTGCTGTGCTGCATGAAAGATTTTAGAGAAAAAAATAACCCATATAGAAAAAGGAAACAAGAAATGTTCTCACATCCAAAGACCTAACAAAGACCAAATGATAAAATTCCAGCCCAAGAGGAGTTATTGTTATCTTTCCTTTAACACATATTCTAGGGCCACCTTTGAGTTGATTGTTGTTGCTCTGTGTCCTGACAAAGTAGGAGAAGGGACAGACATGAGCTTCTGGAGTTTCTTTGATCAGATGCAATGCCAGTATTATTGGGGAAAGTCATGAGTGTGGAAAGCATTCAACAGATAGAGAAATGAAAATACTGGCAGATAATATGACAGGCAGGAAGTGAAATATAAACTTAAAAAATGTTTTTCTATAAGAAATAAGAACTTCCTTCTCTATCCATGAAGAAATCAAACTGTATTGAGAGTCTCAGTGCTATTATAAGGTATGATAAAATATTGGGGCCCACATTGGTCAGTACTACTTGAAAGTTGCACGAAAAAAGTGGTATCTGGGTCATTTTTTTTTTTTAACGTTTAACAAAGAGAGACAGAGCATGAACAGGGGAGGGCCAGAGAGAGAGGGAGACACAGAATCTGAAACAGGCTCCAGGCTCCGAGCTGTCAGCACAGAGCCCGACATAGGGCTCAAACTCACAGACCGCGAGATCATGACCTGAGCCAAAGTTGGACGCTTAACCAACTGAGCCACCCAGGCGCTCTGGGTCATTTTTGTTGAGTTCTTGTTTGAGCTCAGACGTAGCTTATGTATTTTTGTTATTGTCCCTTTTCATGAACCCCTTTGGCAAGTGCGCTAGTAGGGAAAGGTGACTGTATAATATCCAGGAAATGGATAATTTTGTTTAATTTTGCTTCTGCAAAGCTGGGCTGAGATTTTATATGTTACACAAATATTCCCACCCCCTTCTGGTTACATGCTATACTCTATCCAGTTTTATCTTAACAAACTTTCTTGTTAACAGTTTTCCCAATTATTGGATCTTTTCCAAAGTCTCTGAATATCTAGCCAAACCACTGCATATTAATTGGTGATTATTCTTACCTATACTGTCTTCACTAGAAAAGTGGGAAATAATTTACATTGCTTAGATTTTAACCAATAGCAAGACTTCCCTATTTCTCTTCTGCATAGACCTTCAGAATCTCCTTGATCTAATAGCTGGCAGGCCATTACCAGCTGGTTTAGCATATCATAATGAGTCTGGTCCATTATGAAAAATACATTGCAAGTTATGCTTTAATTAAAAGAGGTGCAACTTCTTTGGACTGAAAGTATCTATAGAATTTGTGTAGAATTTATAACCACCATACACTCTTTACGCTAAGCATCAGCAGGGTGGACCATAGGAGCCAAATGGCAGTTTGTGAATATTTCAGCCTGAACTAACAAGTAAGACTTCCCTTGCTTTGAATTCCACTCAAAGAAGAGAATTTGTGAGTCTACTTGGTCAATGGGTTGAAGCATAAACCCAGATATGAGATCTATTTTCTCAAAAGTCTAGAGATCCATCAATTGTTTTTTTTTTTTTTTTTGGTAGAGATATAAGAGACAATAACTCCCCCCCCCCTTTTTTTTTGGAGGAGATATCCTAGCATTCTTAAGATCACAACTGATAAATTAACTGAAGGACCCTTTTTTTTTCTGATAATTTGTCTTCAACATATATGTGTATATTAGGAAACAATCTAGGATATTTGTACTTCTTAAACTTTAGGACATACCAGAACGAAATCATCAATGTAATAGATTTAAAAAAAGTTCCATAGACACTTCAGTCTAATATGATCTAGTGCTGTAGAATTGATGTGTTCAAGAGTTATGACCCTGAAGGTGTACTGCTCTTCTTGTCCAGTAAAAGCAAACATCTATTTACAAGAATAGGAAAATAATTATCCTATTCCTAATTATCCTATGTTGTTACTATGCTGCATAGGAGATTAAAAAAAAAAAAGATACGTATATTAGACTGCAACACCAGTAAGAAGACTATATATGGAATAACATATGTAATTGGTGACACTAACTCATTAAATTTAAAATAAATGCCTCTCCCTTTCCCTAAGAACTATCTATCTTCCATGAATCCAATCAAGAAAGTTAAATGAAAGTGAGGATGATCACTCCTGCATCTCTAATTTGTTTGATATTGGCAACAATCAGCACCATCTTCCAGGAACATGGTAATTTGTTACTTGATTTGATATTTAGGTAGGGAGAAGGTCAAAAGTGTTAATTGGCTCTCCCTTCAGTTACAACACTGACTTCACAAGATAGGAAATCATTGTGAAGATAAAAGATGCTAAATAAATTTGTTTCTACTACAAAAGCAGGAACTTGGGAAGTAACAAGTTGTTAAATTTAGATTCTTCCTGTGCTTAACATGAAGTAGATTTTCACCAAAATGCTATTAACATGAGACATTTATATGTCTTCATGACCAGTAGGCTCCAGTGACATTGTACAGATCTAGGAATTTATTTTAGAACGAATGCTCATTAGTTTACAAATCATTTGATATTTAATTATGTCAGTTTATCTTAAATGAGTTGAGATCTTTTTAAAGAAGTCTTGGAGGAGGATTTGCAGAGGCTGCTTGTAAAATAACCGTAAATTTCTTCATAGAGTATCCAGGCTCTATTACATTAAAGGACACAGAGTATGTGAACAGACCTGGTAATTGGATTTGGATGAGGAATTCTCATTTTTATATTTGCTCAACTCATGACCTTGTTCATTATACCTGGGTATCTTCCCTCTTTTACAAATCTAGTGGACACTTACTAGACTGCTCTTGACTTTTGTTCTAGTAATCCTATGGTTAATGATGCACAACCAGGAGGAGCAAAATGCCTGATTTTACTTACCTTGTTAACTCATTTCTTATTTTTTTAAGTTTATTTATTTATTTTGAGAGAGAGAGAGCGAGCACACGCATGTGCACATAAGTTGGGGAGGGGCAGAGAGAGGGAGACAGAGAATCCCAAGCAGACTGTGTACTGTCAGTGCAGACCCTGACATGGGGCTTGATCTTATGAACCCGTAAGATCATGACCTGAGCTGAAATCAAGAGTCACTCATCTGACTGAGCTACCCAGGTGCCCCAGGTTTCTATCTGTAATTTTATATTCAAACCTCTTTTCATCGCTCCAGTGTGTTTATATTCAGCCAGGATCATATTTCTACTTATTGCCACATCAATGGCATTTATCTTTTACCTCATCTGGGAGAAAAGGTCAGTTTCTCATTAAGAAGTTCCAGGTAAAAGGGCGCCTGGGTGGCTCAGTCAGTTGAGCTTCCAACTTCGGCTCAGGTTGTGATCTCACGGTTCATGATTTGAGCTCCATGTTGGGCTTTGCACTGACAGTGCTGAGCCTGCTTCAGATTCTCATCTCCCTCTCTCTCTGCCCTCCCCTGCTTGCTCTCTCTCTCTCTCTTTCTGTCAAAAATAAATGAACATTAAAAAAAAAAAACAACTTAAAAAAAGTTTCAGTAACAAGAATTCCCCATGGGGTAGAAACAGTGAACATTCTATCATTCTATTCTGGTCATAGGTTCTTAAGGTCTGTTCCCTTTTAACTATTTCAAGTCTGGAATCAGCAGTTTCAGATTGTCTTGGTAAAAATCTCATAAAATCCCCATCCTTCTTTAAACTTTCAGCTAGTGGAAAGCTACGTTAGAAGGAAGTTGTACCAAGACTTGGATCAATGTATTGTTGTCTGCTGATCTAGCATGGGCTTCTCAGTGGCAGAATTTATAATTAAGCAAGTAGGAGTTATTGGCTTAATTGCTCTGCACCCTCTACATCCATCTGCAATAATCTTTTTTAATTTCCTCATACCTTTGATATTTGTGCATACTTTTTCTCCAGTGCTTCCCTGTATTGCCACTAAAGAAGCACACATCGTGTGTGTCCGGGTGTTCCCCACGTTTTTCTGGTAATTTTGTATGTGACAGAATAATATCCTCTTCAAAACTATAAATTGGGGCATAAAAGGATGTGATTGTAAAAGAATTAGCCCTAGATGGAGAATTAGTGGTCTAAGTTAAAGTTTCAGCTCTGCTTCCTATTATTAACTCACACAATTTAATCACTCAGATTTTCCTATTTTCTCATCCATAAATATGAGTAATAATTTGTTTCAACTACAAAATCAGGAATGCAGGGAGTAGTGAGTTGGTTTATTTAGATTCTTCTTGTGCTTAACATGAAGTAGATTTTCATCAAAATTCTATGATCGTGGGACATTTGTGAGTCTTAACTCTGACTGGCAAACTCCAGTAGTATTGTAGAGGTCTGGCAATTTGTTAGAACTAGCGGTCAATAGTCTACAAATCATTTGGTATTTAATTCTGAAAGTTTATCTTGAATGGCCTTTTATAGGAAGTAAATGAGACAATATTTATGAATGTGCTTTGTAAATTATAAATCACTATACAGTATGATAATATTTTGTACAGCACAAATTGATGTTTGTGTTTTTTGGTGCTTGAAAATTTATTGGAAAAGTTTATTTCTGTAAATTAACTACTTTTTTAAAGTTTATTTATTTTCAGAGAGAGAGAGACAGTGCAAGTGGGGGAGGGGCAGAGAGAGAGAGGGGGAGAGAGAGAGAGAGTCCCAAGCAGGGTCCACACTGCAGAGCCTGATGTGGTGCTTGAACCCGTGAAACTGTGAGATCATGACGACCTGAGCCGAAACCAAGAGCAGGGTGCTTAACCGACTGAGCCACCCAGGCGCCAACTGTGAATTAACTATTTTATAATAACTCACCTTTGCTACTAACATAAAAAATAAGCTTATCTGGCAAAGACAAATTACTAAAATATCTTGAATTAGAACACTTCCAATTTAATGTATTCTATTGCTCTCATTCTTGTAATGCTTGACTTTTGAATCTTTAATAATCTTTCATCTTCAGATTAAATATGAGAAGGAATTTTATTGTTTAAGAGAAAAAAACCAGAAACAACAAAAAAAAAATTAAACCTGTTTCACTTGTATTTTTTATAGGCATTAAATAATCAACATTTTGCAAGAATCAGTCATTCCAAAGCAAGTGCACATCTTTACTTTGTAGGTATTTTCTTAAAGTTGTTTCATTACTGTTAACCATTCATACCAAACTGGAGAGTATATTTGTTCAGATTAGATGTTGTTTATTTTTAGATGTTTTATATTTAAAAAAAAAATTTGTATGATACTAAAATGAATTTAAAATAATCATCTATGTGACAAAGTGTACAGTTTCCATTTCCATGTTAAATATAATTTTTGAGAGTAACCTCAAAAAGAAATTACAGCCATTAATTGCATTTAAAAAGAACATTTTAAAGAAATTTTTATTATATTTTTGATGTGCAATTGGTACACATTACATGAGTTTCAGATGTACAACATTATAATTTGATATTTGCATATACCAAAAAATGATCACCATAAGTCTAGTTACCATCCATCACATACAATTTTTTTTAACAACCCAGACATAAATATATACGTATTCAGATGTACGTGAAGAGTCATGTCTTGTGAACATTGTGTCACCTCTTCAATAATACCCCTAAGCTCTCTCACTGGCTTAGGATAAGGGCATTGACTGAGAACCACGAGTGATAAGGGCTTAGGTCAAAAGTTGGACCCTCATGATTGTAAACCAGTCTCCCTCCTAAACATTTATTACAGAAACCATGCCTAAGCCAATTGTTGCATTGTATGCCCCTAGCAACAGATGTTGATGTGTGACCTAATTTATATTAATAAGATCCCAAAACAGGGTAATTTTTGCTATCTTGAATAACTAGATACAAAACTACCAGTGCATGTTCCTTGTCAGAATTGCAATTTTGTTATCTGTGAATTTTCTTAGTGTTTAAAGCTACTTAATGTGAATTTCTTTCTAAATTCAACTAAAGGTTTCTAAAATAATATACTTTATAAGAAGTGAATTAAAAGGATGTAAGGAATAAGAAATAACTTTAAGGATGGAAACAAATGCAGACTCAAGAATAAATGAACACAGAATAATGATTTCAATGGAGACCACTTTAACATGTGAATATAATTAATGAATGAATGCTAAATATTTTGAGTTGTTAATTTAACACTTATTATTTACTCTAAGCTGAGCTCAAAATTACATGGCCCACCTTGAAGAAGATAATACTTCTTGGGTAATTACTTGGGTAATTTTATATTACAAATTGTGATAAGTATTAGGGGATCAAGGCATTATGGAAGAGTAGAGAAGGATTTTCTGCCTACAAGATGGAGAAAGCAGTCAGAAGATATTTTACAAGGTAATTTGAGTTAATCAAGAATTATGAAAAGGTGAGATTGATTATCATATGGACTCATTGAAGAAAAACTTAAGACCTTTATCCTATATAGCAACCAGAAAAGTGATACCTAGTGATTTCTGATGTTGGCAAATGTTTTTTTGTGACCAAATAGGATACTATGGTGATATTAAGGGAATTGAACTTGTCAGGGTAGTGGGGGCAAACACCTTATGAACAAGTTGTTATTTTAACCTGAATTTGATAATATTCCATTGGACTTTTAAAGAAGTACACACCTTGTCGGATTTGGTTTTAGAAATTTAGAAAGCATGATATTGAGCATTTGGTAGTAGGGGTAAGATATGAATGGTTAGTAAGGAAGTGATCGCCATTTTCCATGCTAAAAATAATAAATATGTGAACTAGAGTAATTGTGATAAGTAATTGTGATAAGCTCTGAGTAATAACTCAGAGTTCTGGGAAAATATTTAGAATTCACCAAAGCTCTTCCTGGGTGTGAAACATTAAAAAGAAAAAAAAAAGAGGTATAAGGAAGGGTTCTGTAAGCATACAGAAAAGCAGAGGGTTTGTTTCTGTATAGAATTAGAAGGCAACTCTTCAGTTACTAAAATGGTAACTTTCCTCTCTTAGTTCCCCATTATACCAGTAATTTATGAGTAATCTTCAGTATTGTTTCATTTTCTTTTCTCTTTTTTCTGGTATATTGTTTTCCCTTGCTGCAGTAGCATTGTGTGATTTTTAAAAATATCAATTAGTTAGTATTCCTAGATATTTTGGTGCAAGGTTTTTAGAGTATAATAGTCTGGACTGACATATTACTACAACTGGCTTCCCAATTCTCCCAAATCTCCAGTGAAACTACTTTTGTCACATATGTTTTCAAAATTTTTGTTGTGTTTGACTAGTTAGTAGCATTTGACAGAATTGACCATTGCTCACTTTTAGAAATCTACTCCTGACTTTTGTGGTAGTTTCCTCTTCAGCTATCCCTCTTGCCTCACTGACCACCATTCTGAGACTTTCCCAACATCTCTTTTTTTCTAAATGATGCAGAATCTCAGATCATAGGTATGCTCTTCTCTATTTTTTTTTCCTGTATCATCACTTGAGAGTTATTTCATTCACTTAAATACCATCCATACACTTTCACATGTGTAGCTACAGCCAAGATATTTTCACTGAGCTTTTGATATTTCCACTTGGATAGCTCATAGAATTCTAAACTTAGCCAATCCAAAATTGAAATCTTTAATTTTTTGTCCTTTAAAGTCTAATCTTTTGCCAAGTTTCAAGAACTGGAATAACAATTTCCCCAGTTATTGAAGTCAGAAACTTTAGAGATATTTTACATATTGTCTTTTCCTGATCCACAATACTCAGTCAGTGGTTCTTAGCCAAAAGATGTATTTCACCACTAGCTATACTTTTTTTAAATTTTTTTAATGTTTATTATTTATTTTTGAGAGAGAGAGAGTGAGTGAGCGCATGCGAGTGGGTAGCGTTAGAGAGAGAAGGAGACACAGAATCTGAAGCAGGCTCCAGGCTCTGAGCTGTCACCACAGAGCCTGATGCAAGGCTTGAACTCACAAACTGTGAGATCATGACCTGAGTGGAAGTCGTGTGCTTAACCAACTGAGCCACCCAGGCAACCCTCACTGCTAGCTATTCTTAATTACAACCTTTCTTCTCACCTAGACGACCCCACTAACCTAACAGCTCTTCTTACTAATGTATTTTCTTTCTTCCCAACTGTTTTGCACACAGGGTCCACAGTGAAAATTTGAAATGAAAATGATTTATCTATTGACTTCTTTCCTCCAGTAGTTTTTAAGACAATTGTAATAAAATACAAACACTTTCAATGACTAAGAAGGTAGTGCATGAAGTGCTTTTCAGCTTCCATTTCAGCTTTACTATGCTACTTTCTGTTTATATTCAAGCTGTACAATCATCTGTCATTCCCATTATGCCCAATCCTCTTCATTACCCCTATATTTTCAGTTTGTTTCTGTGCCCCCATATATTCTTTTTCTTTATATGATTTTACTCATTCTTGGTGTTTCAACTCATACATCACCTCTTCAGTCAACCCAACACACAAAAAAGTATTACTTTTACTTTCTTCCATAGCACCCTGTTATTTTCATGATTAACATTACATACTACTTGTATTCATTGCATTATGTGTCTGTTTATTTGGTTAATGTCTATTTACCTCACTGAGATGTGTCAAAGAGGAACAGAGACATTTATTTAAGGTGACAATACAGATTTTTTTCTGACTATCGCAATAGCAGAATGAGGCATTGGTATAAAACTAAGACTGAGCTCAATGCCACTGAAATAAAAGGCATGGGCCATTTTAAATGCTGGATGTACTGAAGGAAAAATACTGAAGGATTTAAGAGAGGGGAATGAAGGAAGGAAGGGACAGATTGGTCAATGTGATTAGGCCATCTGTGTTTGCTAATCCACTCTTATTGAAGTTAGACTCCTACTTTTCCAAAGACACTGGAACAGAGGAATTCTGTTCTTGATGATTACATTTCAAAGGGATTCCTCCTAGGTCCTTGCAAAATTCATTTTCAACTTGCAAAAGTTTTATATCTTGATGGGGCAGAAAAAGGATTTATAACTGCAAGTTTTCTAAAGTAAATGCTCTAAGGAGAAGGAAGTCAGAGGTTTATAGTCAGGTTTTGGCTGGAGCAAACACTAAATTCTTTTGGGAGTGCTGTACTTTTCAGACAGGTATTTAAGGGAAGTGAGTCATCCTCAGGATAAGGTCTTGAGCTAATAGTATTCATGCTAAACTTTGGCCAAATCTGTGTGTGTGTGTGTGTGTGTGTGTGTGTGTGTGTGTGTAAACACACATGTGAGAGTGTGAGTAGGGTATTGGATGGAGTCATTTGGGCCAAGAGTTTGCAGTTCTCAATTCCTTTTTGTTTAAGGGAGAGAGTAGATCTCTTGCTTGTATAACAATTATTAATCATCATGTCAGTGTTTTTGAGAAGGGTCCAGCCTTTGCTTCCAGCCATTGTGCAATTCAGGAAGGGTCAAATTGCCAAGTCAGGCAACCAGTGACACAACTGTTCCACGGAGACACTGATACATTCAAAAGACAAAAGCATGACCATTAGGGATAACGTAAAGATTCCAGGTCCCTTAAGTAGTCTCCTAAGCTATCCAGTAAGTGGAGGAAACCATTTAAAAATATTGTGAAACTGTCTTTTCTGGAGGGGTGTAGGTTATGTTGGCTGCTTCTCAGATGTGCACCTTTGCTGCGACTATTTCTTGATGAATTTTTTTGTGACTGTTGATTACAAATACGCAGCCTTGGGAACCCACCAGTGCATAAACATCTCCTTGAGATGCCAGTACATACGTAGATTAAGATAAACTTGTTTTATAAAGTCATTTTGTGAAGCTCAAAAATTGCATGGTTTAATGAAAATAGTTTGTCCTAAGTTAGAGGTAGATTGTTCTTCCAATTCTAGGCTAACTTTTCTAACACCATTTGTAATCTTATAGTGTATCTCCCAGTACAGAAGAAGGCTGAAATGATAATGGGTAAGATGCTGAGAACAGAGTGCCTTGTAAGTTTAGCCTGAGTCAGTGGCTTTCTGAAAGACCTGGTTAAGGCTACTCTACCATGATTTGTTCACAAGTTTAAGGATCAGCATTTCCAAGATATTTCATGTTTCCAATTTTCAATTTGAGAAATTTATTTTATTTTATTTTATTTTTTTTTTTATTTTTTTTTTCTGAAATTTATTGACAAATTGGTTTCCATACAACACCCAGTGCTCATCCCAAAAGGTGCCCTCCTCAATACCCATCACCCACCCTCTCCTTCCTCCCACCCCCCATCAACCCTCAGTTTGTTCTCAGTTTTTAACAGTCTCTTATGCTTTGGATCTCTCCCATTCTAACCTCTTTTTTTTTTTTTCCTTCCCCTCCCCCATGGGTTCCTGTTAAGTTTCTCAGGATCCACATAAGAGTGAAACCATAGGGTATCTGTCTTTCTCTGTATCGCTTATTTCACTTAGCATCACACTCTCCAGTTCCATCCACGTTGCTACAAAAGGCCATATTTCATTTTTTCTCATTGCCACGTAATATTCCATTGTGTATATAAACCACAATTTCTTTATCCATTCATCAGTTGATGGACATTTAGGCTCTTTCCATAATTTGGCTATTGTTGAGAGTGCTGCTATGAACATTGGGGTACAAGTGGCCCTATGCATCAGTGCTCCTGTATCCCTTGGATAAATTCCTAGCAGTGCTATTGCTGGGTCATAGGGTAGGTCTATTTTTAATTTTCTGAGGAACCTCCACACTGCTTTCCAGAGCGGCTGCACCAATTTGTATTCCCACCAACAGTGCAAGAGGGTTCCCGTTTCTCCACATCCTCTCCAGCATCTATAGTCTCCTGATTTGTTCATTTTGGCCACTCTGACTGGCGTGAAGTGATACCTGAGTGTGGTTTTGATTTGTATTTCCCTGATAAGGAGCGACGCTGAACATCTTTTCATGTGCCTGTTGGCCATCCGGATGTCTTCTTTAGAGAAGTGTCTATTCATGTTTTCTGCCCATTTCTTCACTGGGTTATTTGTTTTTCGGGTGTGGAGTTTGGTGAGCTCTTTATAGATTTTGGATACTAGCCCTTTGTCCGATATGTCATTTGCGAATATCTTTTCCCATTCCGTTGGTTGCCTTTTAGTTTTGTTGGTTGTTTCCTTTGCTGTGCAGAAGCTTTTGATCTTCATAAGGTCCCAGTAATTCACTTTTGCTTTTAATTCCCTTGCCTTTGGGGATGTGTCGAGTAAGAGATTGCTACGGCTGAGGTCAGAGAGGTCTTTTCCTGCTTTCTCCTCTAAGGTTTTGATGGTTTCCTGTCTCACATTTAGGTCCTTTATCCATTTTGAGTTTATTTTTGTGAATGGTGTGAGAAAGTGGTCTAGTTTCAACCTTCTGCATGTTGCTGTCCAGTTCTCCCAGCACCATTTGTTAAAGAGGCTGTCTTTTTTCCATTGGATGTTCTTTCCTGCTTTGTCAAAGATGAGTTGGCCATACGTTTGTGGGTCTAGTTCTGGGGTTTCTATTCTATTCCATTGGTCTATGTGTCTGTTTTGGTGCCAATACCATGCTGTCTTGATGATGACAGCTTTGTAGTAGAGGCTAAAGCCTGGATTGTGATGCCTCCTGCTTTGGTCTTCTTCTTCAAAATTCCTTTGGCTATTCGGGGCCTTTTGTGGTTCCATATGAATTTTAGGATTGCTTGTTCTAGTTTCGAGAAGAATGCTGGTGCCATTTTGATTGGGATTGCACTGAATGTGTAGATAGCTTTGGGTAGTATTGACATTTTGACAATATTTATTTTTCCAATCCATGAGCAGGGAATGTCTTTCCATTTCTTTAAATCTTCTTCAATTTCCTTCATAAGCTTTCTATAGTTTTCAGCATACAGATCCTTTACATCTTTCGTTAGATTTATTCCTAGGTATTTTATGCTTCTTGGTGCAATTGTGAATGGGATCAGTTTCTTTATTTGTCTTTCTGTTGCTTCATTGTTAGTGTATAAGAATGCAACTGATTTCTGTACATTGATTTTGTATCCTGCAACTTTGCTAAATTCCTGTGTCAGTTCTAGCAGACTTTTGGTGGAGTCTATCGGATTTTCCATGTATAATATCATGTCATCTGCAAAAAGCGAAAGCTTGACTTCATCTTTGCCAATTTTGATGCCTTTGATTTCCTTTTGTTGTCTGATTGCTGATGCTAGAACTTCCAGCACTATGTTAAACAGCAGCGGTGAGAGTGGGCATCCTTGTCGTGTTCCTGATCTCAGGGAAAAAGCTTTCATTTTTTCCCCGTTGAGGATGATGTTAGCTGTGGGCTTTTCATAAATGGCTTTTATGATCTTTAAGTATGTTCCTTCTATCCCGACTTTCTCAAGGGTTTTTATTAAGAAAGGGTGCTGGATTTTGTCGAAGAGAAATTTATTTTAGATAGCCACTTGAAAGACAACATAAGCCACAAAACAAGGATCAGTTACATAGGCTGGTATGCTTTTTTATTGCATATAAAATAATATCCCTTAAGAGCATAACAGCCTTGGTTGCTACCTCTAGTGGTTATAAAAGGGTCTTGAAGGGCTAATTGGTAGTAGGCTCCCAAGAGAAGGTCATACCACCATCTCCTAATTGGGTATTTTGGTCTCATTTAACCAACAATTTCTTTCACTTGTATTCTATATTAAATAAATGATCTTGATATCACAGGGCATTAAAGGAAAATGATGTCCATAAAGGGAGTTTTTTTCCTTACAACAAGTTCCAGTTTCATGAAAATAGATTTTACCCTGCCATAGGGATATGGAGAATTTACTGTGTCCCACAGAGCAACTATATTCATTAGACTGATTGCTAGTAAAGCATCACATTCTTTGGTTTAAAGCGGCCATGCAGAGTCCTGCCTTGAGAGCAATAATGGCTTAGTGTACTATCATTTGAAAAGGGAGACCTATCTGGTTGGTGTATGTGAGGTTTCCTGCCAGCGCCACATCTAAAAGCATAAGTGAGGGGCGCCTGGGTGGCGCAGTCGGTTAAGCGTCCGACTTCAGCCAGGTCACGATCTCGCGGTCCGGGAGTTCGAGCCCTGCGTCGGGCTCTGGGCTGATGGCTCGGAGCCTGGAGCCTGTTTCCGATTCTGTGTCTCCCTCTCTCTCTGCCCCTCGCCCATTCATGCTCTGTCTCTCTCTGTCCCAAAAATAAATAAACGTTGAAAAAAAAATTAAAAAAAAAATAAAAGCATAAGTGAGGCAATTATTAAGGGAATACCAGTTTTAGAGCTGGGGTGGGGGGCCATGAGAGCAAATCCAGCAATTTCTTTGGTTTGTTTTATGGGCTATTTGGTGGGCTAAGAGAATGAGGACATAATGGTCCCAATAAGAAAACATGGGATAGAGTGAGATGAGAAAACAGATGGGGATCAAGATGGAAGAATGGATATATTTGGGACAAGGAGGAGGAACTTTTAGAAATGGAGACAAGGTGTTGTGCTAAATACAGGAATATGTGCTAAAAATAGGAAAATATTTAGGCAACTTAGCAAGGATGGAAAGAAGGGGAGTCTCTGGAACGTCTTGTTCTTGGGTAAAAGCTGTCAGTCATCTACTTATTCTATAGTTCTTCAGAAGGCTGCCTGCCTCTGGTGGTAGTTGATTTTTAGAGGTTCTTGATAGAGCCTTAGTCTGAGACTTCTAGTGGGAGTGTTCTTTTAGTCTGAATAGTTTATTTCTTCAGCTTTAAAAAAGGATCTAAATTTGAACAGCCTGTAAATTTGACAGCAGTGTTAGCAATGAGTAAAACAGTATGCAAGCCTTTACATCTGGGTTCAAAGTTAGTTTTCCAGGGGCGCCTGGGTGGCTCAGTTGGTTGAGCATCCGACTTCGGCTCAGGTCATGATCTCACAGTTGTGAGTTCGAGCCCCACATTGGGTTCTGTACTGACAGCTCAGAGCTTGGAGCCTGTTTCAGATTCTGTGTCTCCCTCTTTCTCTCTCCTCCCCTGCTCATACTCTGTCTCTCTCTTCTCAAAAATAAATAAACGTTAAAAAAAATTCAGTTAGTTTTCCAATAGTGATATTCCCAAAAACCAGATCTCCTATTTGTAAGTCATGAAAGGGCTGGCCAGAGTGTTAGAGGAGAAGAGTAGCCTTGACGTCTTGTTTATTATAGTTATGTGTGCATTAAATTTATCCCTGACTATATATCTCAGTGTTCATTAGAGTGGAATCCTCTATTAGCCAGAATGAGTAGAGTATTCTCATGTATCTTCCTACAATTATTTCAAAAGAGGATAATCATTGAGGAGGCAGGTGTGAGGATTTTAGGGTCATAAGGGCAGTGAGTAATACTTGTGACCATGTTCAGTTCATTTCTTCAAACAGTTCAGGCAGTTTGGTCTTGAGGATATCATTGATTCTTCTTATGGAGCCTGATGACTGAAGATGATAAAGGCAGTACAGTTTTTGACTAAGGCATGTTGCCTTTTCCATTTCTTGTGCTATTTTGCCAGAGAAATGTGTCAGTAGACATGGTAGAAGGAATACATCAAGTAGGGAAAATTCATTCTAGGAAAACTTTGGTAACTGATATTACTGAGGTGTTTCAATAGGGAACGTTTCTAACCATTTAGAAAATATGTAGGTTAGAATGGGCACATATTGGACATAGGTACATATTGGAGATCTTTTGGCCACAAATAAAGAAATTTATTTAATAATTGATTTAAGGCCTTAGCTGAATGAGTGCTAGAGTGAATGGTCAGAGGAACTTGGGGAAGTAAGATAAAGGGACATAAGCATAAATGGGAGGAGGAATACAATGAATTTTGATATCCTAATTCATGAGAAGATCCTTTCTTAATAGATTTACTGTGATAGTATATCTGAAAAGGAAGTTGTGCAGAGCTTTAACAGATCCTATAGAAATGGTAAAATGTTAAGAGGCAAATCATGAGGTAAATTATCAAAATCTCTCACTGGTAAAGTTTTGTAACTCCAAGGAAGGGAGGTAGGAAATAAGGTGATGCTAATGGGAGAATGTAATGCCCCATTATTCATGAGAAATGTGATGAAGTCCCCTTCAACTCGTAGAGTCATTTTTCCCTGTGTGTTCAGTGGCATTTGAAAGCATTGGACATTTTTGTCCTTGGAGGGAACCAATAATTTTCTTGTTAAGGTGGTGGGACTTTGAATTTTCCTTCCCCTTTTGAGGACCAGGCAGTCTTGAGTTCAGTGCCCCTTTGCCTTACAATTTAAGCAACTATTGCAATTTTAGTTGTAATCAGTAGGAGCCCACAATTCTGGAGTTTGCTGTGGAATAATTTTTCAGGTTCTCTAAGTTTTGGTCATACTTGAGAGCAGATATGGGCTGCATCCTGGGTTTCATCTGCAGAAAATGGGGACCCTGGTGAAACTTACACTTACAGGGAGTTGTAGGGCTAGAGGTAGGGCTGGTGAAAAACATTCTGGGAGAAAAGGATGCAGGGGAAAGCTAGGAGAGGAATATGAAGGTACAGTAGGGGCTCTAGGGCACTTACTGAGTCAAACATTGTTTTTTTTTCCTAAAGTCATTATTTAAGAGCCTTGAGAATTTGAATGAGAATTTGGGTTAGTGTTTGTTTTTGTTTTTTTTTGTTTTTTTTTTTTTGTTTTTTTGGCTTCTTCATACCTGGCAAAGTAAGCAGACTACAGTACATCTAAGATTTTTGTTCCCTTTTTCTCTAGGGATTCCTTCTTCTTAAATAGACTAATTTGGAGATATTCCAGGAGACTGAGAGAGGCTATTATAGCTCAAGAGGGTTTTTACTCAAGTTTTGCCAATAAGAACGAAGGTGGATAGAATTAGGGCTGTAATGGTAAAGCACATAGTATTAAAGAATTTCAGAAGAGGATGTTCTAGTCGACTAAGAACCTTCCATGTTCTTATCTAATGATATTTTGCAAACAGGGAAGACTGGGCCTGTCAATCAGTTTCTAGAGTGCATTCAGCAACTTAAGATTTGTCCTCATGTTGCATCACCATGCATGTGTCTGGGACACTGGATCAGGAATTGACCTCATCACTGGATACACTAATGAGCAAGCAGACAGAGGTCTTGGAGAGTGCTGCGAGGTTCACTTGTTGTGTCCTGTAGTCTGATGGTGCTTCCTATCCAGATCTGAGTGACAGCTCCAAGAAACTGTCCAAGAGAAAAGTGCTAGGCATTTGTCAAGGGCAGCTAGACAGCTTTTATTTGGACTACTGCAATGGGGAGAAAGGCTCCAATATAAAGTGAGCTCAACTCTACTAAAACAAAAAGTGGGAGGTTTTTAAAATGCTGGGGTGTGCTAAAGGAAAAGTACTGAAGAATATTTTTGATGCTTGTATTTCAAAGCGGTGGCTCACAGGTCCTTGAGAAAGACATTCCTCGGTTGTAAAAAATTCACATATCAAAGGGGTAGGAAAAGGATTTGCTATTGAAAATTTTCTAAAGTAAATGCTCTAAGAAAAGGGAGGTCAGGGGCCAAAGGTTTTGGCTAGAACAAACAGTAAATACTTTTGGCAGCATTTCTCATTATTAAGGATGCTGCTGTTGCCCGAGGGATACAACCTTGAATAGAAACAAACATGCCAAATTTTGGTCACTTAGTGTGTGGAGGTGGGATGAGTGGCACTGGGTATAGTCCTTCATGCCAACAATTTTGCAGTTGTCAGATACAAGCTTCATAATAAGGGATTATTGTCTCTTTTTTTCTTTTATAGTTATTAGGACTAATTTTCTCTCTTCTCTCTCTCTCTCTCTCTCTCTCTCTCTCTCTCTCTCTCTCAGGTGAATGAAGGATTGTACCCATTAAGCCAGAAGGCCCCAAATGCTTAAAATGTGCTGGAGTAAATTACCAAGAGTAGATACAATATAGTTGTTTAATTTGAAATACATTTACTTTTATTATAAAATAATAATACTGACATATTCAACAAACTATGTAATAACCCCTATTTTAAATTTTCTTTAAAATTATGTCAATTTAAAATATTTTATACTTTTTCATAAAATTTTATTATCATTTTACTACACTTGATCTCTTCCTGATATGAGATGAACTTTAACAAATAGAATAACTGAATTCAAGAATAAAGTAGTAGCTGTCTGTAATCAATTGGAACTATGTTAAATATCTAAGGAGCAAATTTATGCACTTGTAGTTTTTGACATTATTTTCAGATTTAATAAACTATCTGAAGGTACATTGACTAGATTTGTATTGTATTTTTCTCTGTACACTTTAACTGATTTAATGGTTGTTATTTAAAAACTTAGCAGTACCTCTTATATGCATAGCATAATATTCTACACTTTGTAAGAATTGCAAGAAATATTTAAATCCCAAGAAGGGACAATTTGACTTGTTCCTAAATATACTAGTATTTAAATAATTTCATAAATAACAGTTCTGTTCTTTTATTCTATTTGGACAGATATTTACTGAACAGTTATTGGAGATATTGGATTCTAAACAATGTTTCTCTTTGGGAAGAATATCTAAGTAAAGTCAGTGTATTTAGTGTCCTTTTGCCTTGGACCCCCAAATCCTAACGATTTATATGTATTGTACCATGAACCCTTAAAGAACATACAAGGGCTCTTTTCCTGTAAAATCCCTGATGAATTACAAATACTGACAATTTATCAGCACAGTGTTAAATTGGCTGTTGAAGTTTACTAGCTTAATATCAGCACTCTTATTCTCTATCAATCTTGTTCTCTACTTCAGTTTTCCTAATACGTCATAGATTCTCCAAAAGTAGGAGACTGTAGAAGATACCTTGGGAAGTCTTTAGTCCTTTCATCCACAGAGACTTATAAATCTGTCAAACCATTTAAATTTATCAAATGTTTCTAAGCACTCAAGAGAAAGAAATTCCAACAGGTTAGTTCAATATTTAGTTTGTGAGGGTTAAACTTTTCAGATTGCAGCTGAAACTCTTTTTTTTTAATTATTCTAGCATGTGGCAAAGAGAAGACATGATTCATTTTATTCATATATGGAGTTTATATCAATAAGAATTAATTGACAATTAGTTGATAATTGGTGATAATAAGCATTTTTCCATTATGTTAATATATTTGACTTGATTCACTTAAATGAACAAAAAAACATGTAACCTGTATTTTCAGTTTACTGTTGGGCCCAAATATTTAGCTTTTGTGAACCTAATTCACTCTGAGAAAATGCCATTTTATGTAATCTCTCCAATTCCAGGTTGTTTCCAGTCTATTTTTCTTTTTTTTTCTATTGCTTTCTTTGATGCAGAAGACCAATGAAAGCATTTTCTAATTATGAACTGAATCTACTTTGGGTGGAACAACAGATCAGCCCTTGAGATGTGACTTTTATTGCACAAAGACTAATGTATGTGAATTAGAGACAAAGGGAAAGAAAGAGAGGTTAGGAAAAGAAGAGGAGAAGAAAAATCAGATGAAGAAACTGCTCCTGTCCTTTAGAAGTACCTGATTAAAAAGTATGGAGTAATTGATTAAAAAAAAAAAAACAAAAAAAATCACTAAAAAATGGAATTATACACAGCTTCTTAAATCCAAACTTAATTTTTTACTTTTAAGTAGATTTATCTGTAGGAAGCCCTATCTAAATTACTACATGACTTGTAAGTGTTAATTCTGACTGTTTCTTGTAAGTAAAGATATTAAAAAGTGAAATGTTTGGTTATTTACCACTGGGGTAGGAACCTTAGACTGAAAGCCCTTAGACCAGTGTTTCTCTATGAATGCTCAGCTGATGGCAAATGGCAGAATTATGTGAGGTTCTCTCTCTCTTTTTTTTTAGGATCTTTTTTCTATTAAAGAATATATATCAGCATAAACATTAAAATATTGTGGAAAGTTAAGCTCTCCCTTAATCTACCTTCCAGAGATTTTATTTTTGTCTGAAAGATGTTGTGTAGTAAATAATTTAACCTTGATAAAAGAGAGGTCAAGTCTGCCCTGTAATTCTGGGAGGTAATCTCTAAATCCTTGAAATGTCATGTTTGATGGGAGTATTTTTATTTGCCTGAGGCCCTTGGGCGATCCAGATAGTAACAATGTAATTTGGGGCAGTGATTTGGATATGTAGGTATCAGATCCCCTGAGGAGCTGGGAACAGACATCTACCAGTTGGACAGTCAGTCAATTATGCTTATGTGGTGCAGCTTTAGTAGGGATTTTGGATACTAAGGCTCAGAGAACTTCCCTAGTTGGCAAGACTCCAGCATGTCATTCCACACTGATATTCTTTTTTTTTTTTTTTTTAATTTTTTTTTTACGTTTATTTATTTTTGGGACAGAGAGAGACAGAGCATGAACGGGGGTGGGGCAGAGAGAGAGGGAGACACAGAATCGGAAACAGGCTCCAGGCTCTGAGCCATCAGCCCAGAGCCCAACGCGGGGCTCGAACTCACGGACCGCGAGATCGTGACCTGGCTGAAGTCGGACGCTCAACCGACTGTGCCACCCAGGTGCCCCTCCACACTGATATTCTGGAAGTAACACTGTCCATTACTTTATGGGAGAGGACAACAGAGCTTTAAATTTAGTGCTTTTTGTAGACTCTGCCATAGGCACTTCTTCCCTTGGCCAGTTTTAATACAATAGCTCTCAATGAGTTCTGTGAGTCCTGCTGGTGAAATATTGAAACCAAGGGTAGTTTTAGGAACCCTTGAACTTGAACTTAATATCATCAGTGAGTTTGTATTACGCATTCCTAACTGTATAGTTGGCAAATTCTTAGATGGCTATAAATAAAAAAGGAAATAATAGAAATTTATTATGAAAATTTTCTAAATCTGATATATTATATAGATTGTAAAAAAAAAAACCCTGATATGCCATCAAAGAATGTTGAAACCTCTAATTTTCTCTGCCTCATTTCATTTCTTCTCTCTTGTTTTTTGTGTTTATAATTTCAGTTCAGTGTAATTATTTGCATAAATAGCAATATATGGTCTCTTTCATGAGTTTAAGCTTTATATAAAACATATCATCTCATATTATTTTGAAATCTGTTTTTTTTGTCCTCAGAATTCTACTTCTGAGAATTCTATAATTTATTGTAAGCAGTCTCTTTATTTCCCCAAAACCAAGTTGGCATTTCCCTCTTCCTTTTTTCTTTACCAGGTCATAGACAAGAAATAAATACCAAATGTTTTATATTAATTATTTGAATTTAATGATACAAGACCATTCTGAATTCAACAAAAATTGTTGCTTTTTTTTTGTAAGTACAGTCCTAATAAACTCAGATATTAAAAAAGATATTAGAAACACAAAAAGCATCTTAATGGTAAAATCATAAAAATCACCCTTACTCCTCATAAAGAAAATTATGCAAATCCTTATTGTTACAAAGTAAGTGTTTGCACCAGTTGTTATGAAATTCAGTAGATTTGGTTTCCATTATTAAAGAAACTGATTTTATTGTAAAATATTGGTTTGCACTGGACTAAATCCTATATTTAAGGCAATATCTTCATGTTCTAAAAGTATGCAATAAAGGGAACCTCTTGGTTTCAAACTTATACCAAGAAATTCTGTTAAGTAACAGAAATAAAATCCAATAGTACTAAGAAACACTACCATATTTTATAAAATGCGAGGACATTGACTTCTATGATTGTTTATTTTGTTCTAGTTGGCTTCAATTGAATTGAATTGAATTGAATTGAATTGAATATTTTTTTTAGAATTTGAGAGAGAGGGCAAGTTGTGGAGGGTGGCAGAGGGAGAGGGAAGGAGAATCTTAAGCAGTTGGGTGCTCAACTGACTGAGCCATCCAGGTGCCCATAGTTAGCTTTAATTATGATGGAAGCTTGAAGTCAAGAAAAAAAATAATAAAATTTTACTATTCTCTCAGCTTATAAAGGAATTCATTCTAATGTTTAAGATTTTCTTTTTTGGGGCACCTGGATGGCTCAGTAAATTAAGCATCTGACTTCGGCTCAGGTCATGATCTTGTGGTTTGTGAGTTCGAGCCCCGTGTTGGGATCTGTGGTGACAGCTCAAAGCCTGGAGCCTGCTTCAGATTTTGTGTCTCCTGCTCTCTCTGCCTGTCCCTTGCTCACACTCTGTCTCTCTTTCTCTCAAAACTAAATAAACATTATTTTTTTTTTCCTTTTCTGACATCTAACCATTGAGTCACAGATCGTCCTGAAGCAACTAATGCTCACTTTTTTGAACAGCAAGTCAATGATTTAATCTCAATTTTAAGACTATTGCTTCATCATTTTTCTCTGTCTCATCCCCTATATTAAATCACTAGGGAGGTGAATCCAAAGCTTCCATTTACTCTACCAGTGGCCAATTTTGGCATGGTTTTTAAATGCAGGGTGATTTCATATTGAATATAAGTAGGTTTCAATCCCTTTGAGGAAAAATGCACAGAAACTCTGCTTGTCCCTTTTACTTTAAGTTTTGACTATTTCCTGCATCATTTTTTTAAAAATTAGGATGTTTTCTAATATCAGGTTTAGTCTTAAAGATGAAACACATTAAGAGATAAATAATACTAGTCATTATTAGTGAAGCTACTGCAAGAACAGATATCAAGTAACAATGCTATTTCCTAAGAGTGCAGAATATGAGTTGGTTTATTTGTTCAAGCCTCAAGCTAACCATTCTACTGATACACTCAGTTGTAATTATTGCAGTAAAGAAAACATGATTTGGGCAGAGTATTCTTCACAATGTTTCTGCTTAATGCTTTCTGCCAATCTGTTGAATTAGATTAAATTGGATTCTATTAGAAATTAGAAGGAAAGGGAGAAAAGATTTTTTTCTAGTTGCATAGTCTCAAGAATAGTTTATTTCCAATATAAAATACTAATAGCATTCCATATGTGATATATATTTTAGATTTCCTGATAATAAAAGAATAATTGGGAATAAAAAAACAAAATCTGAACTGAAAAATAAAGCATAATGGTTGGCTGGATTTATCTGATTTAAATTAAATTTTAATATACCCATTATTACAATTTTATACATCTAATAAAATGTTTAGTTGTTATTCTTAAAGAATTTTTTAAACTGCTGCCTATGCATGAATTTGATAGTTGTAGAATCATTTTAATAACTTAAAACTGAAATATAAAGTATTCAGAATTATACTCTGAAATATTATATGTTCGTGTGTTTCATCTTGTTTCTGGGGGAAGAAACAGGCAAACATGAGTTAATATTGGTGACACATAGAATTAATTGATTACTCATTATATGTTTCAACTGCCACTTTCAACTTTGGGAGGAAATTTATTTTTTTCTAAGATTCTCAGGAGTATCTTACCACTACTTTTTGGTTTGTTTGTTTTAAGACATTATTTAGAGCAGTTTTAGATTTACAATAAAACTGAGAGTAAGGCACAGAGATTATTTCAGTAGTAAATGTTATATGTAAAAGTGATTTGCTAAATTAATATATTCCTTCTAATTTTAAAATGGATTTGGGGGGCGCCTGGGTGGCGCAGACGGTTAAGTGTCCGACTTCAGCCAGGTCACGATCTCACGGTCTGTGAGTTCAAGCCCCGCGTGGGGCTCTGGGCTAATGGCTCGGAGCCTAGAGCCTGTTTCCGATTCTGTGTCTCCCTCTCTCTCTGCCCCTCCCCCGTTCATGCTCTGTCTCTCTCTGTCTCAAAAATAAATAAACGTTGAAAAAAAAATTAAAAAAAAATGGATTTGGGATGAAGTTCTTTAGAATCTGTAAGAAGAAATACAAATATAAGTAAGTATTCCTGTTTTGTTTTGCTTTTTTTAGAGTGCTGGTTTTCCGACATTATTTACCATTTGATTAAAAATAGAGATCAGTCAAGTGTCAGACTAGTAGGAATAAAATAAGAAGTTATTCTGTGATGATACTTACAGGATTCAGTTAATAAAGGGCATATGTTATACTTATATTGATTATGGCCTGAAAAGAAATAACCTTTCAAAAGCAGGGAAGATTAGATTTAGTAAATAATGCCTAGGTCTAGATTTTTTTCTAGATACAATAGTTATTTATAGTTATAGCATATTTATATTTAATATATTTCTGGATATTATAATATAGCATATTCACTTAATATCAAATGAGATTCTTTAGATCTCTGGAGAACCCTCCTACTTATGTGATTCAAATTTGTTGCTGAATCATTTTGGAAAATTTCATGTTTGCTCATGCATGTGTGTAAGTGTATGTGTGCATACACACTGTTTTTTTTTGTTTTTTTGTATTTTTTTTTTTTTAGTGATTATCAAATGGGGATTCAGTTACTAGTGTCTTATCCTTACATGTGGTCCTCTCCAAATTCAGGCCATAAAGGTCCTGCCAAATTTTTCCAATGCTTCAGATCTCTAACTTCTTCTGCTACCAGCCAGAGAAAATTTCTATTTATTTTTCTATTATTACTATTTTTAGTTTATTTATTTATTTTGAGAAAGAGAAGGCATGAGCAGGGGAGCAGCAGAGGGAGAGGGAGAGAGAGAATATCAAGCAGGCTTCATGACCACAAGATCATCATGTGAGTCACTATCATGAGTAGGACACTCAACCAACCGAGCCTTCCAGGTCCCCTGAAAATTTCTTTTTTATGTATTCATATGATTACATTGAACATACCCAAATTATTTCCCTTTTGCTTTATAATATAACATCTTGGATAATATTTCAACATTCAAAGATCCCACCAACACTCAAAGGGAAAGAGCAAGAGTCATTGGCAGCCATTCTTAGAATTCTGTCTACCACAGAAATAATTTTAGTATTCCCAGATATTCCCATGAAAAGAAGTCTATGAGAACTTTAAGTTCTACCTTCAAGAAAAGTGAATAGCTTACTAGCCTTAAGATTTATTCTCAGGTTCATCAATTTACCTTTAATTTGAAACACAGACTTTTTATTTTTCTTCAAACAAGATATGCACCTATTTCCAGAAATTTCTACGGTATTTCATTTCTGCAAATCTTATACTCTACTTTTGGAAAAATATGACCTGCAACTCTCGTAAGTTTTCAGTATAAGATTCTCTTTGAGCTCTTGAAAATGCTTTATAGAAGGCTTGTAATAAATGTTGGGACTTCATGGGTTTTAAGCATAAATCATCATCATCATCACCACCACCACCACCATCATCATCATCATCCTAGCAAAACATAATTTGAAAGACTCTTCTCCATTATTTAAACATATCAGGTTCTGTGTTTTGTCCCTTCATCTAATCCCTCTTATCCTTTCTTCTTTGACCTAACATGGAGTAAAAAGCTTGCTGCTTATCACAAAACACTGCTCCTCAAGGCCTGTTTAAACGTACTGTTGGACCTTGCTGTTTAGCTGGAACATCCTACTGCTGATAGATAAAACACACAGTAATTGTTAGAATATATTAATGATAACAGGTTATTCTGACATGGAGTGAAGAAAACACCAAAATCCTTCTCATTAGCAACCTCAACATACATCGGCATTATATTAATGGGTTACCAGAATCTTATATAACCATTTTGCTCAAATATTTTTTCTACTTTTCCTCCAATTGGGATATAATCCTTCATCTTATGTTTTTCCTTTTCTTATACTCTATTTTTTCACTCATTTGTAGGAATTGAAATGCCTGCAATTAACCAAGCAGTCTTTGAAGCCCTGAAAGTAACTAGAGGGGACAGGAAATGCATAGCTCCTGTTTTCATGAATTTAAGTGTCTATGGCCCAGGAGAGTTTTCTTTCTTTTACATGAATTCCTAAATATATGAAAATATGTTCAGAAACTAGCACTGGTACTATTTTCCAAGTAGAACCATAATATATTAGTAGTATATAGTTGTTTTAAAAATAGGCATTATAATTTTGTTGGCAGTATTAGGGGGAGACTGATATAAGTGCCTGATTTTCCCTTGATCCCTTCACCAGCACACCGCACGGGATGGTGTCAGATTCTAGGTATAATGTAGTATAAGGAGATAAAATTGTACACTTAAGTTTGAGCTCTGAACCAATACTTTCTTGGATATATTTCCTTGAGGAAGTAAGAAAATAAGGTTGAACTATGTCTTTTTTTACAGCATTTTGCAAACTTGAAATTATGTAATTACCCATAATTATTTTTTTATTGCACATCTTTTCAGCTAGATCCAATGAGATCACTAAACTCCATGATGTCAGAGATAGTTTATCAATGAATGTCCCAGACCCAGCATGTTATCAGGTGAAGAAAACTGTTCAATAAATACATGTTCACATGAAATAGTGAAAATACTTTCACAGTTGTGAAATTGTGAAAGTGTGAAATATGGTGTATCAAACAATATAATGCCTGTGAAAGCAGTTGACAAAACATACATGATTTAATTTTGTGTCTCATGATAAAATGTTGTTAAGTAATAAGTTTATGGTAACATTCAATGCCATCAGCAGTAGAATGTGTGAAGATAGGGACTCAACAAATTTTTTTTTCTTATTAGTGACTTTTCTGATCATATTTTTGATATCTAAAAACATGTAAAATTTAGATGATAATGTGTCCATTCTATGAGTAAAGAAACTGGAGAGGCTTATACTTGAAGAAGGCCTCTCTTGTTTTATTTTTCTGTACATTCCCTACTGAGTTCCAAAATGGAAGAGTTTGTCATGCTGGTATTTACTGTGGAATGATAATTTCCTGAGGACTTTGGTAAAGTATGTTTAGAAGGCTGACATTAGCTCAAGTTTTAGCATCTTGACAATTTTACTTCATATTATTTTGAAAATTTTCAGCAAATTTTGATGAGAGATCAAAGTTGCTAACCTCAACTACCTGCTTCAAACAAGGACATCTTATCCTTTTATTTGCTTTTAATAGACTTTTCTACAAACTTAAAATCAAATTTCTATTGTACCATGTGTAGTACCTCCTGATGATGATTACTATTCAGCTACAAATTAAAGGACAGTTTTGATCAATGTGATTATAATTTGGAGCACAGAGCCATGATAGAACAGTTCAAAGGGTAATTTCTTACTAAGTATGTGGCTCAGGCTTACAAAGTTGATTAAGAAATTGTCAGAACCTGTTTTCCAACCATGAATAAATGATCGCAATTATAATTATTGATAGTACATACCTTAATAAAAGTAACTGATATATTTTATAAATTGTATATTGAAACACTTAAATATAAGGTAAATGAAATGAAATTTTTTATGTTAAGAAAATCAAACAATTTTGAAAATCTAAATATTTATAAAATGCAGTTACATAATATGTACCATAATACTGTTTTTTTCCCCCACACTTTAAATGGTTTAATGTTATGGTATGTGAATCTTATCTTAAAGCTGTTAAAAAAAGAGTCCAGAGAGTTCCAATATATGCTTCATTCACCTTCATTTTGTGTCAATAATAACAATAAGAAATGTCTTGCACAAGAAGGGAATATAAATTTAAAAAAAAAATTTTTTTTCAACGTTTATTTATTTTTGGGACAGAGAGAGACAGAGCATGAACGGGGGAGGGGCAGAGAGAGAGGGAGACACAGAATCGGAAACAGGCTCCAGGCTCTGAGCCATCAGCCCAGAGCCCGACGCGGGGCTCGAACTCCCGGACCGCGAGATCGTGACCTGGCTGAAGTCGGACGCTTAACCGACTGCGCCACCCAGGCGCCCCAAGAAGGGAATATAAATTAAAGCTAAGAAATTAATCTTAGTACAATATTATCAATTGAAGTATAGCA
The DNA here is from genome assembly GCF_016509475.1 of Prionailurus bengalensis. Classification (NCBI taxonomy): domain Eukaryota; kingdom Metazoa; phylum Chordata; class Mammalia; order Carnivora; family Felidae; genus Prionailurus; species Prionailurus bengalensis. Next base: position 49,060,739 of record NC_057360.1, read on the forward strand.
CTAAGATATTTTTGCATTTTCCCACTAATTTCTTTTTTTATTCAAGTTTTTATTTAAATTCTAGGTAGTTAACATATAGTGTAGTATTGGTTTCAGGAGTAGAATTTAGTGATTCATCACATACATATAATACACAGTGCTCATCACAAGTGCTTTCCTTATATCCATCACCCATTTAACACATCCTCCTGCTCACCTCCCCTCCAGCAACTGTTTGTTCTCTCTATAGTTAAGAGTCTCTTATGGTTTGCCTCTCTATTTCTTTTTTTCTTTTCCCTTCCCATATGTTCATTTGTTTTGTTTCTTAAATTACACATAGGTGAAATCACATGGTGTTTGTCTTTCTCTGACTGACTTGTTTCACTTATATATACTCTAGCTTTGTTGCAAATGGCGAGATTTCATTCTTTTTGATGGCTGATTAATATTCCATCACATATATGTACTACTTCTTTATCCATTAGTCAGTGGACATTGGGCTTTTTCCATAATTTGGCTATTGTTGATAATGCTGCTATAAACACCAGTGCATGTGCCCCTCCAAATCAGTATTTTTGTATCCTTTAGGTTAATACCTGGTAGTACAATTGCTGGGTTGTAGGCTATTTCTATTTTTAACTTTTTGAGGAACTTCCATACTGTTTTCCAGAATGGCTGCACCAGTTTGCATTCCTATCAACAGTGTAACAGGGTTCCCCTTTCTCCACATCCTCACCAATATCTGTTGTTTCATGTGTTGCTAATTTTAGCCATTCTGGCAGGTGTAAGGTAGTATCTCATCATGGTTTTGATTTGCATTTCCCTGACGATGAGTGATGTCAAGCGTCTTTTCACGTGTCTGTTAGCCATCTATATATCTTCTTTGAAAAATGTCTATACATGTCTTCTGTCCATTTCTTAAATGGATTATTTGTTTTTTTGGTGTTGAGCTTGATTAGTTCTTTTATATATATATATACACATATATATATACAATATATATATATACTTATATACAAAATGTATATATATACACACATATATATACACATGTATATATATATACATTTTGTATATAAGTATATAGTGTATATATATATACGTGTGTGTGTGTGTGTGTGTGTGTATATATATATATATATTTAATGTTTATTTATTTTTGAGAGACAGAGACAAAGCGTGAGCTGGGGAGGAGCAGAGAGAGAGGAAGACAGAATCTGAAGCTGACTCCAGGCTCTGAGCTTTCAGTATAGAGCTCAATGTGGGGCTCGAACCCAAGAACCATAAGAGTGAGATAATGACCTGAGCCAAAGTCAGATGCTTAAACGACTGAGCCACCCAGGCACTCCATTAAGTTCTTTATATATTTTGGATACTAACCCTTTATCACATATGTCCTTTGCAAATATCTTCTCCCATTTCATAGGTTGCCTTTCAGTTTTGTTGACAGTTTCCTTCAATTTTAAGAAGGTTTTTTATTTCAATGAAGTCCCTATAGTTCATTTTTGCTTTTGTTTCCTTTGCTCTGGTGACATGTCTAGTAAGGAGTTGCTATGGCCTATGTCAAAGAATTTGCTGTATCTGTTCTCTTCTATGATATTGATAGTTTCCCATCTCACATTTAGGTCTTTCATCCACTTTGAATTTATTTTTGTGTGTGGTGTGAGAAAGCAGTCCTGTTTCATTCTTCTGCATGTTGCTGTCTAGTTTTCTCAGCACCATTTGTTGAAGAGACTGTCTTTTTTCCATTGGATATTCTTTTCTGCTTTGTCAAATATTAGTTGACCATATTGTAGTAGGTCCATTTCTGGGTTTTCTATTCTGTTCCACTGATCTATGTGTCTGTTTTTATAATAGGACCATACTGGCTTGATCAAGACAGCTTTGTAATATAACTTGGAGCCTGGAATCGTGATGCCTCCAGCTTCGCTTTGCTTTTTCAAGATTGCTTTGGTTATTCAGGCTTTTTTTGTGGTTCCATACAGATTTTAGGCTTGTTTGCTGTAGCTGTGCAAAAAATGCTGATGGTATTTTGATAGGGATTGCATGAAATGTGTAGATTGCTTTGGGCAGTACAGACATTTTAGCAATATTTCTTCTTCTAATCCATGAGCAGGGAATGTTTTCCATTTCTTTGCATTCTCTACAATTTCTTTTATCAGTGTTCTGTAGTTCTCAGAGTACATATCTTGTACCTCTTTGGTTAGGTTTATTCTTAGGTATCTTATGTTTTTTAGTGCATTTGTAAATGGGATCAATTCCTTGATTTCTCTTTCTGTTCCTTCATTATCAATGTATATAAATACAACAGGTCTCTATTAATTTTATATCCTGCAACTTTGCTGAATTTATGTATCACTTCTAGCAATTTTTTGATGGAATCTTCAGGGTTTTCTACATATAGTATCATGTCCTTTACAAATAGTTAAAGTTTTACCTCTTCCTTGCTGATTTGGATGCCCTTTCTTTCTTTCTTTCTTTCTTTCTTTCTTTCTTTCTTTCTTTCTCTCTTTCTGTTGGAGTCATCTGATTTTGAAATTAGGACTTCCAATATTATGTTAAATAACAATGGTGGGAGTGGATCATCTCTGTCTTGTTCTTGACCTTAGTGGAAAGGCTCCCAGTTCTTCCCCATTGAGGATGATATTAGCCTTTATGGCCTTTATGTTGAGGTATGTTCCTTTTATCCCTATTTTGTTGAGTTTTATTACAAATGGATGCTACTTTGTCAAATGCTTTTTTCTGCATTTATTGAGAGGATCATATGATTCCTATCCTTTCTTTTATTAATGTGGAATATCATATTGATTGATTTATGAATGTTAAAGCAGCCCTGAAGCCCAGGAATAAAACCCACTTGATTGTGGTGACTGATTCTTTTAATGTACTGTTGGATTCGATTTGCTAGTATCTTATTGAGAATTTTTGTATCCATCATTTTTGCAATCCAATCAAGGATTGGCCTGTAATTCTCCTTTTTAGTGGGGTCTTTGTCTGGTTTTGGAATTTAGGTAATGCTGTGCTTGTAGAAGGAGTTTGGAAACTTTCTTTCCATTTCTATTTTTTGCAAGAGTTTGAGAAGAATTGGTATTAATTTTTCTTTAAATGTTTGGTAGAATTCCCCTGGGAAGCCATCTGGCCCTGGACTTTTGTTTGTTGGGAGATTTTTGATAACTGATTCAATTTCTTTGCTGGTTATGAGTCTGTTCAAATTTTTTTCTTCGTATTTGAGTGTTGGTAGTGTATATGTTTCTAGGAATTTATCCATTTCATTCAGATTCCCCAATTTGTTGACATATAATTTTTTATAATATTCCCTTATAATTGTTTGCATTTCTGTGGTATCAGTTGTGATCTCTTCTCTTTCATTTGCAATTTTATTTATTAGGTCCTTTTTGTTTCTTTTCCATTTTAGAGTGAGAGAGAGAATCCTGAGCAGGCTCCATGCTCAGTGTGGGGCCTGATGCAGGGATTGATCTCACAACCCAGAGAACATGACCTTAGCCAAAATCGAGAGTCAGACACTCAATGGACTGAGCCTCCCAGGTGCCCCTCTTTTCTTTTTGATAAGCCTAGCTAGGGGTTGATCAATTTTATTAGTTCTTTCAAAAATACCAGCTCCTAGTTTCATTGATCTATTTTTTTCTTTCTGTATATTTATTTCTGCTTTAATCTTTATTATTTCCCTTTTTGTGCTGACTTTAGGCTTTATTTGCTGTTACTTTTCTTGATCCTTTCAGTATAAGGTTAGGTTGTATGTTTGAGACTTTTCTGGCTTCTTGTATTAGATCTGTGTTGCTATATACTTCCTTCTTATAACCACTTTTTCTGCATCCCAGAGGTTTTGGACTGTCGTGTTTTTATTTTCATTTGTTTCTATGTATTTTTAAATTTTTTTTCTTTAATATCCTAGTTAACCTATTCATTCTTAGTAGGATATTATTTAACCTCCATGTATTTGTGGTTTTTCTAAATTTTTTTCTTGTGGTTGACTTTAAGTTTCCTAGCATTGTGGTCGAAAAATATGCATGGGGAGCGCCCGGGTGGCGCAGTCGGTTAAGCGTCCGACTTCAGCCAGGTCACGATCTCGCGGTCCATGGGTTCGAGCCCCGCGTTGGGCTCTGGGCTGATGGCTCAGAGCCTGGAGCCTGTTTCCGATTCTGTATCTCCCTCTCTCTCTGCCCCTCCCCTGTTCATGCTCTGTCTCTCTCTGTCCCAAAAATTAAAAAAAAAAAAAAACGTTGAAAAAAAAAGAAAAATATGCATGGTATCATCTCGATCTTTTTGTACTTGTTGAGGGCTAATTTGTGACCCAGTGTGTGATCTGTTCTGGAGAATGTGCACTTGTAAAGACTGTGTATTCTGCTGCTTTAGCATAAATTGTTCTGAATATATTTGTTAAGTCAGTCTGGTCCATTGTGTCATTTAAAGCCATTGTTTCCTTACTGATTTTCTGCATAGATGGTCTGCCCATTGCTGTCAGTGTGGTGTCAAAATCCCCTACTATTATTGTAGCGTTATCAATGAGTTACTTTATGTTTGTTATTAATTGTTTTATATATTTGGGTGCTATCATGTTGGGGCATAAATATTTACAATTGTTTGATCTTCTTGTTGGATATTTCCCTTTATTATGATACAGTACCCTTCTTCATCTCTTGTTACAGTCTTTGGTTTGAAATCTAGTTTCTCTGTTATAAGGATGGCTACTCAGGCTTTCTCTTGACATTCATCTCTATGATAAATATTTCTCCATCCTCTCACTTTCAATGTGAAGGTGTCTTTACATCTAAAATGAGTCTCTTATAGGCAGCATATAGAAAGGCCCTTTTTTAAGTTAATTAATTAATTAATTAATTAATTAAAATCCATTTTGACACAGTATGTCTTTTGCTTGGAACATCTAGTCCATTTACATTCAGAGTGATTATTGATAGAAATGAATTTAGTGCCATTTTATTACTTGTTGTTTCTGGAGTTTTTCTGTTTCTTTGTCAGTTTTGGTGATTCCTTTCCTCTAGAGTCCCCTTTAATATTTCTTGCAGGGCTGGTTTAGTAGTCACAAACTCCCTTAGTTTTTGTTTGGGAAACTCTTTATCTCTCCTTCTATTCTGAATGACAGCCTTGCTGGATAAAGTATTCTTGGCTGCATATTTTTCCCTTTCAGCATGCTAAGCCTTCCATGCTTAACATGCTGGCCTGCCATGTTTCTGTGGAGAAATCTGCTGCTAGCCTGATTTGTGGTGTTTGTTTGTTTTTTAGGTTAGGGATTTGTTTTCCCTTGCTGCTTTGGGATTATTTCCTTATCTCTGTATTTTGCAAATTTTACTACAGTATATCTGGCTGTTGGGCTGCTTTTCTTCATTTTGATGGGAGGTTTCTGTGCCTCCTGGATTTGGATGTCTGTTTCCTTCTCCAGTTTAGGGAAGTTTTTAGTTACAATTTGCTCAAATAAACTTTCTTCCTCCTTTTCACTCTGTTCTTCTGAGACTCAGATGATATGTATGTTATTACACTTTATGGAATCGCTGAGTCATTTTAGGTCTACATTTATGATCCAGTATTTTTCTTTCCCTTTTCTTTTCAACTTCATTATTTTTCATAAGTTTTTCTTCCATATCACTTATTCATTCATATTTTTTTCCATCCTTGTGGTCATTACATCTAATCGGTTTTTCATCTTGGTTGTTGAATTTTTTATTTCTGCCTCACTAGTTTTTAGATCTCTTATCTCTGTTGTAAGAGACTCTCTGGTGTCTTCTATGGTTTTCTCAAGCCTAGCTCGTATCCTTATAATTATTGTTTTAAATTCTTGTTCAGGCATATTACTTTTATCTGTTTTGATTAGATCCCTGGCCATGACCTCTTCTTGTTCTTTCTTTTGGATTGAAATCCTCTGTCTTGGCATTGTGTCTAAGTCTCTCTCTTCTGTGTGTCAAGAAGGCCTTTTATTTTTCCTGCTCCTGAGAGTAATGGCTATATTAAGAAGAGGTCCTAAATTGTCCAGGGCCTGGCACTTCAGGAAGTGTTTCTGGTGTATGCTGTGTATACTTTGCTGTTTTGTTTTGGCTGTTCTTTCCCTCAGGTAAACCCTCTGCACAGTTTCTCCTTGCCTCTAATGGAGAATGTTTGGACCTTAGCCACAGTGTGGCAAGTTTTAGTTAGGTGTGTTTTGGTCTCCTTATTAAAAGAGGCTAGATCCGATTTCCCCTAGAGCTGAAGCTTTGCAGAATTCTATGGTAGACTTTGCGCATGAAGGGGGTTTGTGCTGGTCTTCTTGGGAAGAGGCCCGCTGTTGCTCTCACTCTCAGGCACACTTGCCCTGTTTCAGAAGCACCTGCAGACCACAAGGTAGGCAGGGCTTGGTGACAGTGGCTCACACCTCCACTTTGTGCACTTTGTTGCTCACTGAAGTCCATCTGTGCTGATGAGTATGTGTAAAAGTGGTGTCAGCTGGCTCTCTAGTCCACGGAGTGGGGAGTTTGTACCTGCTGCTATTCAGGAAGCCCTCAGAGAAGAGCGAACAGTCTCCCCTCATTTGTCTCAGGCAGCCCTCAGATCCTTGCATTCACCCTCTCTGGGTCTCAGCTGTCTGGCCACCCAATGGTACAGTGCTCCTGTTTTATCCCTGGCACCCTGGCTGCGTTTCAAAACTCCAAATTTTAAGGACCTCACAAGGCATACATTTGCACTGATCCTCTGGGTGTGGGTCTTGCCACACTGTGGCCGGTGCTGCTTTGTCCCAGAGGAGTTGTTGCAGGAATGTGCAGGGGCTTAAATTTATGATAAAGTATAGTCAAAGGCCAGTGTCCAGGATAGCTGCCCTCAGCAGGTGTCTCTGTTCATATGCTAATGAACGGGGCAGGTCTGTGGTGCTGGCCTGCTCTTTTATCCCTGGTGACACAGTGCCACTTCCCCAAATGCACTCCAAAAAGGGGAACTGTCTCTCTCAGTGTGACCCAGGGGATCCTTAGACCACACTGTCTGTGTGCTGCAGGGCCTCTGCCCGTTTCCCATAGAAGGAGCACTTCTATGCCCACAGGCTCCACACCGGGGATGGCATGGACTTCTCACTTCAGACTTTGAGCTCTGCTGTTTGTAAAAACTTGCAAACATCAGCTCCCCCTCTAGTTTTCCCCGTCAGTAGTTTTGGGGAAGTGTTTTTTCTTGTGCAACGCCCTGTACTCTGTTCTCTCTGTTCTCTCTCTCCTCTCTCCATGATCAGGGCTCCCTGTCCTGTAATTCTTTTGTCCTCCAAATCACACGTCCACACCTCCTGACTTCCACAGTGTGGCCTCTTTTCTCCCTCTGGTTGTGCAGCTTGTTCTCTCAGTCCTCAGATCGATTTCTGGGTGTCCACAATGATTTCATATTTATCTAGCTGTGTTTGGGGGATGAGGTAAGCATAGAGTCCTCCTACTACACTGCCATCTTCAATAAGAATGCATATATTAAAAGTTATGCAACTATAAAAATCCTGTGTTTTGAGATTCTATATCATCTTGGTTTTGTGTTCTTAATATAATTTTAATCACATTTTGGTGCCTCTGAATTATTTGTAAAGTTGAACTATTATTAAAAGTACTTACAGTGGTCATAAATCAATTGTATTCCTGCTGTCTAACATCTTTGTTTCTTAATACAGCGTTCTACTCTTTCACTGACCAAAATCATTTCTATAATCAGCTTTATGTTCTGCTGAACAGGGAGACGCATATTTGTGTTCCAGGCAACATTCTATTGGATTGATATTTAAATCTAGTGCAATGAATGGAAAATTTGTTCTTTTGCTGTCATGCCTTTGATTGTGGTTCACCATTGTGTCATAAATCCATAATTCTAATTCTGTCGTGTTCAGAGGAGTCAGTTAAAAAATTTAAAAAGTTAGGAAAAATGAAGCATTATTTTATAAAATGAAGTACTGAATTACCAGTTCTCCCTCTCTAATTTAAGTTGATAATTCCTTACCATGTGTTACTTATACATTTGTATTTGGTAAAATTTTATTTCTTTTTGAAGACATTCAGCTTCATTCTCATAACCCTAATTAATAATAAAATTCAATTATATTTTGAGTCAGAATCTTTTTTTTTAATTTTTTAATGTTTATTTATTTTTGAGAGAGAGAGAGAGAGAGAGCGCATGAGCGGGGGAGCAGCAGAGAGGGAGAGGGAGACATAGAGTTTGAAGCAGGCTCCAGGCTCTGAGCTGTCAGCACAGAGCCTGATGCAGGGCTCAAACCCATGAACTGTAAGATCATGGCCTGAGCCAAACAAAGTCAGACGCTCAACTGACGGAGCCACCCAGGTGCCCCTTGAGTCAGAATCTTTAATGCTTTCTTACCATTGTAGATTTAAGAAAAAAAAAACAGTATTGACATTGTATATTAATGTCAAGTCAAGCCCATAGCATTCAGAGCATTTCCTAATTATCCTATTGCTACTAGTAATAAATTATTACTTTTATTAACAAATACTAATAAATTATAACTTTATTATAAATGTTATGAGTTAGAACTTTGAGCATTTTGCTCCTAGATAATGACCAGATGTAAGGAAATTATATAATGAATATATACAATGGCTGATCAACAGGGAAAAGGATCCTAATAAAGAAACCTATTAAACTGCAGGAAGTTATCTCTCTAGGGGAGTTGCACGAACCTCACTGTTTAAGTCATATAAAACTGGACCAGAAACAAAGAACACTAGAAATTACACCAGGGGGAACAATTGCTTTAGCAAAAAAAGAAAGTAGGTGATATAAGGAGTGCCCTTCTACCTTTCTGCTATAAATATTTTTAGCTTGCATCTCAGAGAGATCCCTTTCTATATATTGTTGGGTTCAGTATAACAGACACATGGACCTTTTGTCTCTCCTTTGGAAATCTTGACAGTTTAGACTAGTGAACATTTATGTTGCAATGGTAATTATAAAATATATTAATACACAATTTATTTTCAATTTAATAGAGAAGAATTTAAATTTATTATTAAAGATACCACATACAGGACTATAGATGGCATACATTATTTAACTTAACATCTCAGTGATAAAAAAGGAAAGCAATTTAATATTTTCATTTACTATGAAAAGAAGACTGATATCCTAACAGGGGAGACATATTTGGATCTTTGAAGTTACAGGTCAGAGAGAGAATTATTAGGGAAAACAAAAACAAAACCAAAAATCTGTACATTTTTGAGTGTGTGAAAATTAAGGCATAGCTAATAGCGATTAAACACTCATGTCCTTCAAATCTTAATATATTGAGAATTTTGGAAATTAGTCATCTGTTTGTTGAATTGGTGCATTGGTGAATATAGAGTTAAGTCAAAAACCCAGCAATGAGTTGTGGACAGAAGTTTAGAATATAGAAAGAGCACCAAGTCTTGTTCTTATTTTGGGTACATGGATTATTTCCTCCTAGGATAAAAATTTTGATCATTCACACTGTACTGAGCATAAACCTTGCCCTTAAGGACATGGGACACTATGGAAATCCTAATATTAACATAGTTCTTTTTTTCATGACACTGGTACTCTAGTGAGAAAGAACTCTATCAGTATAGCCTCATATACTTGCTTTGAGGCAGAGTTACATAATCACATAATAGCACTAAGCAAAGCTGCCTGAGGTGAACTAGGAGAAAGAAAGTTGCCAGGTCAAGATTGCAGAAGAACATGTGTTAACTAAGTGAAAAGCACAGAGGAAACTAGGAGAAGATCATATTCTAAACAGAGGTGGTAGCATTTTCAAAAATCCTGTGGAAGGCAAGAGTGAGTAGTATAAATTGAAAGAAGGCTTAGTGGCACAAGTATAGAAACTAAGGATAAGAGACTGCCAAGTGGGCAAAGTGATGAGGGTCCCTGGCTATTGGGATATATATCTTTAAGTAGCAACTTTATATATAGTGGAATTACTTGAACTTGAATATATTTTTCTGTTAGGGTCAAAAAATTTTAACATACTTAATTTATTATGTAGTTTAATGTACTCTTATTTTGATTAAAAATTCCAATCTAGGAAGATGTCTGTCTATGGGTGTTTTATGGATTAAACTAGCATGTTGGTATCAGTGGGAAGGATTTAAAATTGTCTTAAGTGGGGTTTTAATTTGTAAGGTCAGGAGTGTGAGTATTTTAGCTGTAATTAAAATACATGTGAGATGAAAGATAAGCTTTATGTGTTGCATATTTAATCTTGTTTTTGTGATTTGAGAAAACAGCTAATAAATACATACAGCATAAGGTTTATGCATGGTAAAGGGTTTGCTAAGCTAATCATTTATTTGATAAGTGTGCATGTTGTGTATACACAGATTCTTCTATGTCCAGTAAGCATTGGTTGAATTATACCTTATGGTTTATAATATTGGTAAGTAGTACTCAGTTTAAGCTCAGTTAAAGTTTGCTTAACTGTGCTAAGACCTTTGACAGCTATAGCTGAAACACAGCATTCCCAAATTAAAAAAAAAAAAAAACAAAAACAACTTACCACATGCAAATGCATGGCATAGTTACCTGTGAGCATGGGGCAATTAGTCATTAGTGCATTGAGAAGTCTTATTTAAAAGGAAAGAGGCAATTTTAGGTGAGGTGGTCCTGAAGTAAAACAAGATTCCAGATATAATTAATTTCTCCATACCCTCCAAAGTTATGGGCCCAGAGTAAGAAGAGGGACACGTTTGTGGAAAGGTTGCTAGTTTCTTGAAGTTTTGTGATTAAGCATCGTTATAAGTTATGATAGGCATGTTGTCTAGAAATGATTTGACTTAATGGGGTATGTACAACCAATATTATGTGCTATGTAATATTAATCATGTTATTGTGCTGCTACTTCATGGGGTTTAAAATGTATGAACAATATACCATTGTATGCATTACGAAATATCAGTAGTTTAATGCACCCACTTATATGCATGGGATAAATTGTTAATGTGTGATTATACATAGTGTGTATTATGTACATGTACTAACACATGAGATCCCTGAATGCACAAATTACATAGTTATTGGGTGATTTATGATTTGTTTTTTGATACTGATATAGAACATGATAATAATCCTTCTCTTTTCATGCACAAGTTTCTAGGCAGTACTTTAAGTGGAATTTTAGTTTTGGGTGTGATGATGGAATTGGAGCTCCTTTCCTGAGTGTTAGAAGAAATATTATTCCTCTTTTCTGCTTTGTAAGACCAAAGTAATAAATATACTACAAAGACTATTTATTTTAGAAAGTTGTTTTCAATAATGCTTGTGATTGATATAACTATGAGAATAAAGAGAAAATATGGGACTGATGCTGGTTGGCTAATAATTATGAATGGATGTTCAACTGGTTGTCCTTCAACTCATTTAGTGTTAATAGATATGCTACAAGTAATCAGAATAGGACAATGACAGAGGTGCTGAAATATTATTTTTTATTTTGATTTGATCTGCTGTTTGACAATATTATGTTTATTTTTCATGTCACTGGTCATAGTTAAATTTCATGTGAGAAGCACTAGTTTTGTGCTTACTTTCCTAGGGTTTTTGAAATTTTCACCTATTTGTGGTGGACTCAGGTTGATTGTGAGTGGAGGAATTGTCTGTGGAATTGTGATAAATTTGGTGGATTTTTTTTATGTTTAATGTCTTTAAAGATTTTTGGGGGGGGGAGGGAATACTGGCCATTTTTGTTTATATAAGGGTTATGACTTAGTAAGCATTATCCTGAGACTTGACCCACTAATATGACTATCTTGGGGATTTTTTTTAAGAATTGTTGATAGAGGGCATAGTGGTTTTATATATTTTGAAGAATGGTAAAGTGAAAATAATGTTTGAATTTAAAAGATTGGGGGATTAAGTAATTTCTGATCCTGGAGGTACTGGATTTTTTAGTGGGGAGCCTGTGGGGATTACTGTGTTATATAGATGTGGGACTTGATTGGGAGTTGTGACTGGCTGATCTTTATTCATCAGTGTTCTGGTTATTATGGAGGTTACTTGTGTAAATTAAATATGGACAAGCTTAAGATTAATGTGATGAAGAAATGTAACTAGGTCTTTTTGATCAGAAATTAGTGTGGAAGTTATTATCTGGAAGTAGGTGAATTTGGTTCTAATAGGATTAAGTCTAGTAATAGTGATTTTTAACTTGCTGATAAATTCATGAAGAGTAGAAGGTGATACATGATGGTTGAAAAATACCATGTGAGAATTTGAATTGGTTTGAAGAGTGATCAAATTTTAGATTTTGTGATACGAGGTTGAGTTCAATTGCTGGAATAAAACCTAGAATAGTCACTGCATGGACTGTTAATTTCAGATAATAAGGCATGGTTATCTGTGGAATAGTCATTGGAGTAATATTGTTGGAAATTAAGAATCCAGTGAAGATACTTCTGATCAAAGCCATTTAATAGAGTTGATTAAGAGAGGGTTATTTTCACAGGCAGTAGGATAATTAACATAGGAGAAACATTAAAACAGTGAATAGTATGTAGAATTATTAAGTGCTAGTTATTACTGTCATGTCACCTTTCTATGTAGGCAGGCAGAGAAGATAAGCATGTCAGGTGATAGTACTGCAGGAATTAAATTCTTGTATTCTTAAAGAATAGTGGTTTCTTTAGTGGCTGGAGGTTATACACTAGTGTTGGCATTGTGTCTGATTTTTGATAAAATTATTACTTGGTCACTGTAACACCTTTCTCTAGTTACAGAACCTAAGATGAGAAAAAAATATATTCTTATTCTTGAAAGTTGTAAATACTTAATATTTATTTCAATTTAAAATTGTCAAACAGTAGATCAAATCTTAATGTAAAAATAACATTTAACAGTATAAATGTGTCATTTCATATTTTGTTTAAGGATTAGCTATGGTTCTATCTTATATAATACAAAAGGACATTTGGGATTGATAATATGCAAAATGTGATTCTATTTTTATAATCAAATACTGAAATCATTAATATTAACCATTTTCTATTCTATTTCTTGCCATAACATCTATCATTTTAAGAATATTTAAGACTGCATATGGCATGTAATATTGCTTTGTGACTAACCATAATTTTGAAAAATACATTACAAATGATAATACTCATATGATAATATACAAATGATAAACAGAAGAATATTCCATTTCCATAGAAGAATTCAGAGTGTAGATTGGTTTTGAATCACAATTGGAATCTCAAATGGAGCTCACTGTTTGGGTTGACTCAAAGACCTGGCTAGAATTTTGTTTCAAAAGAGACAATTAATTTGTTCTGTGTTTTGGGAGCACTTTTCAGAGGTTACAATTATTTTCAAAATCTAAACATACCCAAAACTTTTCAAATGTCCTCCTAAAGTTTTGGTTTAAGTATAGCAAACTCCTAAATCCACTCTGAGGTTAAGAAATTAAGGATAAGTAATAGAAATCTTGGAAAGCACACAGATCCAGAACCACAAAACATGTTGTTTAACTTTCAGAACGTCTAGATGATTTAGAACCCACCAGAGTCTGAGCAATACTATATTAGAAGAGGATTATTACTTCCCACTTCCCATTATATACATAAGTTGAACGTCATGATTTTAGGCTGAAATGTCAGAAGTCAAGAGAAAAGCCAGACCGCAATACACCTCTTGTTATTCCGTGTTAGACAAAAAAATAAAGGCAGTCACTTCTATCATCACTAGTCTTTGCCATTATCATTTTATTTTATTTTTATTGTATTGATTTCTTCTAGCCCAATTAGAACCTACTATCAGTTCTTGAATTTTTTAAGGTCCCTGTAATGCTGGATTATAACCTCAAGGCAATCTCTAAACTGCAGTAGTATTATATGTATTGCATAGGGGTTCTGGTATTGTCCTTCAATTAGTGTTAAGTGAGTGATAATGATAGTAGGAAATCAAATAAACCCTGAAATACTTGTAGAAGTCAGGAAATAATGGCTATTGTTCAATGGAACTATGAATAATGAATGATCTCTTCTACAGTTAAATGATTATAGCACTTGGATATAAGAGCCCATGGAAGATATTGAACGCATCTTGGATCTATAGGCCAGTAGAAGTTAATACAGTGAGATTTACGGAGTGAAAGAAACATTTGTCTATGCTGCATCCATTCTTTCAACAGTATTTATTAAACGTCTGCTAGGGAGAAGATACTATGTGCTTTGAGGCACACAGAGATAAATCAGATGAACAATCTGCCCTCTAGGAGCTCACATAGGATATAGACAAGTAAAGTGAACATACTATCAAAGACAGAAATAAAGTGTAAGGTAAAATACTGATGTAGATTGTGTATACAGAATAGAAAAAAAGGACATGGCAGTTCAGTGGAAGGAGGTTATTTCAGAAGTGAAACAGGAAATGGCTTCTAGACCACTTGGAATTTGTGGTGGGTTCTTAAGAATATGTAGGGTTTTAATATGAGGAGAAGGACTAATAGGAAGTCCAGGACAAAGACAGATAAAGTCCTAAAGATGGAAAGGGTAAGATAAGGATAGTAAAATCGAAGTAGTTCAATCTGGCATCTCTGGAAGTGCTGTGATGTTGTACCGTGGGAAATGAGTTGGGAAAGCAAAATGAAGTCAAATATTCAATATTTAGTTTTTAACATATAACAGTTAAGCACAGGGTTTTGAAAGTAAGACAGACCTTGTTTAACTCCTGACTCTTGCACTTTGTGCTGCCACACAGTTTGTATGAAGTCAGGCTCTTCTAGGACTCAGTTTTCTCATCCGTAAAATAAGGGTAATAAAAATATCTACTTAACGATTTTGACATTATGAATAAGTGAATAGAATGCATGACAAGTGCCAAGCATATGGTGAACATTTAATAGATATTATAGTTAAGTATTTTAATAATACTGTAAAGATTTGTTAGGTAATGGTAACATCAAAGCTGTGCCTCTGAATGAATTGAGCAGCTCTTGAATAAATAGTTTAGATGATGGAAAATGGAATACTGGGAGAAGATACGTATTGGAGGTAGAGAGATCAGCAATAAGGTTATTGTTTCCAGGCAAGCACCTGAGCTAGGACAGTAGTATGAAAAATAAATTGTAAGAGGTGGGTACAAAATATTTAACTACATTATAAGCTACATCAAGGATAGGATTTAGCAAATGATGTTAAACTCCTGATCACTGGGACCAGCGATGGCAGCATTTTATGTACAATAATTTCTAAATCATGAAAGAAAAACACTAAAAAAGTATATTTTCTACTTAGGAATATACTTAGTCATGTTACTTTCAATACTGTTTAAATTTATCAATTAAATACCTTTCCCTGGAACTACTTAAAAGGCAAATTAAAAAAAAATCATTAATACGTAAACAAATATGATATTGAGTCACCAAAGTACAGTGGGAATAGGTACTGTTTTAGGTACATATTCCCTAAATTTAGCCTGCAGGAAACTCTCGAGTGGTTCCCTATGATTAAATGACTCATATTCATTAATTTACCCAGATCATTGAGTGGTTTCTTTTTGCAGGGTGTGGGGAAGACAGATTACAAAGTAGTTGCTTTGGAAGGCAACATGGTATAGTGAGAAATGGAATAACCATGAAGACAGTGAAGCTTATGCTTAAAGACCTCTCATAATGACCTTTATAAAGGTCTTGTTACTAATTGTATTTATAATTTTGAATTATTTTTTCTTAAGATTAGCTCCTAATGTTGTGTAATATTCAGAAATCCACAAGACCTGATTCATCCCTGGGAAATAATTCATAAGTTCTTAACTTTTTACTCATTGTATGTGTTTCAGTTGGCTCAAAAGTCCTCTGAAGTTGCAGGTGTGAGTATTTGTTGAGGAGGTTTATAGATTTTATCAGATTTTCCAAGAAGGAGGTCTGAAACAACAAAATTAAGAACTTCAAGAGAAAATTGTGAATGGGCATCAGGACGGAGGTGAGCATGAGGAGGAGGACGAGGGCACTAGATCAAGGCATATTTAAAGGTACCCAGGTGATTCTTACATGCATCCAGGTTTGAAAACCACTGATGTAGCCACTATTATCATCCTTGAACTGTGTTAAAATAGTTAAGAGGAACGAGTCAAGATTTTGCAGTTGGAAATCTCATTTTGAATCCTATGACTGCTTGGGCAAGATATTTAACCCCTCAGAGCTTCAATTTCTACATTAGGAAAATCAACATACTAATAAATATAAGCCATGTTATCTAGGGTAGATAAACATGATAAGTGAGGAGAGATCATTGAGCGTGAAAATGGTAGAGTCAATAGGTAGGAGATCATCGTGGCATGAATTACTCTTGGAGTCGGGGGATTAGATGGTGTGGACAAGGAAGTGAATTTGATGAAGAGGAATAAATGATCATTGATGGCAAAATTAGAGAGAGGGATGTCTGAAGCAGAGATTATTGAGTGGGTGCAGCCATTGGTTCCATGACAAGATCTAAGATATGATCATGTAAGTGGATGACTGAGTTTACACGAGGGATTTTTGGAGATGAGGATAAGTGGAATTAATTGGTCAAGGAATTGGAAAGATTTCTGAAGTGCTTATTGAAATTGCCAAGAACTTGTCAAAGAAGGAAGACGGATGGTCCCAGATTCTGTACAGAGAGAGGTAGTTACATTTATTATTTCCATGCCAAGAATATTCTTTAGCATTCTCATTTTTAGTAAGTGTAATCATAACCCATAAAGTGTTACCTTAAAGTATTATGGTAAGAAACATAAAATTTTACCCTGTGTCATGCAAAGAAAAATCAAGGACCTGGATTTGTTCATTATTTTACTTTATCCTTCTCCCCAAACATGAGGTAAATAATTAAGGTGTCACCTTAACCTTATCATTAATCAGGCTAATTAGTAATATTATTGATTAAAAAGGAACCAAATTTGGGAATTTCCTCTCAGTTGGTACAGATGTCAGATTCTGTGTAACACTTTCTCAAACACTGTTGAGACTAAAATTCAACATAATACTGGAACTGCCTCTAACAGCTAGCTGACCAAAAAAAGGTCTTGTTCAGTCAGGATTTGCAGATTATTGCAAGAAGATCTTTATTTATCTTTCCATATGTCTCTTAATGTTTTGCTGCTTGGAATTTTGTTAAAAAAATAAGGCTGAAAAAATTAAAGTAGAATTCTCCTAGGTTTCCAAAGCTCGTGGCTGACACAGCTGGTCCTTGAGATAGCCTGTTGCAGAAATGTTGGTGCATCTACTCACTGCCACCACTCTGTCCCTCCTCCAACCAACTTAGCACTTAAGCACTTAACGCACGCACACCGCTCCTGAGATTTCCATTTCTTAAGTGATCTTTAACTTCAAGAATTTGCCAATTTTTTCCCTCCACCACCAGTACCCTTCATACTACCAGTACCACTCCCATTTTGAGACAAGTAAATATTTTTAAAAATACCCATTGGTTTTATACTGTTTAAATTCTCTAGGAGCCACATATCACATTTCTGCTGTTGTGCTATTTAGGACATTTTAATTCTTTAACTGTCCAGCTCTGCCTGACATACTCACCTCAGCCGAGAAACTGGCCCAGTGGAAAAACAGTTGTGTATTGCATTCTGTCCCATTTGACAAGTAATAAATGAGATCTTTAAAGGGGAATGACCAATGTTTTCCTGCTGAATGCTGTGCAAACAAATAAAGCTTTAAACGCTCTAAGTCAAGTTTCCAATTTTTTAGGTGACTGAAAGCATGGAATTTTTCTAATAAAAATTGAATGTTCTGAAAACAGTTAATTAGATTGTTTTTATCAACCACTGATTCCCAATTATGTATTTGCTTACACATTTTGGTAAGTATAACAGAATCTCATTTTCACAAAGGTATTTACTGCATTTTATATAAAATATTTTCATTTACACATAGTACTTCAGTACTTTTCAAACGCACCACACCCATTGCCTTATTTGATCTCCAAAATATTGCATACACCAAGTATTTTTATTTCCATTTTGTATAGATATGGAAATCTAGACCCAAGGATTCAATTACTAGTTCACACAGTACCTCTAGGGTTGAAATCAATTCATTCTTGACATTTAGCGGTTTGCTCTTTGCACTTCATATTATATCATGCTGAAAACTCTACAGGTATCCTAATAGAGATTCATATATATATATATATATATATATATATATAAATTTATTTATATGTTCCTGAAATTTGTACATACTAATTGTTGTTAGTTAAGTGTGGTTAAGGATCTCACACTTTAAATGCGCAGACATTGTTCTTTACATAAATTCTAACATGAAGTTTGGTACACTTAACCTTCCTTAAGTGTGACTCACTTATTCTGAATAATGAATACAAATTAGAAAGAGCATCATACATACATGGCTTATGGAAGTAACTATATCCAGTATGGTGAATATGTTTTTCTTTCTACTTCTGTTTTGTAAACAAAGCTGACATCATGTATATGTGTGTGTGTGTGTGTGTAACACTACCAGTTGCATTTTACCCCTTGTTTCTAAGAGAAGAAATTACTTCCAAACTACTCTTTTAATATTTCTCCATTCCTTTATTCACTCTGCCTCTATATATTTAAATAACTTCCCAAATAGTCTTTTGTATATTCTACCTTGTTCCAAACAATTATTTTTGAAGCCATTATTTTTAAAATATCAGATACTATTATAGGAATTTAGAATGGAGAATTTAAAAAAAATTAGTGAAGAGTGACTTTGTATAGTGTCAGGAAAGGTCTCTCTGTAGCTATATAATAAGATAAATGAGGGAGGGGAGTATTATGCAACATTTTGCAGAAGCATATTACATGCAGAAGGAAGAATAAGGAGGAAAGCCCTGTGGTGAGAGAATGTGTATTTAAGGCCTATCTAGGAGGTGATTATGGCTTTAGCAGTTTGACCAAGAGTGAATACAAGGTTAGAAAAGGAGAGTTTTAAAGGGTATTAAGGAAGCAGAATTTAATGTGTGTTCAAGTTTGACAAAGACTTTTATTTTAACTGTGATTAAAAGCCATTGGGAGGAACAGGGGAGTAAAATAAACTAATAAACAGTTTAAAATATGTGAGTGCTATGTGGGCAGGAACCTGTATAAGTAAGGGTCAAGAGGAAAACCTATTGGGGCACCTGGGTGGCTCAGTCAATTAAGTGTCTGACTTTGGCTCAGGTCATGATCTCATAGTTCGTGGGTTCAAGCCCCGCGTCAGGTTCCGTGCTGACAACTCAGATCCTGGAGCCTGCTTCGGATTCTGTGTCTTCTCTCTCTGTTTCACTGCTGCTCATGCTGTCTATGTCTCTCTCAAAAATAAATAAACATTAAAATTTTTTTTTGAAAAAAGAGTAAAACCTATGTTGTGCACCTGAAACTAATGTAACATGTGTCAACTATACTCAAATAAAAATAAACAAATAAACAAAAACAAGGGGTGTACTTCAGAGGCTGTGGCAGTGTTCAGAGAGAGAGAAGAGGTAGCTGTGACTCAGATGGTAGCATTGGGAGTAGTGAGAAGTGATCCGTTTTAGTATATTTTAAGTATAAACGGTAACAGCAGAACTGGCTAAGGAATGTGAAAAATGAGAGAAAATTTAAAGATGGCCTTTACGTTTGAGACCTGAGCAACTAAATGAATGGTCTTGTCCTTCCATGAAATGGACAGACTAAGGAACTTGTTTGCTTGGGGGCATGGCAGTGGACATCAAGAGTTTGACTTTGGGCGTTTTGTGTTTATAATACATACTAGAGGTCCATGTGGACATGCCAAAGTGGCATTTGGGCTCATACATATGAAACATCAGTGGCAGAGCTTGAGCCTTGGCTAATGGGTGGTGTTTAAAGTCTTTAGAAAAGAGAGTGAGTGTAGTTTAGAAAGACACCCGAGGACTGAGTTCTGGAGCCCTACGATATTTAGAGGTCAACAGAGGCTAAAGAGACAAAAGGAGCAAACAGTGAGACCAGCAGAAATACATGTGGTTTCAAGCGAAGAAAATTGCGCAAGAAATAAACAGGCACAAGTTGATTTGAATGCTGCTGAAATTTCAGGAAATGATAATTGAAAATTAACCTTCACATCTAGCAGTATCAGGGGAATGATGACTTAAAAAGTGCTTTGTTTTTGCGTAACGTAAAAATGTAAAAAAAAAAAAAAAGTTGGATGGGTTTAGGAGACCCTGGGCCATCATCAGGGATTTCAGACAGTAAAATAAGCAACTTTTAGAGGAGTTTTGCTATAAACGGAAAAAGAGAAAGATAGCATTGGAGGGAAACGTAGTTTCACAACTCTGCTCTGTTTTTGTTGTTATTGCTGTTGCTCTTATAGTTTCAGATGAGAGAAATGTCAGTATGTTTGTGGCCTGATGGTAATTTTTAACTAGAAAGTAAAAAAGAGAGGTTAATTGTAATAGCAAATTCCTTGAAGAAATAGGTAAAAACATAAAAAAGCATCTCTTGAGTGCCGTCGTTGGTTTAGACAGTAGCAGAGACATCTCATTAATTTTTACATGAGGGAAGGCAGAGTACAGATGTAGAGAGGTTTTAGATTTCGAAGAGGATCATTAGGAAATTCTCTTCTGATTGCTTATTTCTCAGTCAAGTAAGCAAGTTCATCAGCCGAGAAAAAGAGAGAAGATAACGTATCAGAGAAGAGAAGGTGTAAAATGGTATGCACTTTAAAATAGAATATAAATTCCTTGTGAATTGATTTTTAACTTCCTAAAATCAAGTTACTGTTTGATCTAGTCTTATCCTATCTCTCTAACTTAATCTGTAACCACTCTCCATTCCCCTTTCCCATTTTCGTTACCAACTCAAATCTATTAGCCCTTAAGAGAAGGGCACAGCACACACATTCCATCCATGAAGAGTTGTTTCCAATTTCAGAAATGTGTTGATACACTTCACCCATGTGAATAAGTCAAACATTAAAAACATGATACTGTCTTTAGATATAGTCTTTGACCAACTGTTAACTTTTATTTCAAAGTAAAACCTTATTAAATATAAATTGTCAATAACTTATATTAACTAAAATTACAAATATAGAAATAGAATATATAATTCATATGTATATTATTAATATATAATACAATAATATGAATATAATATAGTACACTTAATATAAATATATTAAACTGAAATCGTTCTGTAACATTTTGTAATATAGCATAGCATACCATAATCAACATAATTAACATAGTATAATTAAAATAAGTATACCATGACAAAACAATAAAAAATTATCATTAAAGTTAAGAACAATACAGGGATACACTGCCATTACTATTATTGTTCATTATCATGGTCTGAAAGTAATAGCTTATGTAATTAGATTACACTAACAGCAACAAACAAGCAGCGATATTAACAGATAGTAAAAGAATCAACGCAATCATTATAGTGTGAATGAATAAAATTGTAATAATTGCTATCTCACTTAAACCTAATAACCGTATGAGGAAGGTACTATCTTTCTCTGCATCTAATAGATGAGAAAGCTGAAACTTAGGACAATGAACTTGGTAAACACAACACAGATATTCATTAGCCAAGTGTGATTTGATTTGAAAGTAGTTTGAATCCAGTTTGGGTACTCAAGATGTGAACATGTGAGGGAGACGAAACTTAGTAACACTAAAATCGAGAGTCTCTTACCTTGTTTAGAAGTATATGTGAGCGTAAATCAAGCTTTTCGAAGCCAAACCAGCTTATGGGCACAACTCAAATAATACTTGAAATAATAATGCAAATTTTCTAGCCATTTGCCCCACTATATTAGGCAGCAGCCGTCCCAGAAAGAAGGACCCTATTCCAAGTACTTTTTGGAGTCATCTTGGTATCCCCTGTATATTCTCCCTCACACACTTCATTTTAATTATAGATTCAACTTTTGTTCTGCATAGAAAACAAGGGAAAAAAGCGGAGTAAGTTTTCAAGGAAAATGAAAATAGATTATTACATGGAAATACAGGGGTGTTTTTTTTAATGAATGTAAAAGAAGGTTAAGAGGTATATAAAAGTTGTGATGCATAGGGGGAAGAAAACACAGCCTACTCAAACAGTAATGCATTTTACCAAAGCTAAATAAAAGCTAGAAGTAAAAATTAAGAAACAGATGTCAAACTTTTATAGTTTTATTTCTGAAATAGTCTATGAATAACAGACATCATTGCATTTCAAACAAATCATAAAATATCCCTTAACTTTAATTCTGTACTTGTGTAATTCAATTTGTTTATTTTATACTTTTTTAATGTTATATATTTTTGAGAGAGAGACAGAGTGTGAGCAGGGGAGGGGCAGAGAGAGAGGGAGACACAGAATCTGAAGCAGGATCCAGGATCTGAGCTGTCAGCACAGAGCCCAATGTGGGGCTTGAATCCATGGACAGGAGATCATGACCTGAGCTTAACCGACTGAGCCACCCAGGTGCCCCAAAATTTATACTTTTTTTAAAAAGTTTATTTACGGGGGGCCTGGGTGGCGCAGTCGGTTAAGCGTCCGACTTCAGCCAGGTCACGATCTCACGGTCCGTGAGTTCGAGCCCTGTGTCGGGCTCTGGGCTGATGGCTCAGAGCCTGGAGTCTGTTTCCGATTCTGTGTCTCCCTCTCTCTCTGCCCCTCCCCCGTTCATGCTCTGTCTCTCTCTGTCCCAAAAATAAATAAAAACGTTGAAAAAAAAATTAAAAAAAAATTGGTATGTTAAAAAAGTTTATTTATTTATTTTTGAGAGAAAGAGCAAGCAGGGAAGAGGCAGAGAGAGAGAGAGAGAGAGAGAGAATCTCAATCAGGTTCCACAGTGTCAGCACAGAGCCTGAGGCGGGGCTCAAACTCACGAACCGTGAGATCATGACCTGAGCCAAAATCAAGAGTCAGATGCTTAACTGACTCAGCCAACCAGACACCCCTAAGTTATACTTTTGACCTGGCTTTAGAAATGATATTTTTAGGATCAAATTTATAATGAACCCACTTCTCCCTGATAAATACATAAATAAGACATGCTTGGGAAGCATTATGGAATAGTAGTCAAAAGCCTTGATTTGCAGACAGAGTGTTGTGGTTTAATTTCTGGCTCTGCTATTTAATATATATATGAACAACCTTGTGAAACCTTGCTTGACTGATATGTGCCTCATTTTCTTCATCTTACTTGGAGATAATACAATTTTTTATGCTACAGGATGATCTGAAGGTCAAACATGATAATCACATATAAAACAATTAAATGAATCCTTATCTATAGTAAGGTAAAGATACAATAATTTGTGCGTGTGTATGTGTATGTGGGTGTTTAATGCCATCCCACGTGACACGAATATATCAATATTCTTGGAAAAGAAGATTTGTCAGTTTTTATTATTATGACAGAAACAGTACGTATTGAAGTAATGCATTCTTGATTCTTATTGTCTCACATCCTCTGTCTAGTCCATTAGCCAGTCCTGTTGGTATCTCTCCTATTTAAATAAACCCCAAACTAACCTTTTCTCATTACTCTTGCTCCCTCCACATACAAGATGGTCTCCACATGGTACTCATATAAAATTGTAGAGAACACCTTATGTACCTCTGTTCTTGTTGTTTTTTAAATTATTGTCTAAGAAACAATTATTCTTTAAGAAGAAAAGAACATCACCTGCAGTATCACTACTCTATTAAACCGATAAATTCTAAATTTACTTTCTAGAGATTCAAAAATGAAGACTAAGAGTCACATACAAAAAAAAAAAACCAAAAACCAAAAAACAAAACACACACGCACATTAAATGCATTAGAAATATGACAGTCTCCCATGACATCACCTTAGCATTACGCTGTGTGGTTGCATAATTGGTGAAGCTGACCAGGATACATGTGATTGATTCAAGGATATCTTGCCTGATTGAAAGTTCAAGCTTTTTCTTCAGCATGTTTTTCTATTAGAGGCTCACAGATTTATGGAGAGGAATTGGCTTATGTTGATTCCTGGGTGAAAAAAAAATATATAGATAATTTCTGGATCTTGAAGCAAGATTCAGCTATGGTTTGCTGTGTAAAGAGATATTTAAATTAACAATTCTAATTGATAAAAATGAAAATTTATTGCAAAACCAATTTAGACCCTTATAGAAAAAGTGATTTCTGTGTTCTAAAATGAAAATATTTGTTTTATTTTTTTTTAGTTGCCATATTAAATATGAACTGTGGCATTATTTTGATTCATTTATTTTAAATCAGAACAATAGTGTTTGTGAGACTGCCCTGATAGTAATATTATATGTGTGGAAAAACCCAGTGTCTCTACAGTTCTGCAGACATGGAGTCCAGACAAAACTTTCTGCTTTGAGATTCTGTAGCATTGACTACAGATATAGCTAAACAGTCAATGCTGTGTGGCATTTAAAAAGTTATCCAGTCATTTTAAAGGCTTTGGGTCATAATATCTTTAAATAGCAAAGCCACTTTGCAATTTCTACTGATGTAGTCCTATGGATTGCACTAACCTTAAGACCTCAATTATTTTGGCCGGAAATCAACTCTTTCAGTCCTCTAGGTACCTTTTATCATGTGTAATATAGTGGAGACAAATGCACACATATTAAATCCATGTAGTTGTAATCTCAGCTATGTGACTGTGTGTCTTAGGGCAAGTTAACATCCCTTATTTGCACTTCCCTTTTTTACAATATTGGGGGTTTTCAGATTTGACAGAAATATTATTTGTGGAGTAAAGATAATATCATCAAAACTTTACATCTTTCCTGAAATTAGTGAATTCTCAAAAAGAAGAAAAAAGGTTTTATTATTACAGAGCTTCTAATACAGCGCAGTAGGTTTTGCCATTTGTACCTCCCTTAAAAAAATTAGACACAAAAATGTCTCATTTTGTTTCTTAAGCAAAATATAATTCTAGTTTCCAATTATATGGATGTAATGTCTAAAGTACCAGATCCTTAGGGCAAAGATCCATATTTTATTACCTTTTTATTGCTATCATCGATTACTGTTGAAATAAAACTAAATGAAGTGGGGTCACACGGGGTAGCAATTGCTCACCATCATATGAGACCACTGCCACAAAGAATGCCTTGAGCGATTAGTTGATGGATTTCTTCAATGACACCGCAGAATAAGTGGAAAATCTTGGCTTTTGAGAACAAGCAATAATTCCTAATAAGTTAGGTATGCTTGATTTAAATTCTCATTTCTTAATATATCTGTCTTAGAAAACTTATTTATCTTGAATATGTATTTTATTAAAAAAGATGCGAGTAATATTTATCTCATAAAGTGATTGTTGAAACCCAGCTAAAATAGTATGTGGAAAGTTGTACAAAATAAAATCCTGACACCTTGTAAACAGTGTATATGTGCTTGTTAAATTAATTGCTTTGCCAAAAAAGAGTAGCCAATAATTAGGAAGCATGCAGTTGGTGCTAGTTTTCTCCATTCTTTCCCTGTGGTTGACATGTTCTGAGAATAAGACTGCTTGTGGTAGTAATTCATACTGCTTCAAACGTGTTCTTTACCAGTTTTTTAAAATAGTGTTACCAGGTGATGATGAAAGACACATTTTCAGTCAGTGTCACACGGCACACTCACATCAGAGTTTTTAGAAATAAACCTGTTTTTTAATTGAAATCTTGAAAACCGAATCTTGGCCTCAACAGACATGGTAAAGGTAATTGTGAGAAAATACTGAGATGATTGATCTTCCAGGAAAAAAAAAAGTCTACTTCTTTCTTTTACCCATGACCAGAATGAAGATTAGAGGAATCTTCACCATCCTAAGCAGATATTTATTAGCATTTACTATGTTACAAGCACTGTGCAAGGCTCAGTAAATATGTGTCTTTATGCTTTTAATTTTCAAATTTCTGGACTTATGATCAAGGGGTTGGAACATGATGAACCATGTTGGGTTTTGCTATAGCCCTGCCTGTATGTCACATTAGAAAGACTTAACTACAAAGCCAATTGGTAATTTATTTCAATCATAGGACCTTAACCTACTTATTAAATGATAATGTCTGCTTACTTTTTTGATGAATTGTTTTCTGGGTGAATTCTTTCTATTTAGTTGGCCTGGGCTATAAATCCAAATACATCTGCTAATTTAAAAAATGTGTTTCTTACCATCTATAAGTGCTTGGAAAATATAATTGCTTTAAAAATAACTCCTATTAGAAATTCTTATATAGTATTTGCTTTTAAAGCACCTCAACCTTGTTGTATGGTCAGCATAGTTCAAATAATATAAGGTGAAAGTGTTAGCTTTTGTTAGATATCAAACAGCATTCATTCCTTCATCAAACACTGTTAGAAACATTTATGAAACATAAGACTTTGACTTAAACACAAGTTATGTGAAACTACAAAAGGATATTCTTCACTGCAAAATGTTTCATGTTTTGTAAACTTGACCCTGCCTCTAGACGTGTCTTTTCTCCTCCTCAAATTTGGAAGTCTGCTGTGATCTGACAAAGCTGTAAAGAAACTGATTTGTTGATTATCTAGATGAAGCAATTCTTTTATTCTGAAATGCAAGCATTCTTACTGAATATTATGGACAGTATTCTATTTGAGGCCACTTTTTCATTTTGGGATGTTTTGATTCAGTCTTTCATGCTAGGTTCTTCATTCTTTTCTAATAATTGTCAAAGAGTGCCATCAAGACTTAGGGTCTATTCTACATATAAAGAAAATCATTAGAGTAATACATGATTAACTTCCAGATTTAAGTTAGATTGAAAATACAAGTTTTCTTAATGTGATGTTGGCTTTCTTTGTGCAATTCTGGCATTGAAGTTGTGATATGTTCTCTCAGTCATTCATAGTGTTCACATGGCATAATGTAGAGTAGAGCAGTACTGCTGATGTTATAATGTAAGTGTTTGGTTACTATATACTATCAGAAGACTTCTTGACATATCAAACTTCCATGGCATTAAACTATTTAATAATGCACTATAAGGGCCTCATGTTAAATATGAAGTTGATTCAGATATAGAGTGTAGGTTACATTCTTTGGTATTCTGTAGTATGTGAAAAATGTAGCATGTAACTATAGTATGTAACTGTAGTAGGTGAAAAATGGATCTGTACCATTTTATGTTTCTTCTCTCAAATTATCAGTGTTTTAATAAAATGTTATCATAGAAAAATATTTTATGGTAAATCATGGTAATACATAAATACAGGAAGATAAAATTTTCAGGGCACCAACAATAAACCACAATGGTCAATAGAATCCATATTAAAGGGAAAGAAACCATCTTGGAAAAAGAGAATTATGAACTTTCATCAACTACAAAGAAAACTCTTCTTGTGTCTTTTTTTCCCTTATTTTTTGAGATTTAACATGTAAGTTCAAGAGTGTTTGAGAATAAAAGGAAAGGTACGGGGTGCCTGGGTGGCTCAGTCGGTTGAGCGTCCGGCTTCGGCTCTGGTCATGATCTCACAGTTTGTGAGTCTGAGCCCCGCATCGGGCTCTGTGCTGACAGCTCAGAGCCTGGAGCCTGTTTCGGATTCTGTGTGTGTCTCTCTCTGTGCTCCTCCCCTGCTCATGCTCTGTCTCTCTCTCTCAAAAATAAATAAACATTAAAAAAAATTAAAAAAGGAAAGGTAATGAAAAGAAACTTAATTAACATTTATAGACTTAAGTAAAGGATTTATTTTAGGAAGGGTCAGTTGGCTGAGTTAATTTGCTCAGCCCTAGTAATAATGGGTTAGTGATTTAAGATCCAGTGTCTTTTACTTACTGGAAATATACGTTAACCCTAAATAAAAACATTCCATTCAAATATTCTGCTTTCATTCCTACCAAATAACACTTCTTATAATCCATGAAGAGACTGTTCGGAAGTTTAAAAAAAGCAGTGTACAAAGTATAATTCTTGGTATATACCTTAAAATTTTATAAAATAGAAAATTAATAGAAATCATATTAGGATCTTAAGCAAGTGAAAATGGTTCTCTGTAGTGTTTAAATATTCCGTTGGCACCTCATGAGAGGTAAAAAGTGAAATTTTGTATGAGAAACTAAGAAGTGAAATTAACTAGAAGAAATCAAAGTGAAAGTACCTACTCTGTATTCATTGTTTAAACTCTACTGTGCATATTCTGTAACTTTCCAATCAGTTCTCTTCTAAAGGCAAAATAGTTTTGGTTTCAGAACAATTGAGAGTTCTTTCTAGAAAGCTGAATTCTTATAGTGATTAAATTAGTATATCGTTGAGAATCACTGTGATAGAATTTCTTGTAGGTTTCTTAGGCTTCAGGTACATATTTTACAATATGAAAATTATTCTATAAAGTAAAGCTAAAGGCAGTGTCAAATAATAACATTCACTTGTTAATCATTAATGTTGGAAATAAAATTTGAAAATAAATTTAGCTTTAGTAAATAATACATTACTTGGAATACATATTTGCTTACTCAGAGTAAATGTACTAAGTTAATATTGCATGGAGATTAATAGAGATGTTGTACTGTGTATCTTCAAGAGGAGTATGGTACTTGGAGAGGCTTTTCTTTTTAAATCACTGATGACTATACTGCAACATATTATCATTTTTTATCATACTGGAGCATATAGGAACATAAAAATTATGTTTTATCTGAGGCTATTAGGTAAGGTTTTGATGGTCAATGCAATTGAGTCATAACATTGACTCTGTGATTAGCCTATATATTTATTATTTGATGGATTTCTGCTGATGTAATTTTGTTTATCTTTTGTTATAAACCATTTACCATTTGAGGATTGGGAAAAAATCTAGTTCTGTTAAGTTTTTTTTTTTCTTAAGTTTTATATTGATAAGGAACTTTTATAATGTTATATATTTATTCCATAATATGGAACTTTTATACACACCCGAAAAGTCATCCACAGAGTGGCTCCATAGTAGGTTTATCCACTGAACCAATAGCATCAAAGAGATCAAGTTTTTCCACCTTTGCCTTTATTGATGTTACAGTGTCATTAGGCTTGCATTAGCAATGGTCACAAAACATGTACCAGTTCAAACAAACATGACAGTTGAAACAAGAAAATGAAACCATGTGTCCATTAAGAACAAGAGAACTTTTCTTCAGGAAACCATCAAATAATTTAGCATCTTATTTTCTGGAATTACATAACCCATCCATGCTAAAACAAAATGCATAGAAAGGAAAAAAGAACATTTTGTTTGACTTAAAACAATGTCTCCTATTTATTCAGATGGCACTGCAGTGAGCCTCCTAAAAAAAGAGGGCTGCAAAGAAAACAAGATCAAGCTTCTTTTAGAAGGGAAGAAAAATTTTTGGAGTAAGAACTGAAAGGGTACCCTAGTTCTAATGCAAATAAAACTCAGAAAATACCCATTGTTTAAATGTTATAATGAAAGTTATGAATCAAAATTGTACAAATTGGGACAGAATTTCTTTCATGTAACAGAAATCTTTATCAAGGCATGGAACATTTCCATATTCTAGAAAGCTCCTTGCATCTTTTTTCCAGTTCATTTCCATACCACATAAAATGACTATTTAGATTTCTGTCATCACAGATTATTCTGCATGTTCTTGAACTTCACATATATTCACACATATATTTTGTGTTCTTTTGTGCCTGGCCTCCTTTTCTCCACACCATATTGACCATATAGATTTTTTCACTTATTTCCATTTTTATGAGTATATCATACTTTGTTTATACATTGTTTTATTGATGAAATTTTGGGTTCTTTGAGTTTTAAGTATTATGACTAGAACTTCTAGAAACATATTTGTACAAGTATTGATGTGGACATATGTTACTGCTCTTAGGTGAATACCCAAGCGTGGAATTGTTAGTTCAAAGGGTAGATCTATGTCTACCTTTACAAGAAGCTTTTAGTAGTTTCCTAAATAGGTTTTATCACTTCATATACTCACAAGCAGTAGGTGAGAGTGTCAGTTGCTATACATCTTCTTCACTATTTGTTGTGGTCAGTCTTTAATTTTTTTTTTTAACAGAGTTGTATTTTGATTTTTAGAGGATTTTTGTTTGAGGTAAGATTGCCATTAACATATTAATTTCAGATGTACAACATAATGATTCAATATTTATATATATTGCAAAATGATCACCACAATCAGTCTAGTTAACATTGTCACTATACCTAACTATAACTTTGTTGTGTGTGTGATGAGAACTTCTAAGACCTACTCTGTTGTCAACTTTGAAATATAAAACATTTGGGATGCACGTTGTATCCCAGGACTTATTTATTTTATAACTTGTAAGTGTATACCTTTTGACCACTCTCACCTAT
Organism: Prionailurus bengalensis; assembly: GCF_016509475.1. NCBI lineage: Eukaryota > Metazoa > Chordata > Mammalia > Carnivora > Felidae > Prionailurus > Prionailurus bengalensis. The sequence goes on from NC_057360.1 coordinate 49,090,965, forward strand.
TTTGCCTACCCCCTACTCCCTGCGTCTGACAATCATCAATTTGCTCTTTATCTCTTTTGTTTTGTTTCGTTTAGATTCAACTTAAGTGAGATCCTATGCTGTTTTCTCTGCTTGATTTATTTCACTTTGCACAATGCCCCCAAAGTCCATCCATATTATCACAAATGGCAGAATTTTTTTATAGCCTTTATATCATATTCCATCATATATATAAATTCTCTCTATAAATATACAGAATATATATAAAATTATAGATACATGTTAATAAAATTCATATACAAACACACTACACAAACACACACGTACCACATTTTCTTTATTCACTCTTCCACGAATGGACACTTAGGTTGTTTCCATGTTGTGGCTATTTGTAAATAATGCTTCAACGAACATGGAGGTACAGATAATCTTTTCAGATTAATGTTTTTGTTTCCTTTTGATAAATAACTACAAGTGCAATTGCTGGATCATATGGTAGTTGCAATTATAATGTTTTGAGCAAACTACATACTGTTTTCCATAGTGGCTGTACCAGTTTACATTCCTACCAACCGTGTACAATTGTTTGCTATTCTCCATATCTTCACCACAACTTATCTCTTTTTGTTAATAACCATTCTAAAGTTGTGAGGTGATACTTCACTGTAGTTTTGATTTACATTTCCCTGGTGATCGGTGATGTTGAGCACCTTGTCATGTAACTGTTGGCCATGTGTATAGCTTGTTTGGAATAATGTCTACTCAGATATTCTCATTTTTTAATTGTTTTTTTTGGCTACTGGGTTATATAAGTTGTTTTTATATATTAGATATTCTTCAACAGATCCATGATTTACAAATATTTTCTCATTTTGTAGGTTGCCATTTCATTCTGTTGATGGTTTTCTTTGCTGTGCAGAACTTTTAAGTTTGATATGTGTCATTTGTTTATTATTTTTGCCTTTGCTTTTAGCGTCATGGTTTTTAGTTTTTATAAACACTTAGTGATTAAAATAATCTTGTAAGGTATTTTAACTTGTGTTTCTGTGTCATGTGGTCCCTAAGACTAGCCTCAGAGTATGCTATCTGCTTGAAGGAATCACAGAACTCAGAAAAGCTGTTATATTTATGATTACAGTTTATTGTAGTGACACAATACAGATTAAAATCAGCAAAGGGAAAGATGCATAAAGTGAAGTCCTGGAGAAACCATGTATGAATTTCAAGACATCCCTTCCTAGTGGAATCACTTAGAAGTGATCTTAATTCTTCCAGCAATGATAAGTGTCAACAAGTTCCAAAGCCTGCCGGCCAGGGAAGGGCACCCAAGCCTTGGTGAAGAATATTTTGGGGGTAGTTTATTTTGTTGGCATGTAGTGCATGACTGTGATAGCTACTTAATCTCTAGTCCCCCAGAAGTCAGACTAGTACAGAATGTCTCAGGACCTCAGGCATACAAAATTGGTTGTTTATCACAGATCACACTGCTACCATAATCTGGTCACACTGATATAATGTGGCCAGAGTCTCAGACATATAAAAGCACTTATCAGGTATTATATTCCAATGTCTCAGAGGTTTTCTTTGAAAAGATAGTCAAGAGCCAGTCCTTTTTTTTTTTTTTTTGGAGTACACAGAATTGGAGCAACCCAGGCCTGCTGAGTTAACCCTTATTGCATAGTCAAAGTATCTACATGAAAATTTTAATAATTATCGATAATACTTTACAATTAACTGCTATTATGAATGGCTAAGTTTTTTTTAAATTTTTTTTTTCAACGTTTATTTATTTTTGGGACAGATAGAGACAGAGCATGAACGGGGGAGGGGCAGAGAGAGAGGGAGACACAGAATCGGAAACAGGCTCCAGGCTCTGAGCCATCAGCCCAGAGCCTGACGCGGGGCTCGAACTCACGGACCGTGAGATCGTGACCTGGCTGAAGTCGGACGCTTAACCGACTGCGCCACCCAGGCGCCCAATTCCACATGGAAGTGATACCATTTGTTTTGTTATTATTTTTTTATATTTGTTTTTCTCTGACTTATTCAGCATAATGCCCTCAAGTTTCATCCATTGTTGTAAAGATACTTAGGTTGTTTCAATGTCTCTGTTGTTGTAAATAATGCTGAAATGAACATGGAAATACAGATATCTTATTGAGATCCTGATTTGATTTCCTTTGGATATATAGAAGTATAATTATTGATCATTTGGTAATTTTATATTTTTTTTTGAGGAGGCTCCATGTTGTTTTCCTTGGTGGTTGTACCATGTATATCCCCACCAGCAGTCTACAAGCATTCCCTTTTCTTCACATCCTCATCGATACTTGTAATTACATGTCTTTTCAATAATAGACATTCTAACAGGTGTGAGGTGACATTTTTGGGGGATTTTGATTTGCATTTCTCTGATGATTAGTAATGTTGATCATTTTTAATGTTTATTTTATTTTTGAGAGTGAGCAGGGGAGAGGCAGAGAGAGAAAGAGAGAGAGACAGACAGAGAGAGAGAGAGAGAGAGAGAGAGAGAATCTCAAGCAGGCTTCATGCTGTCAGTGCAGAGCCCCACACAAGGCTTGAACACATGAACCATGAGATCATGACCTGAGCTGAAATCAAGAGTTGGAGTCTTGGGGCGCCTGGGTGGCGCAGTCGGTTAAGCATCCGACTTCAGCCAGGTCACGATCTCTCGGCCTGTGAGTTCGAGCCCCGCGTCAGGCTCTGGGCTGATGGCTCAGAGCCTGGAGCCTGTTTCCGATTCTGTGTCTCCCTCTCTCTCTGCCCCTCCCCCGTTCATGCTCTGTCTCTCTCTGTCCCAAAAATAAATAAATGTTGAAAAAAAAAATTAAAAAAAAAAAAAGAGTTGGAGTCTTAACCACCTGAGTCACTCAGGCACCCCAATGTTGAGAACTTTGCATGTGACAGTTGGGCATTTGTAAACCTCCTTTGAAAAAATACGTATTCAGATGCTTTGTTCATTTTTTAATCAGATTGTGCTTTGTTTTCCTATTGAGTTGTATGAATTTTTTATATATTTTGAATATTATTTTCCTATCAGATGGATGGCTTGCAAATAATTTATTCCATAGGTTGCCTTTTTATTTTGTTAATCATTTACTTTTCTGTGCAGAGGTTTTAGTTTCATGTACTGCCATTTACTAAATTTTGTTGCTTGGGCTTTTAGTGTCATACCTTCCAAAAAACCATTGTCAAGACCAATGTCAAGGAGTTTTTACCTATGCTTTTTTTCTAGGAGTATTGCAGTTTTAAGTCATATGCTTAAATTTTTAATCCATTTTAAGTTAATTTTGTGAGTTGCATAAGATAGGGGTACAAATTCATTCTTTGGCATGAGATCACTTTCCCCACAGCCATTTAATGAAGGACTATGCTTTCTACTTGATTATTCTTAGATCCTTTGTTAATGTGAGTTCACTGCAAATGTGAAAGCCTATTTCTAGGTTCTTGATTTTATATTATTGGTCTGTGTGTCAGTTTTTAAGCCAGTACCATATTGTTTTGATGACTTGAGCTTTGTAATATAATTTGAAATAAGAAAATGTAATGTCTTCAGCTTTTTTTTTTTCTAGATGTTGCTTTGGCTACTTAGATTTTTTTGTTTTGTATGAATTTTAGGATTATTTTTTCTTCTGTGAAAATGCTACTGGAATTTTGATAGAAATAACATTGAATCTTATATGGCTTTGGGTAGTATGAGCATTTTAACAATATCAATTCCTCTCATCCATGTATATGGAATATCTTTCTACTTGTGTTTTGTTTTTAATTTATCCATGTCATAATTTTCCATCAATGTACAAATTTTTCACCTTCATAGCAAAATTTATTCCTAAGAATTTTATCATTTTTGTTATTATTGTGAATAGTATTATTTTCTTTATTTCTTTTTTAGATATTTCATTGTTATTGTGTAGAAACATAACTGATTTCTATATGTTGATTTTGTATCTGCAACATTACTCTATTGATTAGTTCTAATAGTTTTCTGCTGGACACTAGAATTTTCTGTATATAAGATCCTATCATCTGCAATTTTTCTTCTTCCACTCCACTATGGATGCTTTTTATTCATTTTTCTTGCTTGATGCTCTACCTAGAATTTCCAAGTTAAATAGAAATGGTGAGAGCAGGCATCCTTGTCTTATTCCTGATCTTAAAGAAAAACCTTCCAACTTTCACCATTGAATATGATGTTAGCTGTGAGCTTGTTACATATGGCCTTTATTGTGTTGAGGTGTTTCTTCTGTACCCAAATTGTTGATAATTTTTAACATGAAAAGATGTTGAATTTTGTCAAATGCTTTTTCTGCATCTATTGAGATAATCATATGAAGTTTACCTTTCATTCTATTAATGTGCTGTGTCACATATGTTGATTTGTATATTTTGAATCATCCTTATATCCCAGAGATAAATTCCATTTAGTGGTGTATAACTCTTTAAAAAAATTTTTTTATGTTTATTTAGCTTTTGAGAGAGAGAGAGAGAGACCAAGTGTGAGTGGGGGTGGGGCAAACAAAGAAGGAGACAGAATCTGTGCTGAGCAGTCAGCACAGAGCCAGATGTGGGGCTCGAACTCACAAACTATGAGATCATGACCTGAGCCGAAGTCAGATGCTTAACCGACTGAGCCACCCAGGTGCCCCGGCATATAATTCTTTTAATGTAGTGTTGAATTCAGTTCACTAATATTGTGCTGAAAATTTTTGCATCTGTTGTCATTGGGTATATTGGCCTGTAGTCTTCCCATACTGTTCTTATGCGATTTTGGTATCAAGCTAATTAATTCTGGCCTCATAAAATTAGTTGAAGAGTTTTTCCTCCTCTTCAGTGTTTTGGAAGAGTTTGAGTGAATAAAAGATGGATGCTATGGTATATATCATGTTCCAGAAATAGTACTTAAGTAGTAGAATTTAAGGAAGTACTAGATTTTAGTTGGCTTATCTGAAGTTTTGCAAATAATGCGTAGAATAAGAAGCTCCAAAAATCAGTTTAAGAATCTGATTTTTAATAATCATGTTAAATGCTAAAACAAAACAAAAAACAACCTCCCCCAGGGCCCCGCCCTCCAAGATGCTAAAAACGTTGTGCTCTTTATCCTTGGCATTTATCATGCTATATAAGGGAGAATAGTTCTGCTTTGTTAAACATTAATTAAAATCACAAATTTAGTTCTTGCTAGTATTGGTGATAGTTTAGTTGGTGAATTATTCATGATAACTAATAATAGTTTAGTTGCTTAGCTTCTATTTATAATGTATATAGTACATCATTTTGAATATGATCTTTCCTACATTAAAATCCACATTTACCTTCAACCCTTTATGATACTGTATAATTCTTCTTGTTTGAGAGACCTCCTGGATGACTTTATATATAATTACAGAATTTGGTTCAGCACTTAGTGTCATATATTTCTGAGTTTAAGGTAATTTATAGTAACACCGGTATGTCCCCTCTTCTTATGAATGCCATGACAAACCTGACTGCAAGGAACCAGAACCAGCGATGTAGCTAAAAATAAAGAGGTGAAAGGCATTGAGTTTAAGAAAGGTGTTGAATTTGCCAAACCAGCATTAGACAATTTATTTTATTTTTTCAAAGCTTTTATTTAAATTCCAATTAGTTAACGTACAGTATAATATTAGGTGTACAATAATTAGACAACTTATTTTAAAATGCAAAGATAAAACTAGCTCAAACACTGCAAAATGGGTGAGTTTTAGGAATAACTTGAAAGGCAGTAGGGTTCAGAAAAGGCTGTAAGTGTTTGAACTCAAGGCAGATCCTTTTAAGTTGGATTTTCCAAGGTGCACACATAATTAGGATGGAGCAGAATTCATGATCTTGCAGTTTGGGATTGGTGGACAAGTGAGGAAATGGTGTGGAAGCAAATAAACTGTTATTTGAGAAGGGACGGTGGCTTATGTGAGAAGTTTCTTGTCTTCAATAAATTACTTTTTAGGCATTTCCCAAAGCAAACAGTGAAGTAATTTGTTGTTTTACAGTCTTATCTTTCCCAGGCAAACTTTAAGTCACATTGACACAGATGGTCTCAGTTACCACAGCCAGCTAAAGCAAGAAATAACAAGTGTTTACTATCTGTTTGGGCCTTATGTTTTACTGAGTCTATGAAAAATTTACTGCCATCTTCATTGCTTGGCTTAAGAACTAAAGTAGGATTAGCCCCATCATCTGGTGGAATTTGGAGTAATGTCAACTATCCTACTCTGAAAGATCAGGACCATTTAATTTATTCATTGTTTTATTTCTTCCTTTAGGCACTCAAAAATTATCAATGGTTTTGTTGTAGGCATTCAACTTATTTCTGAAAACACAAATTATACTAATATAGATATGGTTCTCCTGTTTTGGAGAATATAGCCTTAAATGCTATTCCTATGCTTTCAGATTGCAGAGGAGCTACAGCCTAAATACTATTTCTGTGATTCTGCATTGCAGATGTCACCCCTTGCCACAAAACTGTTGAGATTCTTTAATTTCAAACAAGTCTCATATATGTGCATCAAAGGTAAATGTAGCAAATCTTTAAGGTGTTTAATTTGCAAGCCTCCCTAATCTCATTCTGTATTTCTCTTCTCTTGTTTTTTTTTTTTTTATCTCAGACACTTCAAGCTTAGCTTTTTAGATTTGAATTCTGATGCCTTGATCTGCTCTCACTAGTCCCTTTCTCAATTCTACTCATCAGGCATCCAGTCACTGGCATGAGTTCAACCACAAATCAGAGTTCTGCCAGAACCACAACATAAATTCACCTGTTTCCCGGATTCTTATTTTTGGTACCAATTCTAAGTTGTCCATTTTCTGTGCATTTTGAGCCACTTTAACAAAGTCAGCCTCTGCAGCTGAATGCATGACCCCCAGTCCATACTCTTGATTCGGTGACAAGCCCATACCCTTGACTTAGATGACCTTTCTCAGTTCCTAATGTTTTTCTCCTATAGGCTTTGTGACAGGTAGCCCAGTTCCATCATATCTTCTACCAAGAGTACTCTTACTATGGCTGATGGATGATATTCAGGAAAAAAACAAAACAAAACAGGGATGAAAACCAGCCAAAAAAGTGGCCATCTGGCTTAGGAAGTTAAACAGAGAGAGAGAGATTAAGTAATAGGAACAATGCATTTCTTTTTCCTAATCAGACTAGCTGAAACAATTTGTCTAGCAAAGTATTAATTAGCTAATGCCTATGTCTTGATTAGCACAGTACTTTTAACAATTCTGTCATATCCTTTCTCACATTATTTATCTCTGGATATCCATAGCTTTTTGTTGGCCTGGCAATTAAGGAAAACTAAATAGACAGTTGAGGAGAATAATGTAGTAAAAATTGTCAATGTAAAAATCTTCATCTCCTGAAAGTAATTCTGGTTTAATATGCTATCAAATGACATCTGCATGTGAGACCTTATTCTTTTTTGAATTATATTACTTTGGAAACTTCATTCAGTTCTAAGCAAGATTATTATCATATTTCCTCTGAATAGGCTGTGCACATTTACACTTTTGTCCCTTTGCTAACTCTTCTGTCTGCTTCGATCACTAGGTCATTTTGCTTCTCTCTTGTTAGCCACATCCCTCAAAGTCATACAGTTGTTTTCTAGCAAATACCTACTGAGGGTTAGAACTTAAACACTGTTACATGAAATACTCATTATCCCTCTTCTAAAAATGGTATCTTTAGTATCTTCCTTAAATATCCCAAATCACACAGATCTTTCTCTTTGCTGGAGTCCTATAGCCTGTAAGCATATATGCCAGATAATTTAGAACTTAAGGTATATTGCTTTGTTTTCTTTTTCTTTTTGCATGCCTTACCCATGTTTCTGCGTTGAGTGGTCTTGAGAGCAAAGAATAAAAGGAAATTTTCTTTCAGATCCAGCACATATCTCAGTGTAAACAGCACATACTTTATAAAAAGTTCTTCATTGAATCACTGGATTGATCAAGGGGTTATTGATTAGGGTAACAGTTTAAGCTGCTTACTGTAATATATAAGACTACCAGGCATGGGGATGAGTGTGTATTGAAAACAAAGAGTTCAGGTCACTCTTGTGATTGCCTCTTGGTGAATAAAGCAGTTAGCTCTAATTCAGAATTTCACAGATGTACTTGGATATCCGTTTTATATATTGTATCCACAGGGCATTCAATATTATTTCCTGAGTAGAAAAGTCAGTATTTCAGGAGTAAAAATTCAGCATGTAATTCGAAAATGTGTTCTCACAATCTTCAGGGACATGTCCTGCATTTTTTACATGCATAAAACACATTGAAATCATTTGGACCTTACACATAAAAGTGACAAATTGCATCATTGGGCTGAGTAAGTTTAGGCTTAAAGCCAAATATAATTATAAAGCACTGGAAACATTGGGATGTCATAAAGGGAACTGAAGAATGTGACACATTTATCTTTTAACAAGGAATACTGGTATGCAATTAATAAAATAAAATAAAAATTAATTTATTTCATTAAAAATAATGCATTCTTATGGAATTAAAGTCCCATTTACACGTACTTCGTCTGAAATGTAAACTGCAGCTTTGAATCTTAATGAATTACTGATGCAAAGTCAGAAAAAAATGATTATTGTTTTTTCTTTCTTTAATGGGAACTTGAAAAAGAGAAAACTGAAGTACGAAAAATCAAACACTTCTGAATTGCTAAAACTGGTCATATTTTGCTATTTGGACACAAAAGCACTGTTACTAAGTAGGCATATAAGCAAAGGGTCAATGCTCAGTCCTCTTCCTCCTAGCAAAATTTGATTCTACTCTCTTCCTTGAAACATTTTCTTTACGTGGCTTATAAGACACACACTCTGGATTTCCTTCTATTTCACTGGCTGTTTCATCTTATTTTCTCTATGTTGTGTCTCTTTCTGTACTAATATTTTAATGTTGGAATACTAAAACTCAGTCTTTGAATGTATTCATTAATCTTTTTTTTGTGATCTTATCCAGTTTCATGGCTTTATTATTATTTTTTTAAATTTTTTTAATGTTTATTTATTTTTGAGACAGAGAGAGACAGAGCATGAACGGGGGAGGGGCAGAGAGAGAAGGAGACACAGAATCTGAAATGGGCTCCAGGCTCTGAGCCATCAGCCCAGAGCCTGACACGGGGCTCGAACTCACGGACCGCAAGATCGTGTCCTGGCTGAAGTCGGATGCTTAACCGACTGAGCCACCCAGGTGCCCCCAGTTTCAGGCTTTAAATAACATTTAGTATATTGATGATCCCAAATATTTATAGCTCAACTGTCCCCCTTGTACTCCACTTAGATATTTTAATTAGCATTTTAAAATTAATATGTTCCAAATTTAACTCCAAAACCACTTCTCATCTCATTTAATGGCAAATATAGTCTTTTAGTTGGTCAGGTCAAAAGTTCGACATCATCTTTGAGTCTTCCATTTTCACACTTCTCATCCCTTTGATGGAATGTGTGTTATAATGCATCTAAACATATCATAATACATCCTAAATCTGCATATTTATCAACAATACCACTGCACCTCCTTATCCAAGCCATGATTTTTTTTTTTTTCTGGATATGTTATCAGAATATTCTTTTTTCCTAACCCAGTCTTCCTTTTTCTACAATTGCATTCTGTGTGTCAGGCACTCTTATAAGAACTTTGTATTTTTACCCTTTTTTTTATTCATACAACTTCCTTTAGTTAATACCACGATTGTCTCCATTTTAAAGAAGTGAAAATTAAGGAAGGCTAAGTTACTTGTCAGTACGTCAATTACTAGTAAATGGAAGAGCTGAGATCTGAGATTTGGCTGGGCACTATAAGAAAAAAATTTAATTTTGTGTTAAAGATCAGTCATTGAGTGGATAAAACACACACCATATTTGTAATATAATCTTTATATAGAGATTTCTACAAAAATGGGCTAATGTAACAGCAGAGTTCAATATAAATTTTATAAAATCTGGTGTTTAATATGGGCACATTTTATTTCTTAAGTTTTAAAAATAATTAAATTACATTTTATGTTTGTAATTTGATATTGAATTTTAAAAATGAAATCAGAATAAAATATTTATGAAATACCAGAAACTCTTATACTTTAATTATTGTGCTCAAAATTATTTTTATAATTCCTAACCTGTGGAAAATATGTCAGAAAGATTAAGCACTTTATTCCAGTTGATATATTTTGGTGTGTTTTCAGAGAAATACAAACTCCAGTCTAGCCTGTATAAACCTTGGATTTGGTTCTAGATAGAGCGTGATTCCTTTTACTATTTCAACTTGTACTTAATATTAATTGAAACAAATCTGTGTGATTATATGTGAAAAAACTTAATTGGATAAAAAAGTGAGGCTATAAAATGCTTGAATGAATATTATAGAAATAAGGAATTCTATTTTTTTTTTCTCAGTCTCTGTCTAAGTTTTAGTTGGAATCCCTATTGGATATCCCATAAATGTATTAAGTAAACGATTGGCTTCATAAGATTGACTAAAGAGGTCAGAGCTGGCGTTGGAACTTACTTGAATGTAGATGTTATTTAAAGCCAATAGCCTATGGGACAGTGATATACGGGATAACAGAGACCCTTGAACTATGCCTTGAAACTCCTGGCATTTAGCAATAAAAAAGAGGAAAGGTGTGGAGGGGGATGTGTGTTCATGGCAGAGACCATAGTAAAATTATTTCAGCACCAAATGCATTAAATCATTTCAAGAATGGCAATTTGTTAGCTGATAATATGCATCAACTGGCAGACTTGAAGTTAGGAAGACAAGACTGTAGCCTTTTTTTTTTTTTTATTAAATAAGCTTAAGTTGCTCACAGGATTGTAGGGTTTTGCAGTCTGTATCTCTTTTCACTAGAATTGTGTGTAAACTGATCCAATTGATAATGGCTTGAATGTTTTCTTCATTTGCTTATAGTGTAATTGTTCTCCAACAAAATGGCTTATGGGATACATACTTGACTCATTCTTTTACAAATTATATGTCCAGAGAATGTTTTGTTCTCACTTTTCCCTCAGATGTCATTGTGTGTGATGTCAAGGATGAGAGAGAAGTGATAATAATTGTGATTTGCATTCCTTTTGCATTCTGTTTCCTGTCTAATCCTAGATTAGGTGATAATACCATTTTTGCTTTTCATAAAATCAAATTATTTTTCTCTGCAAGTTTCAAACTGGCTCTGATTCTCATGTTTGAATTTTAGACTCTGTACCCTCTTCTCTGCAAGTAAGCATTGGTGGGCATCTATATCTGTGTAGAGCTAGAAGAGATACCTGGGAACTAATGGTATGTCTGCCTATGATGATTTTGTATTTCTTTTAAGAGATGGAGCACTATTTAAGAGAAGCACACTATTTTGACACTAAGTAGTGCATTGTAACACGATTCTAACACTGTCCACTAGGAATTAGTGCAGACCTTGCAAGTTAAAAGACATAGTCTCCAATGAGACTGACCTCACTGCAGATGCCAAAGCTGTACTTGGGTGTCTCTAAGCGACCTGCACTTTTGACCAAGTGGTTTAAATACTAGCATTTCCATAGCTTCCTCTGGTTTGATAGTTAACTAGAAAGACAGAACTCAGTTATGGTTACAGTTTTATGATAAAGGATACAAACAAGGACCAGCCAATGAAAAGATATATAAGGTGATATCTGAGGGGGTTTCAAGTACAGAGCTTCCATACCTCTCTGTGGAATCCGGGCACATCACTCTCATGGTTCATTCATGTGTTTACCAACCAGGAGGCTCCAGTGAGCTTCAGTGTCCAGAGTTTTTAATGGAGTTTACTTATGTTGGCATGCATAATTGAATCACATACCGCATGATTAAACTCCAGCCCACCTCCTCTCCATGGAAGCTGAGCTGGTAAAGACCCAACCTTTTATTCACATGCTTAGTCTTTTGGGAGGCCAGCCCTCATCCTGGGACATCCGATTAGCATAAACTCATTGTGATTCAAGGAGCTACTGAATAACAAAAACATTCATATTGGCAAACTCCAAGAATTTAGTTTCCTTCCCAAGAACCTGGGACAAAGGCCAGTCAAATTCTGTATTATACAACATAAATTAAAACAAAATGAATAGGATAATAAAGGTTAGAAGAGAGGCATGAGGTTACATGGAGCTAAATAGGATAGGATATACAAATTGTTTCTGTATACTCTAGGAAGGCTTCAAATGAAAGGCCAATATGTTTTCTATAATTTTTGTGTACACATTTTATACTTCACTCTATCTAATCAAGATCTATCATTTTATTTTTTTTTAATGTTTATTTATTTTGGGAGAAAGAGAGACAGGGAAAAGAGAGGGACAGAGAGAGATGGGGAGAAAGAGAATCCCAAGCCGACTTCACGTTGTCAGTGGACAGCTTAACATGGGGCTCAAACTCACGAACCCTAAGATCCTGACATGAGCCAAAATCAGGAGTCAGATGCTTAACTCACTGAGTCACCAGGCACCCTAAGATCTATCATTTTCAATTGAAATAAAATTTGGTCAGGGCATCTGGGTGGTTCATTCAGTTGAGCATCTGACTTCGGATTAGGTCATGATCTTATGGTTTGCGAGTTCAAGCCCTACATCAGACTCGCTGCTATCAGTGCAGATCCTGCTTCAGATCCTCTGAACTACTCTCTCTCCTCCTTCTCTCTCTCTCTCTCTCTCTCTCAAAAATAAAAATAAAACATCAAAAAAAGGAAATACAGTTTGGACATTTCTTTTGATGAATGGGGATAAGAAAGTTTGCAAATAACTGAGGTGAAAATGCTTTACTCAGAAATGTAATAAGAATTGACCAAAAAATTAAATCATAAAAAATTTGACTCATGTTTTAAGTTATGAAATAGATTTTATGTTTCATTTATGTAGTGATACTTTGAATTTTTTTTCTACTGCTAAAATTACTTTCAGGTGGTGTTATCCACATTAACTAATTGTAATTAAAATGACTGCATCTTTCTTTTTACGTGTGTGTATGTATATGTATGTGTGTGTATATACATATATGTTTATATACACATGTATGTAAATAATGTGTTAATATCTATATCTATGTATATTATCACCCAGGAAAATGAAACATTCATTAATTATAGGAAAATGACACAATTAGTACCTTGCACCTGGCTTGTGTTGTACAGCATGCAATTTTAAATTATTGCCAATTATTGAACTAAACAATCTTTAGTATGCATTTTTAATGCTGGATAAAAAGAGAAGGGAAGGTTTCAGATACATTACTGAGAAATCAAACAAAATAACACTACTGTTTGTTATATTTGTTTTGGGATATTTTTTGCATTAAAACAAAGTTTTACTCAATTTTTATAACAAATGATAGGTATTGATAAAGATTAATAAACAAGAAATGTTTTCCTATTTTCTTTATTTAAAAAATGCCAACCCTCTTAAGGAGATTTTATAAGCTCTTCCACAGAAAGAGGTATTTTAGAAATTATTATTATTATTATTTTGGAAAATAGCATTTATTAAACCTTGGTAGCTGGTAACTGTTCGGTATATTGCTGTCTGCACATTTTGGTGTGTTGGAAACATTTTCTTTTTTTCTTTCTTCTTCTTTCTTTTTTTAATTTAATGTGTTAAAATTTACATCCAAATTAGTTTGCATATAGTGCGACGATTTCAGGAGTAGATTCCTTAGTGCCCCTTACTCATTTAGCCCATTCCCCCTCCCACAACCCCTCCAGTAACCCTCAGTTTGTTCTCCATATTTATGAGTCTCTTCTGTTTTGTCCCCCTCCCTGTTTTTATATTATTTTTGTTTCCCTTCCCTTATGTTCATCTGTTTTGTCTCTTAAAGTCCTCATATGAGTCAAGTCACATGATTTTTGTCTTCCTCTGACTGACTAATTTCACTGAGCACAATACCCTCCAGTTCCATCCACGTAATTGCAATCGGCAAGATTTCATTCTTTTTGATTGCCGAGTAATACTTCGTTGTGTATATATACCACATCTTCTTTATCCATTCATCCATGGATGGACATTTGGGGTCTTTCCATACTTTGGCTATTGTTAATAGTGCTGCTATAAACATTGGGTGCACGTGTCCCTTCGAAACAGCACACCTGTATCCTGTGCATAAATGCCTAGTAGTGCATTGCTGGGTCATAGGGTAATTCTATTTTTAGTTTTTTGAGGAACCTCCATACTGTTTCATAGAATTGCTGCACCAGCTTTCATTCCCACCAACAGTGCAAAAGAGATTCTCTTTCTTCGCATCCTCGCCAACTTCTGTTTTTGCCCAAGTTGTTAATGTTAGCCATTCTGACAGGTATGAGGTGGTATCTCATTGTGGTTTTGATTTGTATTTCCCTGATGATGAGTGACATTGAGCATTTTTCATGTGTTGGTTGGCCACCTAGATGGCTTCTTTGGAGAAGTGTCTATTCATGTCTTTTGCCCATTTCTTCACTGGATTATTTTTTTGGGGTGTTGATTTTGACAAGTTCTTCATAGATTTTGGATACTAACCCTTTATCTGATATGTCATTTGCAAATGTCTTCTCTCATTCTTTCAGTTGCCTTTTAGTTTTGCTGATTGTTTCCTTCACTGTGCAGAAGCTTTTTATTTTGATGAGGTCCCAGTAGTTCATTTTTGCTTTTGTTTCTCTTGCCTCCAGAGACGTGCTGAGTAAGAAGTTGCTGTGGCCAAGATCAAGAGGTTTTTGCCTGCTTTCTCCTCAAGGATTTTGATGGCTTCCTGTCTAACATTGAGGTCTTTCATCATTTTGAGTTTATTTTTGTGTATGGCCTAAGAAAGTGGTCCAGGCTCATTCTCCTGCATGTCACTGTCCAGTTTTCCCAGCACCACTTGCTGAAGAGACTGTCTTTATTCCATTGGATATTCTTTCCTTCTTTGTCAACGGTTAGTTGGCCATACGTTTGTGGGTCCATTTCTGGGTTCTCTATTCTGTTCCATTGATCTGAGTGTCTGTTCTTGTGCAAGTACCATACTGTCTTGATGATTACAGCTTTGTAGTACAGCTTGAAGTCTGTACTTCAAGGATTGTGATGCCTCCTCCTTTGGTTTTCTTTTTCAAGATTGTTTTGGCTATTCGGGGTCTTTTCCGATTCCATACAAATTTTAGGATTATTTTTTCTAGCTCTGTGAAGAATGCTGGTGTTATTTTGATAAGGGATTGCATTGAATATGTAGATTGTTTTGGGTAGTATTGACATTTTAACAATATTTGTTCATCCTATGCAGTAGCATGGAATCTTTTTCCATTTTTTGGTGTCTTCAATTTCTTTTATAAGCTTTCTATAGTTTTCAGTGTATAGATTTTCACCTCTTTGGTTAGATTTATTCCTGGGTGTTTTATGGTTTTTGGTGTAATTGTAAATGGGACCGATTTCTTGATTTCTCTTTCTGTCACTTCATTGTTGGCGTATAGCAATGTAACCAATTTCTGTGCATTGCTTTTATATCCTGCAATTTTGCTGAATTCATGAATCAGTTTTAGCAGTTTTTTGGTGGAATCTTTTGGGTTTTCCATATAGAGTATCATGTCATCTGTGAAGAGTGAATGTTTGACCTCCTCCTGGTTGATTTGTATGCCTTTTATTTCTTAATGTTGTCTGATTGCAGAGGCTAAGACTTCCAATACTCTGCTGAATAACAGTGGTGAGAGTGGACATCCTTGTCTTGTTCCTGACCTAAGGGGTATAGCTCAGTTTTTCCCCATTGAAGATGATGTTAGCATTGGGTCGTTCATATATGACTTTTAAAATCTTGAGGTATGATCTTTCTGTCCCTACTTTCTTGAGGGTTTTTATGAAGAAAGGATGTTGTATTTTGTCAAATGCTTTCTCTGCATCTACTGAGAGGATCATATAGTTCTTGTCCTTTCTTTTATTGATGTGATGAATCACATTAATTGTTTTGTGGATATTGAACCAGCCCTGCATCCCAGGTATGAATCCCACTTTGTCGTGGCGAATAACTTTTTTAATGTATTGTTGGATCCAGTTGGCTAATATCTTGTTGAGGATTTTTGCATCCATGTTCATCTGGGAAATTGGTCTATAGTTCTCCTTTTCAGTGGGGTCTCTGTCTGCTTTTGGAATCGAGGCAATGCTGGATTCATAGAATGAATTTGGAAGTTTTCCTTTCATTTCTAGTTTTTGGAACAGCTTCCAGAGAATAGGTGTTAACTCTTCCTTAAATGTTTGGTAGAATTCCCCTGGAAAGCCATCTGGCCCTGGACTCTTGTTTTTTGGGAGATTTTTGATTACTAATTCGATTTCCTTACTGGTTATGGTTCTGTTCAAATTTCATACTTCTTCCTGTTTCAGTTTTGGTAGTGGATATGTTTCTAGGAATTTGTCCATTTCTTCCAGATTGCCTATTTTATTGGCATATGATTGCTCATAATATTCTCTTATTATTGTTTTTATTTCTACTGTGTTGGTTGTGATCTTTCCTCTTTCTTTCTTATTTTGTTTATCTGGGTCCCTTCCTTCTTATTTTTTATTAAACTGGCTAGTGGTGTATCAATTTTGTTAATTCTTTCAAAGAACCAGCTTCTTGTTTCATTGATCTGTTCTGTGTTTTTGCTTGTTTGTTTCAAAAGCATTAATTTCTGCTCTAATCTTTATTATTTCCTTTCTTCTGCTGGTTTTAGGTTTGATTTGCTGTTCCTTTTCCAGCTCTTTAAGGCATAAGGTTAGGTTGTGTATCTGAGATCTTTCTTCCTTCTTTAGGAAGGCCTGGATTGCTATATACTCTCCTCTTGTGACTGCCTTTTCTGCGTTCCAGAGGTTTTGGGTTGTGGTGTTATCATTTTCATTTGCTTCCATATACTTTTTAACTTCCTCTTTAACTTCTTGATTAGCCCATTCATTCTTTAGTAGGATGTTCTTCAGTCTCCAAGTATTTGTTACCTTTCCAAATTTTTTTTTTTGTGGTTGATTTCAAGTTTCATAGTGTTGTGGTCTGAAAATATGTACGCTATGATCTCGATATTTTTGTGCTTGCTTAGGGCTGATTTTGTCCCAGTATATGGTCTATTCTGGAGAACATTCCATGTGCACTGGAGAAGAATGTATATTCAGCTGCTTTAGGATGAAGTGTTCTGAAAATATTTGTTAAGTCAATCTGGTCCAGTGTGTCATTCAAAGTCATTGTTTCTTTGTTGATTTTTTGATTAGATGATCTGTCCATTGCTGTGAGTGGGGTGTTTAAGTCTCCGACTATTATGGTATTACTATCAATGAGTTTATGTTTGTGATTAATTGATTTACATATTTGGTGCTGCCACATTTGGTGCCTAATATTTACAATTGTTAGGTCTTCTTGGTGGATAGACCCCTTGATTATGATAAAATGTCCTTCTGCATCTCTTGATACAGTCTTTATTTTAAAGTCTAGATTGTCTGATGTAAGTATGGCTACCCCGTCTTTCTTTTGTTGACCATTATCACGATAGATGGTTCTCCATCCCCTTACTTTCAATCTGAAGGTGTCATTAGGTCTAAAGTGGGTCCCTTGTAAACAGCATATAGATGGATCTTGTTTTCTTATCCAGTCTGTTACCCTGTGTTTTTTGATTAGAGCATTGAGTCCATTGACATTAAGAGTGAGTACTGAGAGATATGAATTTATTGCCATTATGTTGTTTGTAGAATTGGAGTTTCTGGTGGTGTTCTCTGGTCCTTTCTAGTTTTTGTAGCTTTTGGTATTTATTTATTCATTCATTAATTCATTCATTCATTCATCTTTTCTCCCCTCAGAGTGTCCCCCCTAAAATTTTTTGCAGGGCTGGTTTAGTGGTCACAAACTCCTTTAATTTTTGTTTGTCTGGGAAACTTTTTCTCTCTCCTATTTTGAATGACAACCTTAATGGGTAAAGAATTCTTGGCTGCCTATTTTTCTGATTCACCACACTGAATATATCCTGCAACTCCTTTCTGGCCTGGCAAGTTTCTGTGGATAGGTGTGCTGCAAACCTGATCTGTCTTCCCTTATAGGTTAAGGACTTTTTTTTTTTCCCTTGCTGCTTTCATGATTCTCTCCTTCCTTGAGTATTTTGTGAATTTGACTCTGATACGCCTTATTGATGGTCAGTTTTTGTTGAATCTAATGGGGGTCCTCTGTGCTTCCTGAATTTTGATGTCTGTGTCTTTCCCCAGGTTAGGAAAGTTTTCCACTGTGATTTTCTGACATCACCCTTCTGCCCCTATCTCTCTCTCTTCCTCTTCTGGGACCCCTATGGTTCTGATGTCGTTCCTTTTTCATGAGTCACTGATTTCTCTAATTCTTAAATCATGCTCTTTTTGCCTTAATCTCCCTCTTTCTTTCTGCTTCATTGTTCTCCATAAATTTGTCCTCTATATCACTGATTCTCTGTTCTGCCTCATCCATCCTTGGTGCCATGGCATCCATCTGTGATTGTAGCTCAGTTATGGCATTTTTAAATTTCATCCTGACTAGTTTTTACTTCTTTTATCTCCGCAGAAAGGGATTCTAATCTATTTTCGACTCCAGCTGGTATTGTTATTATCATAATTCTAAATTCTAGTTCAGACATCTTGCTTGTGTCTGTGTTGGTTAAATCCCTGGTTGTCGTTTCTTCCTGCTCTTTCTTTTGAGGTGAATTCCTTCGTTTTGTCATTTTGAAGAGAGAAAAGGAATTAATGAGGCAGAAAAATTAAAATAAAAAAATAAAATTAAAAAAATATTAAAATTGAAAAATTAAACACACACATACACAAAAATCGAATAAATGATGCTAGATCCTAGGTGTGCTTTGGTCTGGCTGTTGAAAGTGGCTTGATAGATTATTAAAAAAAATGGGAAAAAAAACAAAAAAGAAAAGGAAATCGTTTGCAAATTTGAAAAAAATGAATACACTAAAGTAGTGTATTCATTCATTCTTTAAAATGAAATGATGGAAATAGAATTTGAAAAAATTCACAAAAGTAAAGAATATAGTAGAAAAATATTAAAGAAAAATATTTTTAGTAAAAATTGAAAATAAAAATGATTTTTTTCTCTTTCTGTATTCAAGAAAAAAAGAGAAGAGAGAAAAAAGGAAAAGAAAAAAAGGAAATTGAAAATTTGAAAAAATGAATACACTGTAGTATACTAAAATATAATGTGGAAGTAAAATAGAATTTGAAAAAAATTACACAAAAGTTAAAAATATAGTAATAAAAATTAAAGAAAATATTTAAAAAAATTGAAAATAAAAATGATTTTTTTCACTTTCTGTATTCAAGAAAAAGAAAAGAAGTGAATAAAAGAAAAAAAAAGAAAGAAAATTGAATAGATGGACCTGCTAACAGATTGAAATATGACTGAAATTACTTTGTTTTCCTCTAGAAGTCAGACTATGAAGTGCTTTATAGTCCATAATCTAAGCATGAGGTGAGACTTGGGTTCTTGAAGAGCAAGGTGGACCCAGTTGGGCAGGGCTCAGTGTAATGGCTCCGCTCTCCACCAGATGGCGCTGCTAGCCTATTGGGGTGGATTGCTGTGGTGCTCCTAGGTACATATGCGCATGTGCGGGAGCAGTGAAAATGGTGTCACCCAGCTATCCAGTCTCTAGTATTGGAACTCTGTTCTCCCCAATCAGCAATCACGCACCCGTCCTCGGTCTTCAGTTTCTGTCTACTCCCTGCTTTTACACTGTCTGTCACCAAGCCCCAGGTAGTACCTCTCTCCCGAGTTTTGTCTCAGATGTGGCTGTTTTCCCCAGCCCCTTACTTCTGAGGGACTGTGGCTTTGACCTGTTTCACCCCTCTGTGGAGGGTCTCACTGAGCAATGTTCAAATGCCGGCTGCACCCAGGAAAGTTCATGGGACTGTGCTGCTGCCAATGCCCAGAGACTGCGGCCAGGTGCCAGCCCGCCCCAGAAAAAGTTCACGAGATAGTGTAGCAGCAGCATTTCAGGTATCATGGAAAATTACAACACACATCTGGCACCAGGCTTCACCCTTAACGACCTTGTTCCAGCACCAGCAAATGTGGCTGTTCTCTGGGGTCTGCTGGGACCAGGTGGCCTCAACAGTCTCTACCAAATGTCCTTCCAGCAGTGGAACCGCTTTTCCCCATGTGGCCTAAGAACCTCCCGGACCCCACTCTCTGCTCCTGGGGATTCGCCCTTCCCACCAGAGCACCGCCAGGTATTGAGCTGTGGAGTTGCAGACTCTGCACTCCCCTTGTTTATAGTCTTAATGGAATGTAAACCCTCTCCTTTCTCCTTTCTCCCTTTTTAGTTTAGTCTTTCTCTCTAGCTGCTTTTGGGGAGGGGTGCTTTTCCTGTATATCCCCCCCCCATCTCCCTCCTCTCTCCTCACGCAAAAGCAGCTCCCTGCCCTCCGCTGCTTCTCTCTCTTCACGTTCACCTCTCCGCACCGTGTACCTGCTGAATTCTGTGGTTCAGGTTGTGCAGATTGTTGTGTTAATCCTCAAATCAGTTTTCTAGGTGTGTACGATCGTTTAGTTTTGGTCTGGCTATATTTCATGGATGCGATACACACAAAAAACTTCCATGCTGTTCTGCCACCTTGGCTCCCCCACTTAGAAATTATTATTTTTATTTATTTATTTATTTTTTAATTTTTTTTTTCAACGTTTATTTATTTTTGGGACAGAGAGAGACAGAGCATGAATGGGGGACGGGCAGAGAGAGAGGGAGACACAGAATCGGAAACAGGCTCCAGGCTCTGAGCCATCAGCCCAGAGCCCGACGCGGGGCTTGAACTCACGGACCGCGAGATCGTGACCTGGCTGAAGTCGGACGCTTAACCGACTGCGCCACCCAGGCGCCCCTGAAATTATTATTTTTAAAGTGATTGTGGCGCAGGGGCACCTGGGTAGCTCAATTGGTTAAGCATCTGACTTCAGCTCAGGTCATGATCTCATGGCTTGTGAGTTTGAGCCCCACGTGGGGCTCTGTCCTGACAGCTCAGATGCTGTTGCCTGCTTTGGATTCTATGTCACCTTCTCTCTCTGCCCGTCTCCCACTTGCCTTCTGTCTCTCTCTCAAAAATAAACATTAAAAAAAAGTGAGGGTGGCACAATAATTTTCAAGGGAGAAGCCAGAAAAACATATGACCATTATAACTGGTTAAAGTTCCACCAGTCTCCATAGTGGAAGATACACATTTCTTGGAAGACACATATTTTGTAAAAAGTAAAAGGTAAGGATATGAAAAATTAGCTAGAATTTCTGTTTAATCAGGTGTGTATTACAACACTGGAATGAGTTTTTAAAAGCATTGAACCTATGGACTTGGAATTTCATAATGTAGAAAGATTACCTGGTATGCCTATTCAAACTATAGGTTGTGATGCCCCCACCTCAGACACCTGGATTAAACATATGTGAGTTAATCCCCCAAGTCTGCATTTTTTTGTCATCATCCAGAATGACTGTGTCGTAGTTAGTCTATGATGTGCTTTAATAACTTATAAGGGATTTATATATTTCCTAAAAATATAAGGGATAGGTCTTCTGCTGATCTGAAAAATAAAGAATCTATGAGAATAGATTTCAAGAAAGATGGAAACAAATACATGTAAAAATGAATAAATAATAAAATCTTCTTTATGTTCACGAGTATATTCCCTGTAGTTGTAGCTTGCTGTTGTCTGGAAACACACGCCTAAATTTGATATATTTATAAGAAAAATATATGGCTTTGCTAGAATAAAATGTAGACTAAAAATATTAGCAGATGACCTTATATGCATGTTTGCCTACCTAATTGTTTTAAATATTAGATGCACTTAATTAGCAGTTATAAGAATGTGCTTTGTGGAATACCTGGGTGGCTCAGTCAGGTAAGCGTCCAACTTCAGCTCAGGTCATGATCTTGCAATTTGTGAGTTCGAGCCCTGCATTGGGTTCTGTGTTGGTGGTGTGGAGCCTGCTTGGGATTCTCTCTCTTCCTCTCTCTTTGCTCCTTCCCCACTTGTGCCCTAAATAAATAAATAAACAAACAAACAAACAAACAAACAAACAAACTTAAAAAATATACTTTGGGTCAGTACAATTTCCAGCATTTCAACAATTGTGCATGATAATAATTTATCTGGTTTGTTGTTTTTGTCAACTTGTTCATCGCATCAGTACCTACATACAGAGCTTCACTGCATGTGTATGCTTTGTAGGACACATTTGAACGCTATTCTCTTATTCAAAAAAGAATCAGAAGATATCCTCTTGAAAGATAATGATAGCACTTATCAAAATCACCCTGTGGTCAATGGAAATAAAAAAGTGTACAAAATGAATATATTTAGGAGTCAAACCTTGAAGAAACATACTTTATGAAGTACTACCTTTGGAAAACAGATAAAATAACATATGAGTGTATAGCAATAGATAAAATCATACCAACAGTACAATTCTCTGGTCAGATTAAGAAATAAAACACTTCCAGCTTATCAAATGGTATTACATTCATAGAGGCGTATTGTTTAAGAAACAATCCATTTACATACTCTGAGCCAGAAATTATGCTAAGTGAAAATAAAATGAATCATAATAACTTTTGTGATATTTTGTAGTAATTTGTAGTCTTCATATCCTTTTTGTCTTCTGGGTTACATCATTCACCCATCTAATATTTCAGAATAAAACTAGAGATGAGTTGTTGTATAGACATGATATGTACATGATATATATACACATTTATTACAGTGATAAATGACTCAAAATCAATATCCTCAGAATAAGTAACTACTGCTATTTTTGAGGCTAAAAGATGTAAAGACAAATTTGTTGCTATTTCTTGCTTAGATTTCTTCAAGTAATCAGTAATAAACTTGTCCTTTTCTACTTAATATGTGGACATATCTTTACATTTAAGTTTGATAAATGCTATTGCCTATAGAGAAAAAAAATGAAATGAAATTTAGCATCAGTCTTACCATGAGTAATTTTTTAGAAATTATCTATAAATTATCCCAATTATCTAAAAAGTAATGTCTTAACATCAGTAAGTTTTTAAAAAATTTAGGTCCTTAAGTGCATTTTTTTTCTTAGAAAAATGAGGATTCCTCCCAATGCAGGGAGAGATTGTCCACATTATATCTGATGGTCAAGGCAATCCCTTTGAATAATTCACAGGATAAGGAGTTTGCTACTTTGGAAAGAAACTCATTTCTTTGTTGGATAGATCTATGCTCTGTCCACAATCAGATAAAAAAAAAATCATATCTTCAAATTTGTTCTTTTTGTTATTTTTATGTATTTATTTTTGTTGTGTTTTCTATAGTGAATAAAGAAAGATATGATCTTTCCTCCACTTCTTTCAAGGATGTATATATGACTTCTAGGTTTAGTATTTCTCTTACTGAACAGCTTGTCAGTTAGCATAGATGCTAGTTTCAGACTTCTTGTGTTTTAAACCAGGCTCTTTTTTTTGACAGCTAATTGACCTTTAGCAGGACACTTTGTGACTCTAAACCTCAATTTCCTATCTTTCAAATAAGAATGAATAACAATACTTTATATCCTAGGAATGTTGTTTGGATTAGATTATATTAAAAAAACACTGAAATAATCACTGGAACAGAAGTTGAGCTTCATAAACAATAGCTTCTATGATTATAATTGTAACTGAGTTCATATTTATCTCAGTATTTAAAAGAGATATTTTAAACTTGCTAAATAAAAATACAATAATTCTAACATTTAATTCCTTGTTCTCACATCTATCCTCATTCAACTACCCAATTCATCTGATTATTCCAGCACCATATCAAAAAATAAAATGAATTGAGTTTTCCTTCTTTGTCTTTAATAGTTCTTTTTTTTTCTCTTTTTTTTCAACGTTTTTATTTATTTTTGGGACAGAGAGAGACAGAGCATGAACGGGGGAGGGGCAGAGAGAGGGAGACACAGAATCGGAAACAGGCTCCAGGCTCTGAGCCATCAGCCCAGAGCCCGACGCGGGGCTCGAACTCCCGGACCGCGAGATCGTGACCTGGCTGAAGTCGGACGCTTAACCGACTGCGCCACCCAGGCGCCCCACGTCTTTAATAGTTCTTAACAATACCTTTTGACTATGGCTTTTTTTTACCCAAAGTACCTACAAATAATCTGATTAATAATGAATTCTGAAATGATGTTGGCATTTAGCATCAAGCTTCCCAGTTTCCAGAACCCGTCTCATTTACTATTTTATGCAAATTGGAACAAGTATACATCATCTCAAGCTTTTGCCAGTATTATATCTCAGAAGTGCATAATGATTAATGTTACTCCTAAATTCAGATGAATCAGAATATTTCTCAGTATCAAATAAATAGATTGAAGTACTATTACAGTGGTCTATTATAATATTATGGAAGTATAGCTAAATAAAATTTCATGAGACAAGTTCAGTGAAATTCTGCTTTTAAAAACTGAAAATTTTAAAATCAAATGTTAGTTAAAACCTATAATTTTTGAATAATCTCAACATTTATCAACATTCATTTATTCTGCTAATTACCTCAAAATTTGGTTTCTCTATTCTTTTCTTGATTGTATTATTTTCTTTGGAATTGTCCAGAGATGAAGATTACCCCCTTCCACTACATTAACATTTTCTACTCAAAAGCTGATTGCAATATTATGCAAAATAGAACTCACCAAAAATAGTTGAAAGGCAGAGAGGGCACTAGATAATTTATTCCAAATCACCCCAGATGTGGGAAGCTTCCTTTGAAATGCCAAATGCATGGTTTTGAATGCCCTATTAATATATATTTAGTGGGCTGATGAGGTATATTATAATATAAATTATGAATTGTTTGATGTGTTGTTCAACTTCAGTTCTAATTACAATGTAGTCAGTTCTTGATTACCCATTGTAATGGGGACATGAATAATAGAAAATCCACAGATTTTTTTTTACATTTTTACAAACTAATAGTTTTAATTTTTTTTTTTACTTACAACCTTTATCCTCCATGTTTTCTTTCGTTCTATATTTCTTTAACAGATAAGTAGTAAACTAAATCTATTCCAGACATAAGTTAACCTACATCTTATATTTGATAACCAGTACCTGAATTTATAAGGCCTTATTTGAAATTTCTGTGTGCCTGCAAAGACATGGAGATATGAAGTATTAAATTAATATATTCCAATTATGATTCCACTATATATTTTGACATGTAATAATATGAACTTATTAAGTATTCAGAATAATTGTCATGATTATTCGAGATACATACACTATGTATATCTAGATTTGCCTTTATTTTATGGAGTAATAAATATGGATAGATACGGGTCTGTAGTCCCAAATATGTCTTCTTTCTATTGTTTTGGTCAGTTAACTACCTGGAGTTAAAGCCCCAATTCTAACTCTAGAATAAACCCTGAAGTAAAGTTAGCAAATTGAAAGGAAATAAGGTAAGTGTGAATGTGTCTACATTCTTCTTTCCTCCAGAACTAGAAAAGCTACTGAGAATAAGACCTATCCAAAGGTAAGATTTTAATACCATTAGTTTTCAAGGATAAATTCCAAAGATTTGGTAAGTTCTTTTAATAGCTGAGAGGCCAATCAGGCATTAAGAGGTCAGCGTTCAGTAACATGCTGTAACACACTGTGTAGTTCTCTGTGAACTGACTGCTATGATTTCAGGACCTGTGCCGGCAGTATTAGTGGATTATAATAGATCATGGTAGGAGTATTTGCCACTATATTTACAAAAGCTACCTAATCTGGTTTTTTTGTTTTGTTTTTTGAGAATTTGTTAGTAACACACACCTGTCAGCATTAGGCCAATATATTATTCGAAATGGGATGAGAAGGAAAATAATGCCATTCTTCATAATAATATGAAGAATCAAGTTTTTCATAAAAGAAACAGCCATGTAAATTCAGTATGATATTTAAGTGATTTATTTATTTACTTTAATTTTTTTTTAAGTTTATTTGAGAGAGAGAGGGAATGAGCAGGGAGAGGCAGAGAGAGAGAGAGAGAGAGAGAGAGACAGAGACAGAGAGAGACAGAGGATCTGAAGGGGGCTCTGTGCTGACAACAGAGAGCCTGATTTGGGGCTAGAATTCAGGAACTATGAGATCCTGTCCTGAGTTGAAGTTGGATGCTTAACAGACTGAGCCATCAAGTGCCCCTGATACTTAAGTGATTTAGCCACAAATATGCTTCCTGATACTGTGTCGCAGTTTGAATATTGTATTGATTTGTTTGTTTTTGTTTCTCCTATTCTGCACTTCTGTCTAAAAATAGGATCTTCATCCTTATTTTCTCAAGATAATATCTCAAGTTCCTTTCTGTCAAGATCCGTGTCTATTATATATAGAAACTTAAATGTTCTCGGTAACTGACCCAGTTACTGACCCAGTTAGCCATTCAAAAATATTTGACGAATAAATTACCATTAAATTAATTTGCTCAACACTGGGTGCTCTGGGTTCTAGTCTAAGTCTTGCAACCCTCTTGACAACTGACTCTCAGTAAATGGAATCTCAATTCAAACACTAAGAGGTTTGATATCTCTTAATAAGTTTAGTCAGATAAAAATCACCTATATAATGTTTGAAATAGTTCTTCTGTGCTACTGTGTGAATGAGATTCTGGCTGTTCTCTGTGTTCTGGGTATCTGTATTTACATACTGATCTCGTATACCTCCTTTTAGCCTTCTATGTTTTTTCTAGCAGCTTGTTATGTTGCTGTTGTCACATGCACCTTAGAATGACTGTTGACCATCCATCCCCAAAGAAGAAAAATAAAAAAAAACTTAAATATTTTCCAGTTTGCTCCATTGTTAACACAGGAAAGTCACAAGGTTACAATGAACATAGTAGAAGAAGATAGCAGGCCTCCTTGCAATAATTTGATGTGCCTTTATTTTTCATTAAAAAAAGTAGTTTAAGCATCCCAAACACACTTTTTGCTACTCTACCAAACCTTTACCAGCTTCTTCACTTGTCTGCAGAACAGTGGATCAGATTCTATGACAGAGAAGCCAGGCTAGAATCCTTGTTATTGCTCCTGGGTTACTTAGCATGTCCTCATCCCCAGCTCTTCCCAGTTACATGGTCAAATAATTTATAATATTGCCCATCTGACTGATGACAGAGAAGCGATACATTTCTCATGTACTATGTCAAACTGAAGGAAGAATGTGGGAGGCAGTGGGAAAGGATTTAGTTTCAGTATAAAGGAAGTAGAAATAAATAATGGTAAGATTTTTAGTTTGATGTTGTATCACTTGTATATTTTTACTTTTTTGCTTCTGCTTTTGGGGTCATGTCGTTGCCAGAAAATCATTTCCAAGACCATTGTTAGAGAAGCTTTCCCCCTATTTGTTTTTAAGGAGCTTTATATTTTTAGATCTTACATTTGTGTCTTTAATTATATTGAGTTTATTTTTGTGCATGATGTAGGATAGGGCCAAATTTCATTATTTTGCATGAGGCAGTTAAATTTTCCAAACTTTCTCATCTGTTGAAGAGACTATTCCATAACTAAATATATGTGGGTTTAATTCTGGGTGCTCTATTCTGTTCCATTGATCTATATGCCTGTCTTTATGGCAGTATCATACTGTTTTAATTACTGTAGCTTTGTAATATATTTGGAATGAAAAAGCAATCTATGGAATGAAATAAAATATTTGTAAAACACTATCTGATAAAAGGTTAATCCAAAAAATATAAGGAACTTTTACAACTCTGTAGTCAACAAAAAACCATTGAAATGTGGGAAAAGTACTTGAATAGACATTTCTCCAAAAGAAGATATATAAAGGCAAACAGGTATATGAGAAGATTCTCAAGATCACTAATTATCAAGTAAATGCAAGTAAAAACCACAAGATACCACCTCAAAACTAGAATCATTCTAATCAAAAAACAAAGTGAACAAAAAACAAGTGTTGGCAAAGATGCGGATAAATTGGAACCCCTTATATGTTGTTGGTGAGAATGTTAAATAGTGCAGCTACTGTGGAAAAAAATGGAGATTTCTCAAAAAATTAAAAATAGAACTACCATATGATACACCAATTCCACATCTGCTAAAATAGTCAACCTGTAGAAGCAGAGAATAGAATGGTGTTTACCAGGGGTCATGTGAAAGAAAAATAGGAGTGGTGGTTCAGTTAGTCTGAAGTTTTAGTTATGCAAGGTTAATTAGTTCTGGAGATTTTCTATACAACCTAATGGCTATAATCAACAGAATTGTAATATGCACTTTAAAATTTGGTAAGAAGATAGAGCTCATGTTAGTTCTTACCACACACACACACACAAAGAGGTATAGGAAACTTCTGGATGTATCTGTTACCTTAATCATGGTGATGGTTTCATGTGTGGTATTACTCATTTCTCTAAATATCATTGTATACAGACAATATATTCAGTTTTTTGTATATAAAAATTGAAAATAAAGATCTCAGTTGAAATAAGTGATTTTTAAGTAGGTAACAGGTAAGCAAGGGGTAAAGGCCATCATATATTTCTACAAGAGAGACAGTATAATGCTATTAAATTTGATCTAAAATGTAAATAAATAAGAGTATTTGCCATGCCCATTTAAAAAATACTATTTAAACCTGCCACAGCCTTTAAAAACAAACAAACAAACCACATATACGCCAGAATGAAACAAAACAAAAAACAAACAAAACAAAACAAAACTATGGGAAAGTACCTCATAAGTAAATAGATAGTGGTTGCCAGTCTTGCCAAGAAATATTGGAGAGCATATGCTAACTCTATACCATGGCCTAACAGAGCACAAAGGCACTCTGCTCCCGCACTGAAAAATGTTTCTGAGCAGAGAAGAAAAATCTGTAGAGATTTGGACAGAACCATCACATCTGTGCCAACATATGGCAAGCTGATAAATACATGTGTCACTAGTAAAATGAACCATGAAAAAATGTTATCTTTATAAACTGTTTATTTCAAAATCTAAGTCTTTCCAATTTTATTTTTCAATTGCTTATTCAAAAAAATTAAGATTGAATTTTCAAAGATTTCAAAACTTGCAATTTAAAAGATTAGGATGTTCAAAAAAGGGTATTCTGAATCACAGCAGCGGTAGATTCTCTTCCTTTTGTGAGTCTCTGTATACTTTAGAAATGACCTCTTACAGAGGTCTCAGGTATTTGGCATATGGAATTTACTCCAGATGTGTGGAGTATAATGTTGCTCTTTTTTGGGGTGGGGGGAAAGGGAGGCAGTGGGGTGAGATAGGAGATGATTCCCTTTTTTCTGCAGCCGAATTATGAAATATTTCCTGTTGAGGCAGATCTACTCAATAGCCCAGGGTAAGGTCTCTTTAGGGGTTAATGCATGCATTCTCAATGGGGAAAATATTGCCTCCAAGGAGCAATAAATGGTTTTGGGGAAACAAAAATATCTTAGATATTACAGTAGTTTGTGTTTTTTTTAAGAGGCCTAGTAAATAAACAAATAATATGGCACAACTGCAATGTTAAAAATATGCAAGTTGGGAGTTGTTAGTAAATAAAAAAAACCCACATGATTTAAACAATCACAGTAATGGGTAATAAAAACAAAACAAAACAAAACATAACAACAACAACAAAAAAAAACAAGGTTAACAAGGTTGATTAACTCTGAGTAAATGAGTTTCGGGTTCCAAGTGAGGGTTGTCAATCCATGGGACTAGAACCAGCTGTCAGACTAGAACAGGGAGCAAGAATGCAGTTGTCCAGCAAGGAGAGCAGGTAAACATGGAGTATCTATCTGCGGTTAATGGTATGGTAGATAAGCATTTAAGAAGTGGAATGTACAGGTAAAGAATCTCATGAAACAAGAGCATACAGTTGCCAGCTAAAATATAGGGCACTCAGTTAAATTTGAATTTCAGAACAACAATGAATAATTTGGGACATACATATATTAAACATTATTCATTATCTTATTCAAATTTAGCCTTCCACTCTGTGTTTTCATTTGATAATTCTGGCAAGTCTTTTCTGCCAAAATGCCAGTTATCTATTAGAAAAAAAATAAAAGTAAATCAAAGACCATAGAACTTCAGTTATTGGTCTTAAAATCTGTGGTCCCCCAAAAGGTTCTCTTCATTTTCAAAGGTTAATATATAAGTTAAGTAACTTGTCTAAACTCAAGAAGGCTGAGATACTAATCTATTTAATTTTTTCGCTGTAGTCAATCTTTGTACTGTTACTGTCACCTAGATCAAACTATTTCTGTTGATATGGAAACCACTTAAATATAAAATTATACACAGATACACGCACACACACACATACATATACTGAAATATAATATCATGAGAAATTCTTAATGATCCTTTGTGTTAAGCAATAGGTGGGAGGGCATTCCATTTACTTCTGCACTGGACCATAATCACTATTTGCATTTGGAAGATAGGTATATAAGTCTTATATCTGATTTATGGATAACTATATAATATACTGTCCATCAGTTGACAGTTCTCCTTGGTTTCAGTACCTCCATGAGGTAGGCATTTCTTATCAAAGGAAGATCTTTCATTTTTTTTTAAATTTTTTTTTTCAACGTTTATTTATTTTGGGGACAGAGAGAGACAGAGCATGAACGGGGGAGGGGCAGAGAGAGAGGGAGACACAGAATCGGAAACAGGCTCCAGGCTCTGAGCCATCAGCCCAGAGCCCGACGCGGGGCTCGAACTCCCGGACCGCGAGATCGTGACCTGGCTGAAGTCGGACGCTTAACCGACTGCGCCACCCAGGCGCCCCAAGATCTTTCATTTTTATAGGCTTGGCTTGGCCTCAGTCTTTGAAAACCTCTATTTTGCTCTTTCCTCCTTCTTTCTTGGTATGTTCCTTAAGCATCATTAATTACTCCTAATATTCAGTGAAAACCAGCCCTTGCCATCTGCAATCTAAGAACCTAGATTACTGTTATGTATCTCTCTCTCTCTTTTTTTTTTTTTTAGAAAAACGTCAAGGATGTATCTGAAAATAGATTACCTGTTGGGTAGTTGGTCCTATCACAATCCCCATTTCCATCCTGTAAACAGTTTTATATAGAATTAACAGAAAACAGATAAATTAGCATTAGTTGTATAAATTAAGTATTGAGATCTACAGTTTGAAAAATAACAGTGCCTTGAGGGTCCTTAACATTTTCTCCTTGTCTCATTCATAGTGATTGGAACAAAGATGAGAGAGCAGTAGGGATAATAAGTAATTCTGACCTGGATTTGTTTTAAATTTTGATTTATTTCTAGTTTTTATTAAGTTTTTAAATTTTAGTTTCAGTACAGTTAACATACAGTATTATATTACATTAAGATGTACACTATGATTCAACAATTACTCAGTGTTCATCATAAGTGTGCTCTTAATCTCCTTCATCTATTTCACACATTCCCCGGTCCACCTCCCCTCGGCTATGCTCCATTTTAAATGAGTACCCTGAGTAAAGTTATTAGTTTTTCAAAAAGAACATTTGTTACTTGAAGCTTACTTCAGAATACATGGTTCTGAAAGATATGTATAAAACACTCCATCCACGAAAAACAGAATACACATTTTTTTCAAGGATACACAGATGAATCCCCTGGTTAAATCACAAAAAAAGAGACATAACAAATTTTGAAAATTTAAGAAGATTGAAATCAGACCAAGTATATTTTCCAACCATGATGGTACAAACTAAAAATCAACAATAAAGCTGAAAAATATACAATGTAAATATTAAATAATATAAATATTAGCTAACATACTCCTAAAAAATACAACATACTCCTGCACAAACAGGCAAATTAAGAAATCAAGCGGCAAATCAAAATATGTCTCAAACCAAAAGAAGACGAAAACAGTATTCCAAAATGTAAGGGATGCAGCAAAAGCAGATATTAGAGTGATATTTATGCTATAATGCTTTAATTAAGGAAATAAAGTTCAAATAAACAACATTATACCACAAGGAACCAGAAAAAGAAAAAAATAGCTGAAATTTAGTAGAGGAAGGAAATAACAAAGGAAAATCAGAAATAGTGGTGCCTGGGTAGCTCCACTGATTAAGCATCCCATTCTTGGTTTAGGCTCAGGTCATGATCTCATGGCTTTGTGGGCTCAAGCCTCACTCATGTTGGGCTCTGTGTTGGTAGAGCGGAGCTTGCTTGGGATTCTCTCTGTCTCCCTCTGTCTCTACCACTCCCCCATTTGTGCTGTCTCTGTCTCTCTCAAATGGATGGACTTAAAAAAAAATCAGAAATAAGAGACCAGAATAAATAATAACATTGAAAGTAATGACCAGTTTTTCTAAAAAAAAATAAAATTGTCAATACTTTAAGTACATTAAAAAAAAAACAACTCAAAAGCCAAAATGAGAAATAGAAAACAATACAACTGATAACCACAGGGATATATAGTATGATAACAGATTATTATGAACAATTATATACCAACAAATCAGTATGAAAAAAAATTCCAGATAATTCCTAAAAACACACGTTACCAAGATTGAATCATGAATCTAAGAAGTAGGAAATCTTCTTAGACCAATAACAAAAATGAAAATTGAATAGGAATCAAAAATCTCCTAGCACAGAAAAACCCAAGACTACATGGTTTCATTGGTGAATTCTTCCAAACATTTAAAAAATATATAATTAGTAACAATCTTTATCAAAATCTTACAAATATTGGAGTAGAAGGAACATGTTCACAATGATTCTGTGAGGCCAGGACTACCCTTATCCCAAAGCTGCACAAAAACAATACAAGAACAGAAAAGTCTAGTTTGTCCAATGTAAGTATTGCTACTCAGACTTTCTTTTGACATCCATTTGCATGATAATTGTTTCTCCACTCTTTCACTTTCAATCTGCAGGTGTCTTTAGGTCTAAAATGAGCCTCTTGTAAGTAGCATATAGATGGGACTTGTTTTTGTTTTGTTTTTTAAATTTATTCTGACACCCTGTGTCTTCTGATTGGAACATTTAGTCCATTTATATTCAGAGTAGATTTTTTAAATCTTTTTTTAAAATGTTTTTTGAGAGAGAGGGCAGAAGTGAGCAAGGAACAGAGAGAGAGAGAGAGAGAGAGAGAGAGAGAGAGAAAGGGAAAAAGAAGCAGGGCTTATCCGAGGAGGGGCTTGAGCTCACCTGATACAGGGCTTGAACTCCAACCATGAGATCATGACCTGACCGAGCCACGGAAATAGTGTCATTTCATTACTTTTTTTGTCATTGTTTCTGGAGATTTTCTCTGTTTCTTTCTAGTCTTTGTCACTTTTGGTCTTTCCCTTCCCTTCAGAGCCCCCTTTAATATTTTATGTAGGGCTGGTTTAGTGGTCATAAACTCCTTGAATTTTTGTTTGTGTGGAAAACTCCTTATCTCTCCTATTCTGAATGATAGCCTTGCTGGATAGAGTATTCTTGGCTGCAGATTTTTCCCATTCAGCATGTTGAATATATCATGCCACTCTCTTCTGATTTGCCAAGTTTCTGTTAAGAGATCTGAAGCTAACCTTAGGGGTTTTCCCTTCTGAGCTAAGGACTTCTTTTGTCCTGCTGCTTTTAAGATGTTTTCTTTATCACTACAGTTTGCAAATTTAATCATAATATGTCTTGGTGTTGGCCTGCTTTTTTTTTTTTTTTTTTTTTTTTTGGATGGGAGTTCTCTGTGTCTCCTGAATTTGGATGTCTGTTTCTTTCCCAGAGTTAGGAAACTTGTCTATTATTTATTTATTTTTTTAAATTAATGTTTATTCTTGAGAGAGAGAGAAAGAGAGAGGGAGTGAGGGAGGGAGTACGAGTGTGTGTGGGGGGGAGCAAAGAGAGACGGAGACACAGAATCTGAACTCGGCTCCAGGATCTGAGCTGTCAGCACAGAGCCTGATGTGGGGCTGGGACCCACGGACTGTGAGATCATGACCTGAACCAATGACAGATGCTTAACCGACTGAGCCACCCAGGCACCCAAAGAAACTCATTTTAATAAAAATAATCTTTTTAAGAATGAGTATAGACTGAATTGCAAAATATCTGAAAGACCTGAGAGGCATTAAAGAATCATTTCTTATTGAGAAATTGCTGTGTGTGTGTGTGCATGTGAGAGCAGTGTATTTCCATTAGTCTTCTATGACTCTTTTACTTACTGCAAATAACATATAATTTGACAGATTTAACTAAAATATTTTCCAAAAACATGCAATTTAACATAAAAATGAGATCCCTGAGAGTCCGGTCTGAATCAGACCTATATTTCTAAGTAGATACATTCATGATTCGGGAGAAAATTAGTTCTGTCAATATTCTGAGCAATGGAGACAGCATAGTCAGAATATTTAATTAAACAACTGTCTACATTTTACAAATTATTTACGCAAGTTTAGTGTCAATAGGGCCCATTGAATCTCTAAATATGTATTGAATAAATGGGAAATAACTCTCCTATGTTATGATGCCTTTTAAAAATCTTGTATAGGGTATAGGGGGCTAGGATCAGCAAATGAAGATAAATCATTTATCAGTTTACATCTGAAGCTCCTTTTGTGGCTCTGGGTAATTATGTGATATTAATATTTAGTTGCCAGTGAGAGTACATTTCAGAGCTGTAATAAACTGATTTCCAAGAACACAACTGTATTTCACAAAATTCTCAGATACTTACTAAATCAATTGGAAAAATGAAAAAATAATTATGTGGGCTATCAAGAGCATGTGGTGTGGAGTTGTAGTGACATTCATATTATACTTTAAGTATTCTGATAAGTAAATAGTATGTATAAGTTTGCTTAGTTTTTACTGAAAGTTAAGATATACAAGTTTGACAAATATCTCTGAGTCAATGCACATACATTCTAAGAATTCACTAATACAAAATTTTCCAGTCTGATCTGAGGAAACTACATAGTGTGTATTGAGAAAACTGAGTTTTCTTTTTGTCTAACTTGAGAGGGTTGTATAAGAGGCCTATTTTTCAATAATTTTAACTAACCTAAAGAAAATTCTCGGGGCGCCTGGGTGGCGCAGTCGGTTGAGCGTCCGACTTCAGCCAGGTCACGATCTCACGGTCCGGGAGTTCGAGCCCCGCGTCGGGCTCTGGGCAGATGGCTCAGAGCCTGGAGCCTGTTTCCGATTCTGTGTCTCCCTCTCTCTCTGCCCCTTCCCCGTTCATGCTCTGTCTCTCTCTGTCCCAAAAATAAATAAACGTTGAAAAAAAAAATTATTTAAAAAGAAAATTCTCGTATTGATCACAAGGCCTATTGACAAGTCAGGCATTCCTTCTCTCATCTAGTGATTAGTTTGATTTCCTAATTCCCCTAACTCCTCATCCCCTTATCCTTAATTGAATTAATACTAATAATATATGTTAAGTCTTCTTGGAATACAGATTAAATCCATTCTCCTTGGAAACGCATGAACTCATTCATTTTAATAATACAAGAACATCCTTTAAGAAGATGACTCCAGTGTATTTATCTTGACCAGAATTTTCCAAACCTTGTGATAATGCATATTAAACAGCAAACGGACATTATTACTAGTTTGATTCCTGCTTAGCACGTGAAAAATGATATTTCCAAATGTAGGAATTCAGGAAAACAGGAAGAGGATTTCTAGTTTTTATAGTCACACACACCAGTCAATTCAAAATTTCAGGCTTTAGACATCATAAAGCTGAGAACCTGAAAAATAAAGGAGTAGAAGTCCATCAAAGGATTTTTGTTTTTCAATCTCAGCATCAAGGAAAGAAATGTAAGAAGCAAAAATGTGGGAACTTAATTAAGTTTGATAATGGGGCCAACTACCTTTTTGACAAGTACCTAAAATAACCTGGAAGTTTGAACTGCCCTGAATCTGTGAATGTAATTTTTAGAAATCTATTTGAAACAAGAAAGTTATAAAGTGGAAAGAAAGGCTGACATTCTTCTCCCCATGGTCCATAGAACATAAAACATATACTGGTTTCACTCACTCTCCCAAAGCATGATATTTCAGTATCATGTTTATGTTCCTCTTTCTATTTGGGTTAACACCCCATTCTCCCTTACTCAGTTCAGAACTGAGCCCAATTATTGTCTCTTCCAGGAAGCCTTCATGAACTGCTCTAGACTATGCTATATTTTTCCAAATTATACTTTCCTCTACCTCAACTGTATTGTTTTGACTACCATTTCTTCTTTAGTATGATTGGCCTAAACAATAAACCCCAAGTCTATGAAGGGCAGAGGCCATGCTTATTCATATAAAAAAACCTCCTGATTCATAACAAGAGAGTCATGTTGTTTTGACACCTCCATTTATTATTCATCCATTCATGCTATTTTAAATATTTCAGACATACAGGGGCTAGGTGCTATGTATAAGAAGAAATAAATGTTCTTCTAGATCAAGATCTAGAACACTCCAACTTGTTGTGGTAAGAGTAGCTTATTGAATGGTCTTCATTGTTCTAAAGCATAAGAGGATATAGTAGGAAACAAACCAAATTTCCTCCTGTTGAGAGATTGGGGGAACAGTAATAATGCTGTGTAGTGTAAGAGAAGAGCATAGGCGGTTAGCAATTCATTTAAGTTTGCCGTGAAAGTCTCCTTTGTTATAATGACATTGAGCAGGACTTAGATATCTTGGGAAATAGTGCTATAGACAGAAATCAGCAAATACTAACATACAGAATCCCTGACTTGTGAGTGTTCTTGGAATATTTGGAGTGGGATATGTGGGAAACCAGTTTAACCAGAGCAGTCTTCTTATGGTTGAAGAGTGATGCAGGGTCAAATAGTGGTTGTGCCTGGTAATGGAACATTTGATTTAGGATCTTCTGGGATCTTCCAGTTACAGTGGTTTTCATGCTCACTTTTGAGTAAAGTGATATCACTGTTGACTTTTGTTTTGAAAGATAATCTAGATGCTGTGTAGATGTGGAAGTAAAGGATTCTCTAAGGATCAGTTATAATCCTATGTTGATCTCCATGAACACCTAGAGCCAGATTTGAAAGAAACATTCTAACTACTGATTATTATAGTCCTGTTCCTGGTGTCTAAGACAGACCAAAGACAACCTATATTAGCTTATATTCATTTTTTGTGGATTAATGTTTGTACCTATTTCTTATTGTGTTTTTGATGGTAAGCTTTCTCTGTTCATATGTGATTTCTCTCTCCTGATTGCACTCGGACTAACACTAGTTCTTGGATTCCTGTGCATTTTATACTATACATAAGCATTGCCTTGGGATGTCAGTGTCTTAAAGAGATTTTGGCAAAACTGCTTTACTTTTCATGATTTTTTCCCCTCCTATTCCCAGGAAGTACAAGGCAAGGCTACAGAACAATCAGAGGATTCACATTATGCATTACTTCCCTGATTGTGAATAATTTCCCCACAGTAATATTTTTTGCACTTTCCCTACCATGAACTCTTTCCTAGATAGAAGGCTCATTTTTGTTTCCCTCTCTGAGTGATTTCTGATGGCTTACACATGACTTATTCCAGGGAATACTCAACTCAGTTTCTGTAACTTAGATGCTAAATCTATGCAGTTTTGGAAAATTGTCAAAAAATGCACACACAGAGAAATGTTTGGAATAATTCAGTATTAAAATGTTCATCCCAGATATGTGTTGTTTGGTTTCTTTTGTTTGTCATCACAGAGGCAGAAAACGTCTTAGAAATCATGTGGAGGGACCAAAGGAAGACCAAATATAATTAGCCTACCTACTAGAAGAAAGTTCAACAAACTATACAAAAGGTTAAAAACAGTTGTATTGCATTTTCTTAATAGCCCCTGGGTGAGCTTTTGTCAAAATGCTTCTCCTTAATCCTGATTTGTAAAAAGCTGTGGGGAATTTGAATTCTACAGCCTTTTCAATATATTTGATCTGTTTGCATAGAGAGCCTGCTCAGTCTCACTCTTCAATGAGAATTCCTTTTCTTATGGAAATTACTTAATGGCTGAATAAATGTCAATATCAAGGTATTTACCATAGAATACAATGCAATTATTATAATTTTTCAAATTTTATCCAGTATTAATGGATTGTATAAACAGGGGAACATTTTCTTTCCTTTTGATTAACTTTGGCTTTTAGAATGGAAGCACAGGGAAGATCATTACTCAATAATCTTAGTAAATAAAGTTCTAGAGGAATAAAAACAATTATATATAATATACGTGTGTGTGTGTGTGTGTGTGTGTGTGTGTGTATGTGTATGTATCCATAGGAAACATAAGACTAAATTTGAAGGTTTTTTTTTTTTAATTTGCCACTTTTGAGTTAAAGTCACATGAAATATCTTCACTGTAGTAAATTCTTCAATTTATTAATCTTGAACTCACACCTTGACTCTTTAAAATAAAATATATATAAATTTAGAAATTAAAATCTAAGGAAAATCCTGCATTTAATTTTGTTTTCATTCTTACAGGAATATAGTTGATAGTAATTTTCTAATATCATGAAAAATTACTAATATTACTAAATAGTAATACTTTTTTTTTCAAAGTCCTTATCCATAGATAAAACCTGAATACTTCTGTCTGTAGAAAATGGAATAAATAGCAACTTATCATTTTCGGTTTAGTAATCTATTCCTAAGTGCTCCTTATCCACTTATACATTTTTAGAATGGTGAGCAAATCACGATTTCAGAAGCACTTTGTAATGACCATCCCAGAAGCCTCCATCATTCCCTTAAAACTTTCAGATTCTCTGAAACAGTGACTTTGACCAGCTCATCGAATGCCCTTGATAAGACATACATAGGTTATATATTCATTGTAGAATCCTCACTCCACACAACACAATTTGAAAAAAAATGAGGAGGAACATAAACTTCATCTGATAAGAAATCCTTTCAGAGACAAACAGTCAAAGGGAAGGAACTTGTCAAATAAGCGGTAGCTATGACTGCACAAAGCATTGTTCATTTAAGCCATTCTGGCAGATTCAAAAAGCATTCTACAAAATCCTGTAAAAGAAATAAAAATGATTTCTGAGACATGCAAGTCAACTCTCCTGTACTTCTAAATATGAAAAAGAGAAAGGAAAATACAGGAAAAAGAAAGAACACAAAAAGACATTCTTTTAATAGTTTTTTGTTATTCTTTTAATCATCTATGCGGAATTCCTATTATTTTCTATTCTTTTCATGACTGAACATGACGTTTATAAGTTCATGTAACACGTAAAAGGATGGATGTTGCACACTGCACACGTAGTGTTGACTCAAGAAAGAGAGTAACTGTGGTTAAATATTACTTGGAATATTACTTGGAACCTATATATTACTTGGAACCTCAGCTGTTTTGTCCATTTAGAGATGTCTCGATTGCAACTGAGCTGGGACATTTGTATGAATGACCCTCAGGAAAATATACTGAAGTAATAAATCAGAGTCCTGAAAGGACATAGATAGCATATTTAAATAGGGGCAAGTTGAGAGGCATTTACTAAGAGAAATATTTATAAAATGTGGGCCAACTCTAATGAAACCCAAGGTATTATATCCTAGGTCCTCTAAGACACCATTAACATCTTTGGTTTATGGGAGCAAGAGGCTGGAATGGTTGCCAGTGGAAAGGAGGCTACCTGAGAAGAACTGTAACTTTTGTTCAAATGATGCCTAAAGGAGTCTTCAGGAGGAAAGTATGTGTATCTAGATATAAATCACCAGCTTCACTCTCTGCCTTTACTGTAATTTCCTGCTATACTCTCCTTCCTGAAAGAGAGTGGGGAGGGTTATTGACACAATCTGTATTGAACTGCTTTCCAGAGCACAGTGCAGGGTAGAGAAATGTAGACATTTGAATCTAGCCTAAGGGGCAAGCGAAAGATATTCAGCACAGTTAGAAATAGTGACAATACAGAGAAGAGATACATTTAGGAAAAAGAGAAGATGAAGATATGTCATAAACCATTATATTTTGCTGGGAAATACAAAAAAAATATAGTGAATCTCAGAATATCTTGCTTCCTTAGTTTACTGTTGCTGATGACATCATTTGATTTGAGTCTTTTTAAATGTAAACACTTTCCAGAATATCTTTGGGTTGGTAAAGCTGGGGCCATCTCAAAATGCTTTCATATTCAGTGTGGTAAGAAAGTCCCCAAGTTGTAGAAAATAGACATTCTCTAAATTTCAAAAGCAGAGACAGAGCCGTATATATAACATGAAATTATACATTCTTCATACAGGATTTTAGAGGATTGTTTCAGTGTTTCTTGCTGTGTAGCAAATTAGTCCAAAGTGTAGTGGCTCAAGACAACAATAATTTATTATTTGTCATGATTCTGTGAGTTGACTGGTCAGTTGAACAGTTCTGTTCTATGTGGTATAGCTGTGGTCACTCGTGGTTTTATCAACTGTGAGCTCAGCTGGAGCTGGAATGTTCACGGCAGCCTCTCATTCTGTGGTCTCTCACCACATAATTTCATCCTTCAGTACTCTAGCTTGAGTTTTATTACATAATGTAGACTGGTTTCTAAATAGAAACATTCAAGAAGGCGAGTCCCAATGTGCAAGTGTCTATGAAGCTTCTGCTAACATCATTTCTGATAATGCCTTTCATCAATGGAAGTTTTATGACCAAACACAGAATCTGTGCAGGAAGGACTCTACAAAGGAGCATCATTCACTGTGAGCCATTGATGTAAGAGTCGATCGAAAGCATGAATTTACATGATATTATTTCCTTATACTGTTTTTTTAATAAATGCCAGTAACATTGATTTACACTGGATATACAGAAGTAAAAAGAAAAAGGATTAAATTCATGTGCTCAAGTACTTTGCAATGCCACGTGTGAGACAGATACTTTCAGGGAAGCACTGCAGTAGAATTGCATGTGAAATGTTTGGAGAAATCTGAATATGGAGCCATGATATCAGTCTGGGAATTGGAATGAGGGAAATGGTTTTCCTTTATTTTTCCCCTATATCCTAGAGAAAAAGTAGGTCTTCATAAGTATGGAAGGAATACAATTAGGACAATCCAGGAAAGGGATACACAAAGCATGGTGGCATGATTGTTTTTGATGTATTTGAAGAATTGAGAGAGGCTCTGCTGGACTAGAAGATAGATTCTATGGAATAAGCCGCAGCTGAAAAGGAAGATGCAGTCCAGTTTTAAAAATGTTGGCAATGCCCAGCTTCTGTGTCATATAGGAGAAAGACACATCAGATGTCTAAAAAATGAAGACATTGTGGGATATATGGTAATACCATTAGCTGATAGAGGATTTCCAGATTTATTATAGAAGACAGAGGCTATCCAGGTGGGTAGGTGCTGTGTTCTTGAGGAAGACAGGCCAGGTCATATTGAGGTAGAACCAGTGTCATGACAGGAAGACAAATATCTTTGCCAGGTCAAGGGCCTGAGGCAAAAGAGTAATATCATGAAAACAGATCATGAGCACTGTTACTACAAACAATATAAATCACGGATATTGAATTCACCAGGGACTTGTCACTTTCTTCTAAATGTCTCTAAAACTTAGGTTTCTCATCATTAATTTAGGGCCAGTGGTATCTATTTCAGACTATTGCTTTAATAAATACATTATATATATATATATATATATATATATATATATGTATGTATATAACTATTAACTAGACTGAAAATAGTAGATGGTTAGTAATTGGTAGTGATTGTTATTTCTATCTATTTGATTTAAGAAGTAATAGCTACCTCATTAGGCTTCTACAATTACTAATTGTAATCCCACTAATACCCTACAAAGTAAATACTTTTATTCCTATTGTATATATAAATGAAATGAGTCTCAAAGATCTTTATTTTTCATCCATATTTATAAGGTGAGTCAGTAAAAATATCCACATTCAAACTCAAGTCCTCCTAAATTAAAAGGATGATTGATAGCTATTAGATTATGTCACACTATCGAGGAATTGACATAGTATTGAGGAAATATTGAGTATTGAGGAAGTATTGAGGAAAATAGTATTGAAGAAGTTGACATAGTATTGAGGGAATGACACTTATTAGGTGCAAATTATTGGATAAATATGAATGATTTTATTTTTCCTTAGCCCACCAATTCTCTATCAGTGCTGGGTCTATTTTTGCCAAAGGAGATACCTTATTAACGCTGGTACACAAAGGATACAGAGACTATAGAAGGGACAGAGTGTCCTTGAATACAAAAAACTATTGTTTTGAATATATTAAGTTTAGGGTATCTGATAATTGATGCAGAGATTAATAGTGTGCCTTCATAAATATAATTCTGAGTCATGTGGAAGTATTTTGAAGGAGAACATGCAGAATACAAAAGATCTTCACCAATTGACAGATACATTCCAAAGACTTCCAAAAACATTCCTCTTACTTAATACGGGGTTGTGCAGTGTGAGGGCTGAAAGTCAATAATGGCTTCTCTGTGAGAAGTATAGAGATTATGGGAGGGCATAGACAAATAAGGAACATTAAATATCATCCCTGAGAATGTACAAGCTTCTGCTTACCCTCTCTTCATCTCTACCCTCAAGAAAGATCTCTTGTCTTGATTTAAAAGAGCCAAAGAAAGACATACAGAATTACCATTTTGAGAAGCTTAAAAAATGAGTATTGGCACTTACTGTTTTTCCCTTGCTAATGTCATAATGCTACTTTGTATTGTAGATTTATTTTAATTTAATACTTAGACATTTTCTTACTAGTTTGTTCTATCTTGCTTACATCTCTTCAAATACTACCATGATTTTCTCACCATTACACTTCAGCTGCACTACTTTTCTCTGAAAAAAATAAAACAAAACAACCTGAGTTTGTTCCTACATTAGGACCTTTATTACTGCCGTTCTATCTGGGAGCCCTTTCCCCAATGTTTGTATGAATAAACACTCTTTATTCCGGTTGCAGATCAGTTGTCACCTGTTCTCAAAGTTTTCCTTGATTCAATTTAATGCCCCCCTCAATTCTTACCTTCAAACATTGTATCACCTTCAAACAATGTCAAGAAGACATTGATCTTCTTGAAAATGTCTTCTTTCTGTAAATCACTGCCTGAAATTAATCGTGTTTAAACTATGTTGACTTGTGTATTATTGTTTGCTTTCCCAGATTAGAAAGTAGGGTCCATGGGATCAAAGCCTTATTGTACTGCTCTTCTCTGTATCACTGGTGCTTAGAAGAGTGAGCAGTTGGCCTAGTGGCAGTAACAAATAAATGTTGCATAAGTGGATGAATTTCCAATTTAGCTGCTAAATAAACAAGTGGGACCATAGTACATAAATGTGTTGTGCAATAAAAAAGAGCTGGTGGGTTGTAAAGCAGAGTTTGGGAAACTTTTCCTATAAAGAACCAGATAGTAAATACTTTGACTTTTGAGATCTTCATTGTCAAAATGATGTTAACAACTACTTAACTCTAACAGTGTAGTGTGACCATGTTCCAATAAAACTTTATTTACAAAAACTTTACTAAAAAAAAAAAGTAGACAGTAGGTCATATAGTTTGCCAAACCTGTTGTAAGTGTGGAAAAATGCTTTGATAGTTGTGTGCCATAAATATTGAATTTAGATATCCCAGTAGCTGTGCCAAATTTGTACCTGATAAATAATTTTTCGTCCTCATTCTCTTTTGCCCTATTCCTATATAGAGTGCATATAGAGTGTGTGTGTGTGTGTGTGTGTGTGTGTGTGTGTACATATATGCATAGGCAAATATGTA
This sequence comes from Prionailurus bengalensis, assembly GCF_016509475.1. Taxonomy (NCBI): domain Eukaryota; kingdom Metazoa; phylum Chordata; class Mammalia; order Carnivora; family Felidae; genus Prionailurus; species Prionailurus bengalensis. The sequence goes on from NC_057360.1 coordinate 49,134,626, forward strand.
TTAAGTTTAGATGACTCATTCCATGAGCTAGATTCTGTGTCTCATGAAGGAATATTTATTTTTTATAAATACAGCACTCTTAGTAAGTAATTAGCTACAAATGGTGTGTAAACAACCTACGTTTGTCTTTCTTTCTCTTTTTAGTGTATGTGATTCCACCCTACCTACCAGGATAGGTTTTTTTTTAATATATATGTTTTGTTCTAGATATTATAGTTTAGAAGAATTGTTTTAAGTAATATGTAGATATGGCTTTAAAATCTCAGCTTCAATAGGAGCATTCATAGAACAGCAACAGTATGTCATACCCTCAGCCTACACATTCTTTTTCACATAAATAATTATTGTGTATTAATTTATTTGCTTCCCTCTACCTAGCTACATGTTAAAAGAAATCAAGCCTAATAATGTTGCAGAATGCTATGATATCATTGAAAAAATAATTTTACTTCATTAAACACCAATGCCTGATCAACAATTCAAGGAACACAAAGCTTCAGGAACGTAATTGCCAGTCTGCCTGACTATGTGAAAATAATGTAGCAAACACAGTAACTGAAAATCCCAGAACATTGGAGTGCCTGGGTGTCTCAGTCGGTTAAGCGTCTAACTTCGGTGAGCCCACTGTCAGTGCAGAGTCTGCTTCAGATTCTGTGTCCCCTCCCCTGCTCATGTTCTGTCTCTCAAAAATAAACATTATTTTTTTTTAAGAAAATCCCAGAACATAACAGTTTTGGATTTGTTTCTGATCAGCTATGAATCATAATATATTATATTAACATCTTACTGAAATATTAACTAAATATTGTTTTATCATTGAGTGAGATTATTGATCTAATAAAACTTAACACATTAACCTATATTCATTGAAAATCCATACTTCAAAATCTTACTGCTGTTTCCAAAATCTTATGCAGGCATAATTTTATTTTTCTTCAGAGGGACTTTGTTCATCTTGGTGATTGATGACTATGGATTTGAATGCCAGTCTGTCACACCAGTAAGTGCTATCTTTGACACTGGCATGTGTATCTTTTATTTACACATAATAAATATGGTTTTATTTTCTGAAATTCAAAGAATATGCCATTTGATTCCATATATTATTTATATTTGAATGAGGAAACATTCTCTAGGTTTGGTTCTCAGAAAGATTGATTCTTTTTACTGAAAACCTGTTGTTTTGCCAAATAATTTTTTCATAGGTCCATTAAATAGTCCATTAAATGGCAATAATTCATATGCATTTCAGTTAGGACTTAAATTTGCCAGATGGTTTATAGCACAGTTGACTTGAGCCATTTAGAATGTTATTCACAAACATTTGTCATCTTAAATCTTGTCATGAATCTCTTTCATGCAAGTATTTTTCTTTGCAGGGAATCAGTTACATGGTCCTAATTCTTTATGAGCTACTTCCTCCTACAAGCTCATTGGTTTTCCCTAAATAGATTTACAGGGCAAAGCCAAATGTTTCTATAAAAACACTGCTATATAACCTCTAAGCTTGTCTTATCCCACTTACACTACAATAATTAACTATGGCCTCAAGAAGGCAGATATATAAGTGATAGAAATTAGTTTTTGAAAAAGTAAAATCCCATTTTTTAATAGAAGGCCTCTATATAACGAATGTTAAATCCTTTATAAAAATATCTTATCTTCACATATGGAGCAGCCAATGGTATTAAACCTGACATTAGTTAATTATGCTTTTAGAACCTGAAGTTACTCTTAGATAAAGTAAATGTTCAAAATTTTATTACCTCAAAATTTGTTTCTGTATCAGTATGCATATTTAGTATGTGAATCATCATTGTCAATAAAATGAATTTTAACATAAAATGAAAATTTGCTGAATATAAATAAATAGCAAGTAAACTGAGAAACCCAAGTTCCAAACATGAATGTACATAATACTATATCAAGTTAAATATGACAGCATATACAGAATGTGAAATTGGCCGGTTCATGGTCTAAAGAGTATTTCCCAAATCAATTTATTTTAAGACAGATATTCTACATGTATATTTATAAATTTTTTGATGAATGAATAGAATATGTATCTTTAAAAAGCTTAGTGGCGGATAATTGAAGAGATAAGGAATAGAAAAGCCTTGCCTGTCCTCTGTGTACCAGATAGCTTTTGTTGAAGAAAATTGCAGCACTAATCCTTCAGGTTCCCTAGACATGTTATAGAATATGCATACCGACTGATAAAACAATCATACATTTTAATATTTAATACATGCATACAAATAAATACCACATAATGGAATATTTTAATAAACTGCAAACATTTTTGTCTTCAATATTTACCAGAGATTTTCTAATTAAAAGTTGAAAAATGCTAAATATAGTTTTTTTAAACTTCCAAAACTAGTAGAGTTTTTCTCCAAACTGTAGACTCTCAAACTTGCCTATTTATTTACTAATATGTGTTCTCCAAGTTTGAGATGTCTTGTTCGAGCTCATTATTTTAATCACAACATTACAGAACAGAGTTCTCCTACCTAACAAACATTCCACTATTCTTCTATTCCTACATTAGTAGGTGGACATTTTCATCACTATTCTCCAGGACTAGCAGGAGTTTTTAAAGTATAACTCTTTGGGGCGCCTGGGTGGTGCAGTCGGTTAAGCGTCCGACTTCAGCCAGGTCACGATCTCGCGGTCAGTGAGTTCGAGCCCCGCGTCAGGCTCTGGGCTGATGGCTCAGAGCCTGGAGCCTGTTTCCGATTCTGTGTCTCCCTCTCTCTCTGCCCCACCCCCGTTCATGCTCTGTCTCTCTCTGTCCCAAAAATAAAAATAAACGTTGAAAAAAAAATTAAAAAAAAAATAAAGTATAACTCTTTTACTGTGTTTAAAAACTGTACTCCTATATGTGGAAAAAATTATAAGGAAGAAAGAAATACTAAGTTGATCTTATATATTTTTTGAATGTTACTGTCATTAAAAGTGATATTATGGGCAAGATGATATTACAAATATTTACCAATATTTACCTTTAACACAGTTACCACATAATCAGAAATGACACTAACACTTAACTCGAATGACTATAATGTGTTGAACACCTGAATAACGGCTAAAACTACCCGACATAAATTCATGAGTCTAGTATAATCCACCTAAATATTGATGGCTACAAGAACCTGTCCCCTTAAAACAACATCAAATATCAGTAATTTTTTTTCGGTTTGTTTGTTTGCTTGTTTGCTTTTGAGTGGAATAGATACCAAATTCTAGAGACGACAAACAGGCAGAATTCCAAATCCTCTCAACTTCCTCTGTCTTAACTTATACATTAATAATAGCTTGATAGTACGGTTGCCTGATCTATTTGTATGACTCTCTCTTCCTATAAAAATATCATAGACCTTTAAGCTTTTGGCATATTGGTAATAAAAGGTAGCCTTAATTGATATTAGTTGGTGAGTTGACCTTCAAGTAACTGTTTTAAAATCATAGGTATAATTTAGGAAAATGATTTCCAACGTTGAAATTGCTTTTTTTTTACTTGTTTTGCTATTCATCTCTTTTTTAGAGGACACTAAGAATTTAGTTTTCAAAGTTAAAATTATATTATGATGAAGTAAAATGTTAAGTAAAAATTCATTTAGAAATTTGAGTTGTTTTTGTTTGTTTGTTTGTTTTTGCATTTTCCCCAGCTTTGTTGAGATATCATTGGCATGGAACATATGTGAGTTTAAGGTATATTATGTGACTAGATACATGCATATAGTAAGAAATTATTACCACAATAATGTTAGTTAACACTTCAATTTCAAAACTACTCCAATTTACAGGAAATTATAAAAATTATGTAACAGACACTCATGTGAAGACTACAAAGATATAACAGATGGTTACATTTTCCCCTATTTACGTCAGATCTCTTTAAAAACATAAAATTCAAAATATACAGCTAAATCTTACCCCTCATGTCCTCCTTCTTCTCCCTCTCCAGAGATATGCACTCTTTTGAACTTGGATTAAATCAGTCCCATGCATAATTTTATACTTTTGCTGCATACATACATACATACATATCAATGTTTATAACTTAATTTCACATATGGAAATTTAACATATATGGTATCATGTGTTATGTATGATTTTTCAGTATGTTAATATCCAACAAATAATTAAAGCCAGAATAATGTTCTAATTCTTGATTTTTAGAGAAATTGCTTCTAATATTACTATTAAGTATATTGGCTTTTTTCTGTATTTTTGTAATTATGCTTTGTCAATTTAAGAATATTCTGTTTTTCTAAATTGTGTTAACTGTGGCATATGTAGCTAATGAATGATTGGGTTCTATTATTCCTACCATGATCTACCTATTGCAATGTTCTATTGTCAATGAAGTGTACCTCTTATCTTTCCATGACAAAAGCATGGCCAAGGCAGATTTCTTTAGGGTTTGCTCTTTTTTTAATGTTTGTTTATATATTTTGAGAAAGAGAAAGAGAGAGAGAGAACGAGAATGAATACGGGAGGGGTAGAGAGAGAAGGAGAGAGAGAGAATCCTAAGCAGGCTCCAATCATGACCTGATATGAAATGAGGAGTTGGATGTTCTACCGACTGAGCAACCCAGGCACCCATAGGGTTTGCTTTTCTTAACTGTCCATTCTAGGAATGCCATTTATATTAACATTTCATTTTTTGGCTTCATATACCATAAGAAGAGTGAAAATTTAGACTACAAATTCTTACTGCTTTCATATTGCCAACATATATTTCCTCTTGCAAAAGTCACCAAAAAACTAATAACATTTTGACATTTCCTTTACCTGGTCAAGGGGTTGGACTTAGGAATTACTCTTTTACTGGAGTTTTACCCTTTGAAGATCCTGGCCTTTGTCTGGGGTTTCCTTTCCAGTCTTCATCTTATGTAGGCCCAGATGCTCCTGTGTTTCCCTGTATGAAGGCAAAACAACCTTCTGCACTGGATCCACAATACACAGGACCTGCTACATTTTCACATTAAGGTTAACATTAAGGTTAACATTAAGGTTAACAACCCTTCATGTTTATCCCCTGGAGATTGCCTTTTATGTTTCTTCAGTGCTCACATCTGAATTTAAATGAAAAAAAAAGTGATGTCTATCTAGTATGGCTAGATCTAGGACAGTTTTAGCACTTTCTGGTCCATGTTTTGTCAGGAAATATTTTGGGTTTTCTATGGTTGAGTTGGGCAGTTTGATAGACCTGTTGCTAATTTCCCCAAGCAAACACTTTTGCATGTTTCTTGTACATCATAAGACTTTGGAACATTGCATGCTAATGTATTTATGTTTTAATGTATTTCAAATTGTCTTTGTGAATGATTTTGTCTCTCTGAGTGGAGATCCTTATCTCTGGAGGTAGCACGGTCTTCTATAGAGGTATGAGTTCTGAGAGGCTAACTTGATTTTAATCTTATTCTGAGCCACAGTAAATACAAATGACTAGCAAAACAAATGACTTTACATTTGTTTTGAAACTAGAAAAGCATTAACTCAGACTTTTGATGGGGCTGTGACTGGAACTTACTACCTTTGAGAGTTGAGTGGAGAAGAACTGTACTGTATTTATAAAGCCTGTTGAAGAATGAAGTTCTTGTGAGAAAAGTGATGAATAAAGCAAAAGTGTTTGGATAATTCAACTATTTGATTTTGATCATTTATTGGAATTGTAGTTAACTTTTCTGTTATAAAGGAGTTTGAAAAAAATGCACTTCTACCAAACAAACTACTAAATCTCTTATTTTATTTTCTGATATTTTATATTTTTCCTCTTTGTCCCAAGTGACAAAAATTGAAGCAGTAAATAACCAAGGAAAACATAACTCATATATCTGGGGGTGTTGTTGGATATTTCTTATTTAAATTGTTCCCATCTAGGGGCGCCTGGGTGGCTCAGTCGGTTGAGCGTCCGACTTCAGCTCAGGTCACGATCTCGCGGTCTGGGAGTTCGAGCCCCGCGTCAGGCTCTGGGCTGATGGCTCAGAGCCTGGAGCCTGTTTCCGATTCTGTGTCTCCCTCTCTCTCTGCCCCTCCCCAGTTCATGCTCTGTCTCTCTCTGTCCCAAAAATAAATAAACATTGAAAAAAAAAATTTTAAATTGTTCCCATCTTAATTTTGATTAAAATGAAAATTTGAATCTCCTCCTACTCAGTGCTTAACTAGATTACTATGAATAAATAGAGGCTAATGCAGATTATATAACTTTTTCAGTTTTCTTAAAACTTTTATTATATCTGAGAAATTTTTCTTGCTGAAGATTTTTTTTCAATTCTTGATTTTTGTTTGCTTTATAGCATTTTACTAATTAATAACAGGTAAAGAATGTTAGGGAATGATACAGAGTTTTTATCAGATAAAATTGGGTTGGATTCTAAGTAAATATTTATAGTGATTTTAAAGTTAAAGTAGATTGGCTATATTAAAAACACGAAAATATTATATTTAATGGTAAGATAAGACACTGTAGTTCTATGAAAAGGGCATTTTAAGTTCAGTGATATTGATATAAATTGTAAAAGTTTTCTTGTGTATAAACACTGTCCATATCCAATTTTTTTTTAATTTTTATTTTTTTCCTGGCTTTGTTGGGATATTGACACAACATATGAAAGCTTAAGACATGTACAATGTGATGATTTAATATATGTATAAATTGGAAAATGATCACAAAAATGTTAATTAACACCGTCTCAATTGGGAACATTTTTAAAGTAAGTTAATTGGATGTGTAGTTCAATATATTCCGTAATTCAGTGTTGAGCTTTTATGATTAAACGAATCATTGAGCCATGGATAGCAATGGCTCACTAAACACTAAAGTAAATAAAATCTAATTAATACTTTTTCTACATGGTAGTTACCAAAATGCATTAATTGTGTCTAAAATATATGTGTGTGTGTGTAGGTACAAAACAGTTTTGTAAGACAAAAAAGCTGATCACATATATTGTTCACCATTATGTATAGACCCCTTATCATGTTTCATGTTCAAAATCCATTCACCTGGATAGATTCTTAGAACTATGTTAACATATAACTATAACACTGTTCAAGTATTGTATTATGATTCTGCAATATTGGATTTAAGAAATTGTAGAAACTTTAAAATAGAGGTGTATTACATTCAACTCAGATTCTTTTGTGTGGTTAGCAAATTTTCAGAACTCATGAAACACATAATAAAGGGCTATCGTGTGTTGTAATTTATCTAATCTTAAATTAGATACAAGGAACTATTGGAAAAAGCTTATACAGGGGTTAAATACTTATGTGAACATCTATGTTACTGAAAGTAGTATTCTTTGAATAATTCACATCTTCAGATATAAGACTGTTAAAATAATGTCGGGATATAAACAGTCGCATTTTACACAACTTACAAATAACAGATTTTTTTTTATTTAATCTTTATCCCCTCTCCACAGAAGAATAAGACATTTCCTACCTTTTCCATTTATCTAGTGAGTTTCATTCTACTACTTTTCTCTTATTATTGTGACATGTTGCTTGGGACTTACTTTATTTTGTACTAAAACAGTGTTCATTTGAATTTATAATCTTCTATCCCCAAGAATTACAGTTTTCATAGGAATTTACAACACACAGATACTCACCCTCTCATTGCTCTTTATTTTACAGAAAAAGAAAAGGCACAGATGCTTGGATTTGCAGCCTCTCCCTAGACTATACATAATTCCATCAACACTCACCAATTGTTTAATATACAATTAATTGAAAGGAGAATATGATTAGCAAAATCATCCTCATTTTCTTAATTCCAATTTCCTTTGTGGGCAAATTGTATTGTGCTATATCTGTTTAGAGACTCATTTCTATGTTCAGGAGAAAAAGAAAGTGGATATTTTCAGAAGACTTTCCCAAACAGAGAAAGAAAAAGAAATGTATTATTCACTGTAAAAAGGTGTACAAAAGATTTTTCTTATGAAGCTGGTCTTTTAAAAGGGAAAGATTTTTTTTTAACTTTTTTTTTTTTTGAACGTTTATTTATTTTTGGGACAGAGAGAGACAGAGCATGAACGGGGGAGGGGCAGAGAGAGAGGGAGACACAGAATCGGAAACAGGCTCCAGGCTCCGAGCCATCAGCCCAGAGCCTGACTTGGGGCTCAAACTCACGGACCGCGAGATCGTGACCTGGCTGAAGTCGGACGCTTAACCGACTGCGCCACCCAGGCGCCCCGGGAAAGATTTTTTTTAAAGCAACCCCCACCATGCCCCCAGCACACCAAGTCTAACTTCATCGAATACTTCCTTGGCCAGAACAGGAGCTCATGGGCACACCTAACTGCAAGTGGGCTTGGAAAATAGCTTACGTGTTCATGGAGATGCCCACTAAAAAAGAGAAGGTTTGCTTAGTTAGCAGAGCAACACAATACTTTACATCTTTAGTGACTCCAGCCCAACCGTTAAGTGGGTGACTAAACATGCTTTCCTCCTGGATGTTTCTTCTGACCTTTAGGTCTGGTTAGGTCCTCCATTCTATACTTCTTATTATATTGAACTTATTTTGTAACCTTTCTAACAGTAAATTATAAGAATTCATTTGTTAGCATTTTATTAGACATCATGAAAAAGCTGCTGTTAAATACTAAAGAACTAGACATAAACACAAATTGGACATAAAATGGTTATTGAATGCATGTTTCCCAGAAAAGGTCAAAGGAGTAAAAAAAAAAATGAATGTTTGTTTTATTTTTTGAGTGTAGTTGACAGAGTGTTACATTAGTTCAGGTGTACAACATAGTGATTCAACTTCTCTATATGTTATGCTTCGCTTGCCAAGAGTGTAGCTACCATCTGTCACCATACATTGCTAGTACAACATCATTGACTGTATTCTTTATGGTATGGGCAGCTATTTTAGAAACTTGAAACACATTAGGTACTTACCAATTTACTATTTTGTTGCCTCATTTTATTTTCCAAACAAAACTATGAAATATAAGAAATGAGAAGATTGAAGAACCTAAATTTTTTTTCAGTGGTATCTGGAGAAGCATGCTTTGAAGTAATTTGGATTCAGAATTCAGACATTCTGCATTTGACTTCTGGTTTTAAATATTACTTAAAGGGATAATAGAGATACTGAAGATCATAAGGTTGTTATAGAGAATGAATGAGATAATCCAAGTCAAAAATTGATCACTATCCCTAATAATAAATAAGCAATGAATACGTGGTGAGTTTTTTGTTTTTGTTTTTGTTTTTGTTTTTGTTTTTGTTTTTGTTTTGTTTTGTTTTGTTTTTAGCTCTTTAGATAGCTCTCAACCAGAGTAGACCCAAAAGTATCAGTAGAAAGCTTTCCATTTAGTGGTAATTACACTGAGATTATTTATCTGAGAAACCTTTTCTCATTGTCAATTTACAATGGTGAACAACTGAAGTGAGGGTGACTCAGGAGAATTACAGAGATTTATCCTTAGATGGTCAAGTTACAGAAGAATAAATTCTGAAGATTAATCTAATCTTGGAGTTCTATACTTATTAGTAACCTAAACAGAGCAATTGAAAATCTGCTCATCAGTTTTTCAAATGGTAATAAATTAGACAAACTTGTTAATGACTCTAAAAGTGAGAAGTGCAATTTTAAATGAATTTGGCAAATTAGAAGTATTTTTTCCCTAAAGCTTAAATAAATAATGCATTCATGAAGGCATTATTTTAGGGATCAGAAAGAGATCATACATGTAATAGGAGAATATTAGCCAGACAAAAGCACACAAGGAAGAGATTAAAGACAAAGCTGGGTAGAAGTAGGAAAATGATAAGTTAGCAGTTGATTCTCTTATGGAAAACACAACATTTTAAAAATGAAGCTTAAATTTGTGTTGAATACACATTTTTCCAGGAATATTTATATTATTATTTAATATGTCTAGTTTCATTAGCATCACTTCACCCAGTAGATTTGAAAATGTTCAATACTTTCTTCTTCCTCAGGACCTAAACAATATGAGTTGTATATGTATACACTCTTTCTGGCTGAGATTACTCAGCCTTTTAAAATGATTTCTCTGGCTGAAATCTTACCTTTTCTCCCTTTATTCTCTTGAATGTACTGTTGCTAATATCCTTAATGCTGTCAGTAAAGAAACCTTTTTGTCATTCATTGTATTTATTTCATGAATGAATATCAGGCTTATTTAGCTGTATTATGACACAGCTTTAACGTAGAAGCTACCAATGAAGGCCAAGTTTCTAGTGATAATAGACCAATTGTGTTTTCTGACAGATTGCGGCTCGAAGGTATGGGTTTTCTATGATAGTGTAAAACTCATTAAAGAGCATTTGGGGAATTTGGGAGGCATTATTATTACAGTGATTGGGGAATACTATTGGCAGTAGTGGAGGGGTGTCCTGGTTATTGTAGAGCACAGGGTAATTCTGTACATGATTCACTTGTTACAAACTAAGGTAAACGCCGTACTGGACATTTATGTATGTGAAAAACTCCTCCTCAAAATATGAACCTAGAACCTAACTCTTTTTTACATATAAACACAAATAATGTTTCATGTTTTCAGGATACATTGAAATTCCAAAGAATATTATAATTCTGTACACTGAGGGAAAGGATATTTGACTTTGATCGGGACTTCCAAGAGCACTGACCATTTCATAAACATGCATCACCAACCGTAGCACCACCCATGGAACTAGATAGAAATTACACACACCACATATTTGAACCTGTCTGCATTTGCAGTTGTTACATTCACAGCGATCCTGTGCTGAGGTGCATGCAACTGGCTACTTTGTTATATTTTCTAATTAATTCATGCTGGGCATTTATTTAGTGAAATACATTACTTATTATAAAATACATTTTATTTAACATTTTATATAATTATATCATTTTCAAAGGTATTTGTGTAAGTCATACCATCTTCAATTTGATGTTATAAACAGAGTTTTATAGAATACTTGTTATGGTAAGAGATTCTGAGGAAGCCAAGTGCTCTTACTGTGGGTTAAGACAATGCTGTTTTGAGTAGGCTTATTCCTGAAGTTATTCTGGACTAGCAATCATCACTGTCAATTATTAAGTGGATCTTCATATAGGAAATCTGTTCTAGAGGATGGGTCTTAGGCAGAAGTAAAAGGCCTCTGTGGCTTTTGAGGATAAGGGTATATTTGAAATTGTTTCTGTTATTGTGGATACAAATATTTTCTGCTACATAAAAGCAGGTAGAGTTTTAAGCAGAGAAGTTGGCATGTTGTGGGCCACAAAATAAAAGTCAAATTAACTAATTGCTCATTGTTAGCTGTACCCATTTACCTTTTCCTAATCCATACACTTTAGTAAAGCTTAGTAAAATCTCAACTGTGTGCAATATATCAAAAAAAAGTATCTTTTTTGGGGGGAAGGGGTGGGGGGGGCTGGGCAGAGACAGAGGGACAGATAGAGTCCCAGGCAAGCTCCATATCCAGTGTGAGCCAACAGTGGGGCTTGATCTCACAAACCACGAAATCGTGACGAGATGAAATCAAGAGTCAGAGGCTTAACCAACTGAGCCTTTCATGGGCCCCAGGAAATGTATCTTATTTTTTTTTATTTTTTAAGAATTTTGTTTAATGTTTGTTTATTTTTGAGTGAGAGAGAGAGAGAGACAGCACGTGAATATGAGCGGGGGAGGGGCAGAGAGAGAGGGAGACATAGAATCTGAAGCAGGCTCCAGGCTCTGAGCTGTCAGCACAGAGCCCGACGTGGGGCTTGAACTCACAAATCATGAGATCATGACCTGAGCTGAAGTCAGATGCTTAACCAACCGAGCCATCCAGATGCCCCAAAATGTATCTTATTTATAGGCTTGGAACAGATTGCTTAGGATGAGAAAATGCCCTCTTAAATCTAGTTTTAATAGTGGCAGAAAAGATGAGTCTTTGAGAAAAGGAAGAACAGTAAGGTCCATTTCTTATACTACTTGTTGATATTTACTCCTTTTTTTTAAATATTAAGGAAACAAACCGAAATACCTTACACTTTACAGATTAAAAAATTCAGCATAGACAGCCAATTGCCTCTCCTGTCCTGGCTGTTAAGACATTCCTCTTTTGCTTAATTTCTTCTCAGTTTCCATCAGTGGGTACTTTTTTTCTTGTCATACTTTTAAAAGGTAGTACTTTCTGGTTTCTTAGTCTCAGTCTTATTTTTTCCCCATGGTATGTCCTCAGCAAGAGAAATCTTAAATTCACCTATAACCTAAGCAATAATGACTCCTAAGTGTAAATACGTAATTATTGTGTTGTAAGTCTATCTTTTTTCAGTTTTCCACTAGACATTTTTCATCTAGTTGTATCAAAACCATTTCACACTAAACATATGCATTCCTGACTCATTATCTAGCTTTCTTATTCCCCAAACATTGTCTCATTTTGCATGGTACATCCAGATTAATGAAAGACACTGCATTCATTCCACTTTACTCAAATTTGATCTCTCAATTATACCCTCTCTATTGTACAATAAATTACCAAATTCTGTAGACATACCTCCTCAAATCCATCTGATTGCCACTTACCATCCTCACTTGCCGTCCTTATTGCCATTGTAACTACTCTGAATGGACTATAACAATAAATTCATAACTACTTTCCTGCTTATTAACTGTATCTCCTTCTATAGATCCTCTTTATCTTATTTCTAAAATAGGATGTTGAAGATGATCCAACACAAGACAAAAATATAATTTCTGCAGCAGTCTTAATATGGCCATAAATTCTTTGTCCTTCTTGTCACTTTGATTCCTGCCATTAAGAGTTCTGATCTATGTCTGTCTTTCTGAAGCTGGAATCTGTGACTACTTGACCGCTAGAATACCAGTTTCCAGATCCAAGGGTAACAAAGAGATTTGCATTTAGAACAGGTTGTCCATCCCTTTGGAAAAATTCACAGTTTTATAATTTCTAAAACCTAGTCATTTTTAAAAAGATTGTATTTTTTTAAGAACAGTTTTAGGTTCATAGAAAAATTAAGAGAAAGGTACAGAGATTTTCCACATGCCTTTTTCCCTCACATGCATTTCCTTCCCCATTACCAACATCCCCCACTAGAGTAGTACATTTATTACAATTGGTGAACCTGTACTGACACATCATAATCACCCAAAGTCCCAAGCTTATATTAGGGTTCACTCTTGGTGTTATACATCCTATGGGTTTGGACAAATACAATGACAGGTACCACCATTTTGGTATCATGAAGACTATTTTTACTGCCTTAAAAATTCTTCTAAAACTTACTTCTAAGATATTTTCCAGTCTTTGTCCACTCTTACCTTCTTGCCTTAGTTTTGCAAAGGGTTCAAACCTTTAATTGACCTCATGCTTTTTTAACTTTGCATTTTGAGGGGCACCTGGGTGGCTTAGTTGGTTAAATGTCCGACTTCAGCTCAGGTCGTGATCTCACAGCTCATTGGTCCGAGCCACGCATCAGGCTCTGTGCTGACAGCTCAGAGCCTGGAGCCTGCTTCTGATTCTGGGTCTCCCTCTCTCTCTGCCCCTTCCCTGCTCACACTCTGTCTCTGTCTCTCTCTCTCTCTCTCAAAAATAAATAAAGAATAACTTTGCATTTTGAACATTTTCACAGTTTACCTTGGGTAGCTCCAATCATTGTGCTTGTCCTTTTCCAGAATCATGAGGTCTATAAACAGCTACATTTTTCTCTATTTTTGGATTCTGACATTCATTTGCATTTCTAACATACTATTCTAATATTTATCCTAGTTGATTAATCTACAATTAGATACTGTAAATGGAAAGAACATAGATCACTCAAATTGTATCCTGAATAGTCTAATTCCTAGGAATTTAAACAACATCTAGCCCAAGCCCGGAATCTGCTTATGGCAGTTCTATCTGTCATTCACATCATCCGCTCTGAACCATTCTTGGTTTTGTAATTTCGTAAAAGATCCTTTAAAGTAACTTGTCTATCCTCTAAGGAGTGGGCAATGATCAAGGCCCACAGGAGTCTATATCTAAGATTGCAGCATCAGTTAATATGACCTAACATTTTTACTGAGTTGGACCTTTGGATATATAATAATTCAGAAAGCTGCAGGAGATACACAGAAATATACAATTTATAAAGAATAACTTAAATGTAAGGTGTGGAAACACACAGTAGTTGGGTCTATAGAGACACTTTTAATCTCATTGCTCTTATCTTTTCTTCTCTGTTGTCTGATTTTCTGTCCCCCCACTCTTGATCCCTTAAATGTGTGGGCTATATATATGTATACAAATCCAGTTTGTGACCCTCACTGAGAGAAGCCACATCTTAGGATCAATTGAGCAAATTGCTTTTATTGAGCAGCTTATCTCCTGGCTTTTCAGTGTCCTATTACACATAAATAGAGTGGCAATGATGGATTGAGAACGCTCTCTTATAAAAATGGAGAGCAGTTGGCTGAATTATCGAAGTGCTGATTTAATGGAGGATTTTTACGATAAAACTTTGTATAGACTGATAGGAACTTTCCTGTGAGGTTTCTATATATTTCACTTTTGGTGAAATGGCAGTGAGAGATTGGGTGGGAAAATGAGAAACTCTGACTCTTTTAGCAAAATAGATAATGTAATTGGAATCTTGAGTTACGCATAATAGTGATTACTCATCCAAGATACTTTATAAAGCTATGTCTGAGAGAATTTGGATTTGATCTTATGCCTTATGATCTTGTAATTGGTACCACATCCTACTATAGAAAAGCTGGCTCTTCATTGTTGCTTCTGTGACACTTAGGGCACAAGGGTGAGTTGGTGTGAACATGAAGTTCATGCATCTTGTTATCCTGTGAGAAATAAACCCCATTGTCTCTGATCCAGGAGTCTTGTGTCTTCTGTCACCATCAGCTTTTGCTGCAGCATCCTAGGTTTGTATAGAATGTGGCTTTCAGTGTAAAATGAGCTGAAGTGCAGGAGCTGACGTACTTTTGAGTATGATATAAATTGTGAAAAACAAACAAACAAATTAGACCACACTCATTCCATTTACTGGCAATGACATATTTAGGGGCTGAGAAATGGCAACATAGAGATTGTTGACAACTAAAGATGTGGACTTCACTATTAAATGCTAATTTATTTTGAGAGAGAGAGAGAGAGAGAGAGAGCAAGCAGGGGAGGGACAGAGAGAGAGAGAGAGAGGGAGAGAGAGAACCCCGAACAGGCTCTGCACTGTCAGCTCAGAACCCGACTGGGGGCTTGATCCCACGAACCTTGAGATCATGACATGAGCCAAAATCAGGACTGTTTGAGCCACCCAGGGACCTTAGACTTGTCTGTCGATAACTGCATTGTTTCCACTCAAATGTTATGGGCAGGGCAAATCAAATCAATCCTTCATAAGCGTATAGAATTTAGTAGTGGCCTGGGACTTCAGAACCCAGGATGAGAATGTTAAAAGAGGATTCCAAATGATGTAATACAAAAATCTGACCCAAAGTCATATGGACTCTCAATTGTATATAAAAAAAGGCTTCTTAGGTAGCTATTTTGTATTGAAAGTTGGATTCTGTAATATGCAAAATAGGATCAAAGATTTTAGGACAGTGCTAAGAAGAAAGATATCTGAGCTAGGTATGCTAATGATTCTGAGAAAATGCATGTGATATTGTTTTTAAGGAATATCTTGTCAAATCTTCAAAATAATAATGGGCACCTCATAACATAAGTAGTACAGTGTAAGAGTGAAGTGTAAATGGACAAACTTGGCAGTTTGGGAGTAAATGACCATAAACTCTGTTTAGGGAAAGGCATAATAATCCATATGCTATAATCACTCAATATTAAACTACAGTAATAAAGTTGTATTTGAATACAGTTTATTAATTATGTTCTTATTCCCTTTTCTCTCTTTCGGTAATATATATTTGTATATTTCGGTAATATAAATTTATATATTTTGAATAGCATATAAACTAATAATATGTCAATGATATATATGTATAAATATATAAAACATATGTATAATAAAGTATGTTTACACATATTTAGAAAAACACTAATACATCAGTTTAGCTAACAGTGATATTTTGTTATTAATAAATTTTAAAATATTATTACTAAACATTATTAATTTTTTTTTATTTTTAAGATTTTATATTAACTTCAGTATATTTCACATACAGTGTTATATTAGGGTCAGGTATGCAATATAGTGATTCAACAATTCTACACATTGCTCAATGCTCCTCATGATAAGTGCACTCCTTAAGTCCCATCATCTATTTCACCCATCCTCCCACTCGCCTCCCTTCTGATAACCTTCAGTTCTCTATAGTTAGGAATCTGTTTCTTGATTTTCATCCTTTTTTTTTCTTTCTTAATTTCACATATGAATGGAAAAATCTGGTATTTGCCTTTCTCTGACATATTTCACTTAGAATTACACTTTCTAGCTCCATCCATGTTGCTGCAAATGGCAAGATTTCATTCTTTTTTATTGGCTAAGTCATATTCCATTGTGTATGTGTATATACATACATACATACCACATACTTTTTATACCTTCATCTATCATAGACACTGGACTGCTTTCATAATTTGGGTATTGTAAATAATTATGCAATATACGTAAATATGTATATACCTTTCCTATTAGTGTTTTCGTATTCTTTGGGTAAATACCCAGTGGTGTGATTATGGGGTAGTTCTACTTTTAACTTTTTGAAGACCATCATACTATTTTCCTCAGTGCCCGTCCCAGTTTGCATTCCCACCAACAGTGCACGGTGTTCCTATTTCTCCATATCCTCACCAACACTTGTTGTTTTTTGGGGTTTTTTGTTTGTTTGTTTTTAATTTTAGCCATTCTAACAACAGTGAAGTGATATCTCATTATAGTTTTAATTTGCATTTCCCTAATGATGAGTGATGTTGAACATCTTCTAATGTGTTTGTTGGCCATCCATATGTCTTTTTTTGAGAAATGTCTGTTCATGTCTTCAGTCTGTTTTTAAATTGGACTATTTGTTTTTCGGATGTTGAGTTGTATAAATTCTTTATAAATTTTTGATACTAACCCTTTAACAGATATGCCATTTGCAAATGTCCTCTCATTCAGTAGGTTGTCTTTTAGTTTTGTTGATTATTTCCATTGCTGTGCAGAAGCTTTTTATTTTGAAGTAGTCTCAATAGTTCATTTATTTTTTTTTATTTCTCTTATCTCAGGAAACATATCTAGAAAAATGTTGCTACAGCAGATGTCAGAGAAATTACTACCTGTACTCTCTTCTAGGATCTTTATGGTTTCAGGTCTCACATTTAGGTCTTTAATCCATTTTGAATTAAGTTTTTGTATAGTTTAAGAAAGTGGTCCAGTTTCATTCTTTTGCATGTAGCTGTCCAGTTTTCCTGACACCATTTGTTGAAGAGACTGTCTTTTTCTCATTGCGTGTTACCTACTCTTTTGTCAAAAATTAATTGACCTTTGAGACACCTGGGTGACTCAGTTGGTTAAGTATCTGACTCTGGATTTTGGCTTAGGTTGTGATCTCACGGTTTGTGCGATCAAGCTCCGCATCTGGCTCTGTGCTGACAGCACAAAGCCTGCTTGGGATCTCTTCCCTTCCCTCTCCCTCCCTTCCGTCTCCCTCTGCCTCCCTTCTGTTTCCCTCTCCCTCTCCCTCTCCCTCTCCCTCTCCCTCTCCCTCTCCCTCTCCCTCCCCCCTTCCCCCGTCACGGGCTTGCTCTCTCTCTCTCAAAATAAATAAATAAACTTGAAAAAAAAAACAAAACGATTAGTTGACTCTACAATTGTGGGCTTTTTTCTGGACTTTCTGTCCTATTCTGTTAAACTGTGTGTCTGCTTTTGTGCCATTACCATACGCGAGTACTACAGCTTTGTAGTATTACTTGATACCTGGTGTTGTGATACCTTCAGCTTTGCTGATTTATTTTTCAAGATTACTTTGGCTATTTTGGGTCTTCGTGGTTCCAGACAAACTGTAGGATTATTCTAGATCTTTGATAAGTGCTGTTGGTATTTTGATAGGGATTTCATTAATTCTGTAGATTGCTTTGGGTAGTATGGACACTTTAACACTATTTGTTTTTCTACTCTATGAGCAGGGAATAGCTTTCCATTTGTGTCTTCTTTAATTATTTTCATTGATGTTTTATGGCTTTTGGAGTATAGGTCTTTCATTTCCTTGGTTATGTTTGTTCTTAGGTATTTTATTATTTTGGGTGCAATTATAAATGGAATTATTTTCTTAATTTCTCTTCCTGTTGCTTCATTATTAGTGTGTAGAAATGCAATGGATTTCTGTACACTTATTTTTCATCCTGCAACTTTTCTGAATTCATTCAACAGTTTTAGTAGTTTTTTGGTAGAGTCTTTAGGGTTTTCTATATATTATATCCTGTCATCTGCAAATAGTGACAGTTTTACTTCTTTGCAGATTTGAATGCCTTTTGTTCCTTTTCATTGTCTGATTGTTGTGGCTCAGACTTCTAGTGCCATGTTGAATAAAAGTGGTGAGAGTGGACATCTTTGTCTTGTTCCTGATCTTAGGGGAAAAGCTCTCAGTTTTTCACTACTGAATATGATGTTGGCTTTAGGTTTTTCATACAAGGCCTTTATTATGTTCAGGTATCTTTCCTCTAGACCTACTTTGCAGAGGGCTTTTATGATTTATAGATGTTGCACTTTTTCACATGCTTTCTACGCATCTATTCAAATGATCATGTGGTTTTTATCTTTTCTCTTACTGATGTCATATATCAAATTGATTTACAAATATTGAAACATTTTTTTATTCCACAAGTAAATCGTACTTGATGGTGGTGAATGATTTTTTAACCTATTGCTGTATTTGGTTTACTAATATTTTTTGGCTATTTTTTGCATCTGTGTTCATCAGAGTTGTTGGCCTATAGTCCCTGTTTTTGTAGTGTCTTTGGTTTTGGTATCAGGATAATGCAAGCCTCATAGAATGAATTTATTTGTTTTTCTCCCTTTTCTATGTTTTGAAATAGTTTGAAAAGAAAGAATAGGTATTAACTTTTCTTTAAATGTTTGGTAAAATTCCCCTGTGAAGCCATCTGGCCCTGGAGTTTTGTTTGCTGAGCAGTTTTTGATTACTGATTCAATTTCATTGCTGATAATATGTCAGTTTACATTTTTTATATCTTCCTGATTCAATTTTAAGCATTTATATATTTCTAAGAATTTATGCATTTCTTCTAGGCTGCTCAATTTGTTGGAATGCAATGTTTCACAATATTCTTATAATCCTTTATATTTTTGTAGTGTCAGTTATTTCTCCTCTTTCACTTCTGATTTTGTTTATTCAAATCTTCCTCTTTTTTATGAGTCTGTCTAAAGGTTTATCAATTTTGTTGTTATTTTCAGAGAACCGTCTCCTGGTTTCATAAATCTGTTCTGTTGTATTTTGGTTTCTATTTTGTTTATTTCTGCTTTAATCTTTATTATTTCCTTCCCTGTTTTGGTTCTCAGTTTTATTCTTCTTTTTCTACCTCCGTTAGGTGTAAGGTTAGGTTATTTATTTGAGATTTTCCTTGCTTCCTAAGGTAGGCCAGCCTGTATTGTTCCACACTTCCCTATTAGAACTGTTTTTGCTGAATTCCAAAGATTTTGAACCATTGTATTTTCATTTTCATGTGCCTGCATGTGTTTTTTTATTTCTTCTTTGATATCTTGATTGACATTTACTGTTTAGTAGCATGTTATTTAGCCTTTATTCACTTGTGCTCTTTTTTGATTTTTTTTTTCTTATGGTTGACTTCTAGTTTCATAGTGTTGTGGTTAAAAAAGATGCATGGAATGTCCTCAGTCTTTTTTAATTTGTTGAGACTTGTTTTGTGTCCTAATATGTGATATATTCTGGAGAATGTCCCATGTGCAGTAGAAGAGGATGTGTATTCTGCTGTTTTGGGATGGAATGTTCTGAATACATCTATTAAATCCATCTAGTCCTTTGTGTCATTTAAAGCCATTGTTTCCTTGTTGATTTTCTGTTTGGATGATTTGTCCATTGATGTAAGTGGGGTGTTAAAGTCTCTTAGTATTGCTGTAATACTATCTATTACTTTCTTTATGTTTGTTTTTAACTACTGAAGTATTTTGGTGTTTTACTGTTCGGTGTATAAATATTTACAATTGTTACAGCTACTTGTTGGATTGTCCCTTTAATGATTATATATTGTCCTTCTTTGTCTGTTTGTTTTAAAGTCTATTTTGTCCAATATAAGTATTGCTACCTCTGCTTTCTTTACAGATTCATGTGTGATAAATACTTATCCATCTCCTCACTTTCAATCTGTATATGTCTTTAAGTCTGAAATGAGTCTCTTTTAAGCAGCATATAGATGGGTCTTGCTTTTTTGTTTCTTTGTTTGTTTTTTCCATTTCTGTTACCCTGTGTACTTTGATTAGAGTGTTTAATCCATTAATATTTAAAATGATTATTGTGGCACCTGGGCAGCTCAGTTGGTTAAGTGTCTGACTTTGGCTCAGGTCATGATCTCATGGTTTTGAGTTTAAGCCCTGCAATGGACTCTAAGTCCTCAGGACAGAGCCTGCTTTAGATCCTCTTTCCCTCTCTCTCTCTCTGCCCCTCCCCCACTCACATGCATGTGTGCTCTCAAAAATAATAAATATTTTAAAAAATAAAGTAATTATTGATAGGTATGCATTTATCACCATTTTGTTACCTGTTTTATGGTTGTATGTAGTTTTTCTTCATTCCTTTCTTCTCTTGCTCTCTTTTCTCACAATTAGTTGGCTTTCTTTAATGTTACACTTGGATTATTTGTTCTTTATTTCTTACATATCTGTTGCTGGTTTTTGATTTGTTGTTACCATTCAGTTTGTATGTAACATTCTGTATATAACAGTCTATATTAAATTGATGGTCATTTAAGTTTGAACCCATTCTTTACTCCTTTCCTCCCCATGTTTTAGTTATATAGTGTCATACTTTACATACTTTTGTTTTGTGCGTCCTTTAACTGTGTTTTACAGATATACTTATTTTTTACTGCTTTTGTGCTTCCTACTTTTCTTACTGTGGCTTATGATCTTTCTTTTCCAGTCAGTCCACTTTAGCATTTCTTGTAGGGCTGATTTAGTGGTCATGCATTTCTTTAATCTTTGTCTGGAAAACTCTTTATGTCTCCTAGTTTGATAGCATTGTTGAATAGAGTATTAACTGAAGAGTTTTTTTTTTTTCCTTTTAGCACTTTGAATGTATTATGCCATTCCCTTCTTGTCATCAAAGTTTCTTATGAATAATCTGCTGAGAGCCTTATGGAGGTTCCTTTGTATGTAACTGCCTTCTTTTCTCTTGCTGCTTTTAAAATTTTCTCATAACCACTACTTTTTGCCATCTTAATTACTGTTTGTCTTGGTGTTGACTTCCTTGGGTTGATACTGTTGAGGATCTCTTTGCCTCTTGGATCCGGATTCCTCTTTCCTTCCTCAGATTTGGGAACTTTTCAGCTATTATTTCTTCAAAATTTCTTCCCTCTTTTCTTTCTTTCTTCTTCTGGGATCCCGATAATGCTAATGCTGTTACAGATGATGGTGTCCCTAAGTCTACTTGTTTTTTCATATATTTTTCCCTCTCTCTTCAGTTTAATTACTTTCTGTCTTCCAGGTTGCTGATTTGTTTTTCTGCTTCATCTAGTCTACTACTTATTCTATATACTGAATTTTAATTTATTTTGTTGTATTCTTCATGCCTGATTTTTTGTTTTTTTTTAAGTTAATTTATTTTGAGAGAGAGAGAGAGAGAGCGCTGAAGGGACAATGAGGGAAGGAGAGAGAATCATAATACTGATGCAGGGCTTCAAGTCATGAACCGTGAGATCATGACCTGGGCTGAAACTGAGAGTCAAATGCTTAACCAACTGAGCCCCCCAGGTGCCCCATCTCTGGTTCTTTTTTATCTCATTGTTAAGGGTCTCACTGATATTCTCCACCTTTTCTCAATTTCAGTGAGTATCCTTATGATAATTACGTTGAATTCTCTATCAGGCATATTATCTCCATTTTGCTTAGGCCCCTTGCTGTGATTTTGACCTGTTTTTGCTTTTGTTTTTGTTTCATTTGGGACATACTCCTCTGTCTTTTCATTACATCTAACTGTCTCTGTGTTTCTCTGTGTTAGGAAAGACAGCTGTGTCTCCTGAACTTGAAGTAATGGCCTTATGAAGAATAGGTCCTATAGTGTCCTGCCATGCAGTGTACCTTGTTCACTGGAACCTGGAGTGTTCAGGGGTGTTTCCTATATATGATGTGTGTGCACTGTTATTGAGGCTGAGCCACATTTTCCTTTAGTCTAGTTGGCAGCTATGGTCCTCTTTGCCTGATTTGGGCAGTGTTTGGTTCCTGTGGTGTTATTGGGCCAGTCTGTGGATGGGTTGGCCTTCTGTTGGTCAGACCACGTATTTGCCTGAGATGCACTAGCACCAAATTGCTGGCACTTTCCCTGTGTTGTCCCCTGAGAAGCTTTTATTGGTGGGTGCCTGCCATCAGATCAGCTATCTGCTGGTGCGTCTGACTGGTGTGTGTAATTATCTTTCCCTCTCTGGGACAGGAGTCACTTTGGAGTTGTACTGACCACCATAGCCACCACTTGCACCCTGCTAGCCCTGTGGGGACACCCTGTATGAATTTTAGCTAAGAGAGGATTGGAGAGGATGGATCTGAAGCACAGTGCCAAGAGACAGGGTGGTGGTGCTAGTAAGCTTTAAGCATCTCTGGTCCTCTATAGGAGGGATCCTGCAGTGCTGGGACTAAAGTGGGCCTGTCTGGAGGGATGGATCCATGGAAGTGCAGGGAAGTGGTTCTAGCAAGCTTTGCAATCCCTGGTCCTTGGAGGGAGGGGCCCTGTAGTCTCAGGACTTAGGCAGTCTGTCTGGAAGGTGGATTGGTGGAAGCACAGTGTTGAGGGGAGTAGGCAGTGTGTCAGTGCTAGCAAGTTGGGTAGCAAGTACTGCAGGTGTGTTTATGTTGGGGGTGGGGGAGAAATGGTGCCTGCTAGTTCCTTTGCTCCTGGAGGATTTCCCCAGGGATATTTATCCAAATAACTCTCCCTCCAGTATGCCTCAGGTACCTTTCAAACTGTTGCTTCTATGCTGTATCTCCAAGGTCCCTCCAGTATGCCTCAGGTACCTTTCAAACTGTTGCTTCTATGCTGTCTCTTGAAGGGTGGGGACTCAATTTCCTCTTCCCTTTCAGAATCCTCTCCCAGTCAAGGCCACTGATGTTTTTGAAATTCTGGGTTTTAAGTTTCTGGTTGTAAGAACTCATGAAATCCAACACCTCTGGTTTTCAACGCCAAAAGTTATGGGAATTCATCTTCCCCATGTGGGCTTCCTGGTGTGGGGGTCTGTATCTCTTCCTTCTCTGTACTTTGACTCCCTGCCTCTCAAGGACAGACCTATGAGGCTATTTAACCCCAAACCAAGTCTCTGCTCTTCCTTCCCTCTTCAGTGTGGCCTCTTCTCTGCTTTTAGTTGTGGAGTTCGTTCTGCTAGTCTTTGGGTCATTTACTGGATTATTTACACTGCATGTGAGTATTATCTAGTTGTATCCATGGAACAAGGTTAGCTTAAGGTCCTCCTACTCCACCATCTTCCCCAGATGTCTAAAACATTTTTATTTATTTATTTGTTTGGTTTGTTTTTTTGTTTATTTATTTAACTTTTATCATACAATGCTTACTCTTTCTTTATGACTATCTAATCTGTATCATTTTCATTCTGCATAAAAAGTTTTGTTTTGTCAGGGAGTTCTGGCAATGAATTTTATCACTTGTTTGAGAAAGTATTTCTTTTTCACTTTTGGCTGATAATTTTGCTGCCTATAGAATTCTAGTTTATTTCCTCCAGTCCCCTATTCCAACATTTCAAATGTTTAATTTCGTTTTCCTCTTCCTTGCATGGTTTCTGATAAGAAGTCTGATATAATTTTTATTCTTCTATCTCTATAGGTAGGATATTTTTTTTCCTTGTTTTTCTAGGGTTTAAATATAACATGCTTAGGTGGGGTGGTTTGTTACTTATTTTTTGATCCAGCTTGTTGGCTGAGTTTTCTTGATGTACTGTTTGGTGTCATTAATTTTGGAGAGTTCTTGGTCATTACTACTTCAAATATTTCTTTGATTTTGTCCTTTCTTTTCCTTCTGTTATTTTAATTTTGCCTACATAACACCTTTTGAAATTGTCCTGCATTATTTGATGTTTTATTCTGTGTGGGTGTGTGTGGGTGTGTGTATTAATTTTCTCTTAGAATATCAACTGTATGTGTTTCTGTTGATCTGTTTTCAAGTCATGATTTCTGGCTATGTCAACTTTACTTATGATCTTGTTGAAATTACTTTTTATCTATCTTCCTGTGTTTTGATTTATAGTATTTCCTTTTAATTCTTAAGTTTTCATCTATTTGCTTATATTACTCATCTGTCCTTGGTTGTTTACTTTCTCCATTAGAGCTCTTAGCATATTAATTATGCTTTTTTAAGTTATCTTTATTATAATCCCAACATCTGTCTCATATGTGAGTTCGGTTCTGATGGTTGCTTTTGTTTCTTCAGAGCATTTTATTTTCTTATCTTTTAGCATGCTCTGTAATTTTTTTGTTGAAAAATGGACATATTGAGTCTGGAAAACGAGTAAAATGGATCTTTAGTGTGAGAATACATGTCCACCTGTGTAGGGATTGGGCTGTGTTTAATGTTTGCTATAGCTACAGGTGTCAGAGACTTCAAATTCCTTTAGTGCCTTTATTTTTGACTCCCATACTTACTTTGTATTTTCCTAATTGTTCCTTCTAATAATCTGTATCTTACAGCTCTTTCAATTTTAATCCATTGTGATAATACTGGAGCCCTGTTAGTGTGATAATAAAGTCTGAAAGATAAGGGGGAGCTTCCCATAATCTTACAAATAAATCTCTTTTTGTCAACAAATGACTCTGGGCTGTGACTTTGACAAGTGTTCCTCTCCCACCACCACCCTCCCACTTCTGATTCCCATCCCTGGCCTTTTCATCCCCAGTCTATTTCCTTTATACTATTTCCTTTATACCTTTGTTGCTCCTTGACTTGTTTTCCCCCTTTGAGACAGAAGGGCTATAGGGAGCTAGAATGAGAAGAGTTCCTGACATGAGGCTCTACTCTAGGAAAAGGAAAAGTCGTTTCCTATGGAGAGTAGCCCTGTGTCTGGAAACGTCCTTGGGAAAATGTCACAATGAATACTCTTACCCTTTCTTTGGCATTGGCAAGAGGATTTATTTCTCCACAGTGAACCTCCAGAAATTCATCACAACCATCTTGTATGTGTTTCTACCAGTTTATGGCTCTAGCAACTTCTGTTCTGGGTAAGAATCTTAGCTATGACTTTCTGGGTACACTTTTCTCCCTGGCTTTGGGTGTAGTTTGGGGGTGACAATTTGCCCTGTGATATTAGTTCTTCAGGAAGAATATTGATATTCAATTTGTTCAATTTTTTCTTGTGTTAAGTTTGGGAGCAATGGCTTCCAAGCAAGTTGCATACGGAAGCTGAAACCAAAAGTGCAAAAATCATGGTTTAATTTTTTAAAGTATTCTTTCTGAATTGAAAAGTTTAATAATTAATATCTAGTCTTTAGTGAACAAGAATTAAGGAAAAAATTAAATCTTCCTACTCCCATAAAAAAGCTGCATTTGCCATTTTCATTGAAAATGTCCTGTGCATCCTTTCTGCCAACCCTTCTCCCACATTTTAGAGTAACTTGTGTTTACTTTCACTCCTCTGAATTAACCACCCTGTTCTCAGTACTTTCCACTTCTGGAAACTACAATAAAACACAAAATTTGGCAAGTTTTACCATTAAAGGCAAAGTGAGCAATCCTCTGCCAACTGGGATATGGGAGTGCATAAATAGGTTCAGTCACTTTAGGCTGAAACTCAGCACACTGCATCCGTCTTTGCTGTCATGTACCAAAAATGAAGTGGCAAAAATAGATTTTGAAGAGAATTGAGTGAAGTGATAAAATATATAGGTAATATAACCTATGGGGAAAGATGAAAAGACTTCAGTTCTTTCATTTAGAGGTGAATATTTACAACTTAGACCTGAGGTTGCAAAGCCTTGAAACAGAAAGTATACTAAATGGAAGGGTGGTACTTTGATTCCTGCAAATCTCCAAGGAGAATAAGATCTCCAAGATCTTTTCATGGATTTATATATATTATATAGTTTGTCTAAAGTGGAAAACAGGGCCTAATCTATTTATGCCTTTGAGGATTTATGGCTTTATGATATTTGCTTAACTCTTTCCAATCATGTTCTTTTTGACTTCAGGTTCTTCAAAATAATTTCATGACCTTAACTTGTCTTCCTCAATAAGTTTTTCTTCCCATGGGAAAGGAATATATGATGGGAAACAAGAGGAAGGTATTCTAGGTAGTTATAATTTTCATGGTAAATGAATATATTGACCTTCTCTTTAACGTAATAGTGTTCTGTAAATTTGGTTAGCCTTGGGGGGCTTTTTAGGACCAAATAAACCCTTCAATCATGAGAAGAAGAAAAAAAAGACTTGAAACTTGAGGTAATTGACTCTTAGACACTTAAAGATAATAATATATACCACTTAAGGAAATATGGGTATATAGATAATCTAGAATTCTCAAATATAAACTATATTATTCACTTTTACCTTACATTGGTTGTGGGATACTGATGAGGAGACGTGCTGACCTTGACATATTAGCAATGCCCAAAATGCAGCACAACTAACTTAGCAAAATGCAATTAGCTAAATGGATTATTAATATAATCATTGCTGTGGGCACTAATTAAGATGAAAATTAATTTCATGACCTGGTATAAGAAAACATTTAATCACATAAATTATCACCATTATAAAAAACTGTTTGCCTTGGGAAGCCACATCTTTAAAAGGGTAAGAATAAACCACCTTATAATAATTGTTTTTTATAGTCATCTAGTTATTGTCTGTGAACACAAATTGTTTTGTAGGACTTTGTATGACAAATGTTGACAATGATATAAACTTATTATTTAGATTTTTTTTTTGCAAAATCTATTTAAATTAAGTGGAAAGCTAGCTAAATTATATACTGTATTAAAATACTAAACTTTTAGCACTCACAACTCAGTTTTAAAATATTCAGGTGAGTAAGAATGCCATACTAGTTCTTCAAAGTTGTCAGTTTCTAATTGGATACAAAGCAACCCAAGGTAAAAAAAAAATATGATATCAAATTCTGATTGCTGATTTTCTGCAAAAGACGTAAAATAGAAAAATCCTCTGGCTCAGCTACTCTAGGTCTGACTGTGGGCGAGCATCAAGGATTAAGCACACCCAACAGGTGGCCAGTTGCAGGTTTGCAATCAAGAAAAACTACAATCAGCTTTCAAAAAAAGAAAAAAAGTTCTACTTGCAGCCATTTACTAAATCCATTGCTTTCTTTGTCATCATTAAACTCAGAAGACTGCTTCTGCATCTTCAATTCTTATCCATTACTGCACAAATAGATATTTATTCACCTAGTATGCTACCAAAAAACCCCCCAAAAACAAACAACAACAACAAAAACTGTTTCATTTTCATTAAACAAAATTTTTCAACTCCTAGGCTTCCATTTTACATCTTTTCTTCCACCAACTCTTCATTTGTTGGTATTCCTCAAGGTTACAGTTTTGGTTTTTTCTTGTAATATTCTCCTCCTGGAGGAAATCATTCATGACTTTAATTGCCAAAATTCTACTAGCTGTCAAGTCTGTAATTTTAGATCTAATTCTCCTCTGAGTTTCAAACCCAAGTTTCACACTTCATGTTAAATTTGCCAGAAATGGTGCAAATGCACAGGACTAAAGCCAAAATGATTATTTGCCTCTATGCCTTTAATCTGCTGCTAATCCCAAGCATCTGTAGAAGTGACTTTTCCAGTGAGAAATGTTCATTTTATTCAACTGCTTTTTCAGTAGCCATGTTTTATCTGCCATCAGTTTGTCATTTATGAATCAAAATGTCTCCTACTTCTTTTTTCTTGTCTTAATTCACGCTTTTGTTTTTTTGTGTATAGGTGATTTTCTTATTCTATTCACTAATCTCCTTTCTCTCTGTTCAAGAGTGTCTAGAGTATAGTCTTTTTGTTGTTTCATTGTTAAAACAAAGCAAAATAAACCTTCCACTCACTTTTTTCCATTGCATTTTTCCACTGAAAAGGAAATATACATGTGTATATATTCTGATATTAGGAAAATTTTACATATAAATATATACAATTTTACATAGATATATAAAATTTGTATTGTGTATTTTGGCTGCAAATAGCAGTAAATGGGCAGGTCCACATAGGAATGGATAAGAAAGACCAGCCTGAATGGGGCGCCTGGGTGGCTCAGTCGGTTAAGCTCCCAACTTCGGCTCAGGTCAGGATCTCATGGTTCGTGAGCTCAAACCCTGCATTGGGCTCTGTGCTGACAGCTCAGAGTCTGCTTTAGATTCTGTGTCTCCCTATCTCTCTGCCACCTCCCCAGCTTGGACTCTTGTCTCTTTTTCAAAAATAAATAAACAAAAAAAAAAGGCAGAAAGTTCTTACGTTGGTTCAGGTGATAGGTGATAATAGCTGGGGTAGGATAGTGGCAGTGAAGAGGAGGAAACAGAATTGTGAAATATTAAATGGGTGAAATCAACAAAACCTAGGTCTTTGTTTGTTGCAGAATATAAATGAATTTTCAGTTAATGAATTTGATATATATCTAAGATGCAAGCAAAATGATTACATGAGCCTAGAACTAGAAATGGTTTTTAGAGTCAGCAATACCCAAAGAGGAACCATACCTAAAGGGAGTCATCATAGTGGATTGATTATCAGGTAGAATCCAAGATGTAGGATGCAGCCATCAGTATTGACAGCATTTTTTAAAGAATTTTTTAATGTTTATTTTTGAGAGAGAGACAGACAGAGCATGAGCAGTGGGAGGGGCAGAGGGAGAGGGAGACACAGAATCCAAAACAGGCTCCAGTCTCTGAGTTGTCAGCAGAGTTCCACACAGGGCTTGAAGATCATGACCTGAGCTAAAGTCAGATGCTTAACCAACTGAGCCACCCAGGTGCCCAAAGTTTTGACAGCTTTTAAAGGAAGAATTGGAATTAGCATTAAAGACTGAGAATGAGTTGTCAAAGAATTCAAAGAAAATCAACTGAGTGTTAATGCTTTTTGGTGAGAGAGAAGAGAGTGTGAATGGCAGTCTTTTTACCATTTCTTGAAGTATGGGCTTAGATGAGATTTTTATTTCTTTTGATAATGTGCTTGTTCTCTCTCTCTCTCTCTCTCTCTCTCTCTCTCTCTCTCTCTCTCTTTCTCTCTTTCTGTCTGTCTCTTTCTCCAAAGACTTACATTATTTGGGCCAAAAAATAACTTCTTACCCGAGTTGGGTATATTTTTCAACCAGCTAACTTTTGAAAGGATTTTTAGTAAAGCCAATCTTCCAAGCCTCTGTCCTCACTGTCGTATATCCCTGCTGTGTTCTATTGCAAGTAAAAGCAATTATACTATATTAGAAGTCATAATATTTTTATAAGTAACCAAGATATTAGAAATGTCTGCACCAAAGCAACCATCAGCAGAAAAACAATTCCATCATGCTCATCTTTGGTGTAATGGAAATCACAACTGAGAAGAAAATGAGAGATCATCGTGCAGTCTTACAGAAGAGATCTTTTGCTTTACATGAAATATTTCTCCTTGGCGAAAGAACCAGGATACTGAAGGATACCAATAATACAAAAAAAAAATAGACCCTTTGTAATTCTTGGAGTTGAATTCTCCCAGTAGAGGAGGCATATTTTGTTATGTATTAGTAATAGTCATGCAGACAAATCACTTACAAAAAGTTGGCAGTGCATTAAGGAGAGGATGATCAGTTCTTGTACATGCTAAGTGGTAAGAAGTGCTTCTATCTGTTTCTGCCCGCATATGTTGTAACATCTTTGCATGAATTCACATTCAGAGTCCTTATACAATGAGAGATTAAAGTTCAAATAACTTCATATTTTTTATCTGCGAACTAAGTTCAACATATAATGTTTAAACTGTATTTTATTTTCCATTTAATTAATATATGCACATGGTTAAGAATCTGAGAGTGTAGACTTATAATGAAAGACTCACTTTGCAGCCCCAGTCCCCTTTTATAAACGGCAAACATGTTTAAGCCCTACCTAATTTTTAAATCTTACACAACAATAGTTATATTACTAGGTTCTCTATTTAACTATTTTATACTATTAACTATTTTATACTATTTTATGCTATTTTATACTATATAACTATTTTATATATGTTAGCTTACTTAAAATCCTCCTTTGTTACTCTTTCTACATCCTTTCAATATAGTTACTACTATAGTTCAGTTTTTATCTGTTAATAGTGCAGCTTGAAATATTTTTTGCCAGTTTTTACATGTTTTCTATTAGACTTTAAGAGAGTATATTAATTCCTTATTTTGTTAGATGAGAATATTAATACCTAAAGGTTGGTATTAAAAATATTTAGCAACTTACATGTACAGGCACTATGTAGGGTGGATTCTGAACTCTTAACCATTTGGGAGAGACCCAGGCAGTGAACAGCTCAATGGGTATACCCTTCTGTACTTTCTTTTGATATACCTCCTCACTTTAGACTCTTAGCCTCTGTCATCTTTATTTTTCTCTTTATAATTTTAAAAATTAATTTTACATTCTCTTCTGAAATTCCAAGACTGATATCTGTGTTTTATTTATATTTTATATTATAATTTGCGTGTTTCTCAAGCCTACCTACATAATAGAAAAATCTAGAGCACTTTTATAAATAAGCTTGTGACTAGGCCCTGATATGAGACATTCTAATTTAATTGCTTTGAAGACAGGGATAAGAATTACTTGTCTATATGGGGCGCCTGGGTGGCTCAGTCGGTTAGGCGTCCGACTTTGGCTCAGGTCGTGATCTCACAGTTTGTGAGTTGGAGCTCCGCATGAGACTCTGTGCTGACAGTTCAGAGCCTGGAGCCTGCCTCAGATTCTGTGTCTGCCTCTCTCTCTGCCCCTCTCCCACTCACACTCTGTCTCTCAAAAATAAATAAATGTTAAAAAATAAATTAAAAAAAGAATTACTTGTCTATAGCTCAAATATAAATCATGGAACTGAATAAAGTATTTCCAATCCCTTGATGTAAATGGTGCTCACAGACAAATATTACATTTTCTTATGTGTAGACTAGCGGGTGTGTGTGTGTGTGTGTGTGTGTGTGCGTGCATCTGCATGATTTTACTTTACTTTGTACATAGTATGTCCTCAAACTTCTCATATAATCAGCTGCTCTGTTTGAAGTGTTTTATTTTGCTCTGTTTTCTCCTTGAGGTTTCTATGAGCTAATCTTTTCTAAATCTGCCCATAGAAAAAAAATCTTTGATATTTTGATTTGGTATAGAATATTAGATAAAAGTCACTCTTCTTTAGAAATGCAAAGGCATTCTTCAGTTGTCTAAATTTGCTGATAAGAACTCCAAACTTGCTCTTACTTAAGTAACATATTCTCTGCAATTTTTAGAGGCATCTGAGATTTTTAAGACATTTAACATCATTGGCATTATACAGTTTCACAATATTTGCCAGTGTGTAGTTTTTTTTTAAAGGGTTTGCCCTAAAAAATGAATAGATGGATCAATGAATGCTTTGCCCTGTGTACTTGGTTTACTCTCTCTCTCTCTCTGACACACCCCCTTTTTTTTTATGAGAGAGAAAGAGAAGACAGAGAATGTGAGAGAGCAAGCAGGGGAGGGGTAGAGAGAGAGAGAGGGAGAAGGAGAATCCCAAGCAGGCTCTGTGCTGTCAGTGCAGAGTCTGGTGTGGGGCTCAAACTCACAAATGGTGAGATCATGACCTGAACCAAAATCAAGTGTTGAACACTTAATGTGAATTTAAGTGAGTTATTAAAACTCTCTGATATTCCTATTAGTGATTTATAAAATGGAGCTTAGAACAACAAATCTTCATTGGCTATTATTATATGAAAGAGTTTTAGAAACCTTAAAAGTGTATCAAATGTACATTAATTAAAAACTGAAATAATTTTATGTGAGCATCGCTTTTACTCAAAAGGTGAGCTTTTTACCTTGTGCTATAGCTCATGAAAAACAGTCATTAAATGCTTAAAAATGCATTTGACAAACCTGTGTTTTGGTTGGAATCTATTATTTAAATTCAAAATTGCTTCCTATAAGAGTGCTTGAGTAATTTAAATGATTTTTCTTTCATGCACTGTGACAGGTCTGTAAATTGTGGTATTGATCTGCAGGAGTTATGTATTCTATAAGCTATTAGATCAGACAATGAATAAATATAAATCTTGAGAGTATTTTAAAGAGAAGCACACACACACACACACACACACACCTTTTATCATGTTTTCTATTTTAGCTAGCATTGTTTAGTTGATTAATTAGGTCCTCAGTATATGAACTGATTTTATTTATATGCTCTACTTTTGAAATAGTATCTATGGTGGATTTTTTTTCTCTTATGCAGATGAAATCATGTGTATAAAACAGTGGTGCAGAGAGGATGAGCAACAATATTTCAGCTCAATGGTTTTCAATTAATCAGCCCAGGAGGAGGTGATATGAATTGGAAATTCATAGGTTGAAAGAATATCTGATGAATTTTGACAGAAGGCCTATTATCTACTAAATATTTTTAGCACCTAACTCAGATACCATGAAAGCAATTACTTATCATCTAAATCAAATATCATGGGCTTTATTAACAACAAGCAGAGTAAATTTTTATAATACTTTATCATTTCACAATATTTTTGCTATATAATTTATTGTACAGGTGACAACATAGCTTTAAGATATTAGATAATATTGATATTAAAACCTAAAGTCCAGTAACATCATGGATCCAACAATAATTTTATTTGACTCAAGTTTTTTAGATGTAATGTTATCTCTTACTACCCATCATTTGCATTTTTAACTATACTTTTATCAGCTAGCCAAGGGAACTCAAATATTTCCTAGAATCTAATGCACCAAAAAAAAAAAAACACAGAATAACTCTTTATAGGTCACACATGGTATAGAATGTCTCTCAAGCAACTTATAACAAAATTTTCTAAAGTATAGGGGTCCTAAAGTCAAATACAGGGCTTAATTTTTTTTTAATTTTCCAAATTAGTAAGTTTCCAAATACCTGAAAGTGGCAAGAAATTTATAAAAATGCATTTCTGTTCCCTAGGAACTATCCAAAATAGGCATATAAGTGACCTGTTTATAATTATTTTATTTTTTCATTGTAAAAAAAGAAACATATATGCATATAATTTCAAGTATTTTTTTTCTTCCAAGATTTTAATTAAATTCAAGTTAGTTAACATATAGCATATAGTGTAGCATTGGTTTTAGGAGTAGAATTTAGTGATTCATCAGTTATATATATCACCCAGTGCTCATCACAAGTGCCCTCCTTAATATCCATCACTCATTTAGCCCATCCTACCTCTTCCCTACAGCAACCCTGTTTGTTCTCTATAGTTAAGAGTCTCTTATGGTTTGCCTCCCTCTCTGGTTTTATCTTATTTTATTTTTCCTTCCCTTTTCATATGTTCATCTGTTTTGTTTCTTAAAATTCCACATATGAGTGTCTTTGACTGACTGATTTTCCTTAGCATACTACATTCTAGTTCCATCCATGTCATTGCAAATGGTAGGTAGTTTTATTGCTCCTAAAAGAATTGATATACGATGTCAGCCCAAGATGCAGTGGGATGGGGTAAAGTGTTCCTAGTTGGAGATAGCCTCAGCCTCACTGTACCATGGAGAGGAGAGTAGAAGTTTGGCTCCGTTTCTGTGTGTTCCAGAAAATACTGCATTACCTTCTTCCTTCTCAGGGTTTCAGATATGCAGAAAAGACAGTAGTAGTATTTTAACTTTTTATAAGTTAACTGTGCATAGCTACGATTCTTTTCAATCGTCACCAGTCGTGCCCAATTATGTCACTTGTAATTCCACTAACTGATCAAAGTATTCCAAGTCGAAGCCAACATTTATATCATAATAACTAAATGCTCTGAATTTAGTTTTTAATTAATTTTATCAATAGTCTGGTCACTATCTTAAGTCTCACTCTGTTCCATATTGAACAAGAGAGAAATGGTTCTAGATTATCTGGGCATTTCAATTTGCTAAGGTAAGAATTTCAATATGCAGTATAATAAAAATGATACAAAATTATAACTGGAAATGTCCATAAACTCATAATTTATACTGATTCTTTAAGAAAAGATAACATATAGAGCTTTGTAGTCAAGGGTCCAAAGTTTGATTCCAGTTTGCTGACAATTTTAAGCTTTATTTTCCTAAAAGCGGAGATATAATAATACCATTAAAAAGATTTTTACAATAATCTGTGTAACACACTTTGTATAATATAGAATTTATCCAATAAACATTTGTGTCCATTTCATAATTTTCTTTCTAAAGCCCTAAAAAGCCCTCTACTGTATCTGATAGAAAATTCTATGCATGAAAATGATCACATAATACTGTGATATAGTCCTAAGTTCTCAATAATCAGGTAAAAGGAAAATTACAGGAAATA
The DNA here is from genome assembly GCF_016509475.1 of Prionailurus bengalensis. Taxonomy (NCBI): domain Eukaryota; kingdom Metazoa; phylum Chordata; class Mammalia; order Carnivora; family Felidae; genus Prionailurus; species Prionailurus bengalensis. The sequence goes on from NC_057360.1 coordinate 49,169,300, forward strand.
ATTGCATATTGTAGCCAAGATTTTCATATAAAGGCTAAATATTCATCAGAGTTTTGAAACAAGGAACACATTTCCCAGAATAAATTAACACTGATTAAATACTTAGTGGTTTATACCCTTGGCATTGTAAGGACTTATGTTATACAAATACACACCTTCAATCTACTTGTCTTTTGCATTTAAACATTTGGGAAATTCTAAAAGAAATGTTAAGAGAGAGAATGGAAAATAACCTATTGGAGAATCAAAGAGACATACATATTTAATTTTCATTGATTTTCTAGTAGAAGCACTGGGTATTGGAAACATCCAGCCTAAACTGAACATCTTCTAAACTGGTAAAAATATACATGATCATGTATAATTATGTATTTATACTATATTACTTAAAACACTAATTAATTAATATATGCTTACAAAAATATATTTTAATAGTATATATTATATTTTACCAGTTTTACCACTCAGAGCTCTGAGTTCACATAGCAGCTGCTGGCACACTTGTCCATCCTCCTCTCTGAAGGGAAGTGAGGGATATTGGTTTTTTTCCTCTGGAAGGTAAACAAATATTCCCTTGGGGAAGAAGAAGGTCTCTATCCTAGAATATAAGCAATTAGTACTGAGGGAGATAAGAAAGGTACCTCTAAACATTATTACTACTTGAACAGGAGCCAATGGCTCTTGGGAAATTCACTATCTCTAACTTCCAAGGTGTGTGGCCATTTAATCATCCTTTAAGATATATAGATATAGATATAGATATCACAGAAAAGCACTTATTACAATTTTATACATAACTTCCATGACCACAGAGTTACATTAATTTGGAATATCATGAAGTCAGGATTACAGTCCTTAAAACTGGTCCCAGTTTTAGAGTGTCCTATAAAATTATGTAATTTGTACTTAATCAGTATCAAATATGAAATATGCAATGCTATATGTAACTTCACTAAACATAATCCACTGGAAATTCTTAGCATAAGGCAATTTTAACCTAGTTTGGAGTATTGAGAAATGAACCTTCCAAAGATCTCCCTGACCATGGAACTGTGAGCATGGAAACATACAGTTGTCGACAGTTGGCTGTGTCCAAGGATCTCACAAGACTGACTGGAGGCAATGTCACTTTCCTCTGTTTGCTACCTGAAACAATTATTTTTCTGCTATACTCTGGAGTCTAAAGCTCGTTGTACTATTCTTAGTTATTTTTTATGAGTGCTCCGAAAGGACAAAGTTTAAATGTAAACTTACCTAATGTAGCTGGCAGCAGGAATGTTCCACTTTATGGCAATTAGGTGTGTTCAAAGAAGATTCTCTGACTCTCCAAGGAGATATTATACATTCAGCTTATTTCTTGGATTCATCTTGACTTCACTTTAAAGACCCTGGAAATACTTGGTGATTCCTCATTATTTGCAAAGGGATGAACTAGGGTCCAGTTTAGATAACTACACTAATTTGTTCTTTAAAAATTTTCACTAGAAATATGACTCAACTCTAGTATGAATTAGTTTCTGATTACATGCCAAGAGAATATTTTTAAGGAGTACAAGAAGAAAATCACAGATGGCTTTGTTAGCTTGGTATATAAAAAGTAATGTAAACCTCTTAGAAGTACAGAAATGGTCTTTTAAAGAAAGTGGAAAGAGCAAAACAAAATTAAAGTTTCATTGCAGTCCCAAGTTCCTAGCTCTCTTATCTATGCCACTTTTCTAGATTTACATTGCTGTTCTCCAGATCAAAATTCCTATTATTAAGTTATATTTCAAATTTTTTCTTTTATTGTAGAATGTTAAATTACATCATGGAGTTAAAACACATTGGGCTATCACATACAAGGTAACAGTACTAATTTTAGTATAAGGCATGGGAGTTAGCCTTGTACTTTATTAGATAAGACTGATATTCTATTTACCATTTATTTTATAAAAGAGAGAAAACACGATAACGTTTGTCTGAAACTTTACAGATTACTAGATACTACCCTATTTGCAACCCAACACACACAAACCTGTAAGTCTGGGAAAAGACCTAGGACTCACAGAGAAGCTTACGTCAGTTCCTCAGGCCCCAAACCCCAATCCCCAAAACAGGGAGTGATGAGAGCCAGGTGACCCCTGCATGTGTGGAGGGTTTGCATCAGGAGAGAGGGCCTCTGGAACTATGGAACTCTGGGTTCACATAGCAGTTGCTGGCACATTTGTCCATCCTCCTCTCTGAAGAGAAGGGAGGGCTCTTGTTTCTGTTTTTGTTTTCTTCTGGAAGGTAAACAAATCTTCCCTTGGGGAAGAAGAAGGTCTCTATCCTGGAATATAAGCAATTGGTACTGAGGGAGATTAGAAAGATACTAAACTTTATTCACAATCTCTAACTTCCAAGGTGTGTGACCATTTAATCATCCTTGAAGTGACAGTGCTCTTTGTTCAGAAAGCCCTGAACATGAAGAATAAAATTACACATGGAACATCATCTCCTGATGAAAGTGTTTGTCAAGAGGACCTATTCGTGCAGTGAATTAATTATTCTATTGATGTTGCATTTCAATATTTACAGTTTAATAAATTTATATCAATATTTCAGAAATATGGAATCTATCATTGAAACAAAGTAAACTCAATACACTGGAAGTATTTGGGTCCCATATGACGGGAAATGAATAAATGTTCTAATTTATAACTTTTTTCATGCACAAAATTATATATATCTATATAGATATAGATATATATTAGGCAAAGGGTATAAGGATGGATTTCAGAAGAAGAAATGCTAATGCCCTTTATAATGAGACATACACAAACTTACCAACAGACTGAAAATGCATATTAAAACAATAATATAACACATTTCACCCATATAATACATTTGACAAAAATGTAAACTATTGACAATATCCAAAAGCTAATCAAAATATAAGGAAAAAGGCACTTTTATACATTCCTGTAGGGAATGTGATATATTTCAATCTTCCTGGAATATATCAAATTTATCTATTAAACTTTGAATAAAAAGGTTCACAAAAACTTACGTTTCTTGTTCTACCGTATAGAATTGTTCAGATTAATGGACAAAGACTACATGTTCCTGTCCCCTTGCTGGTAGAGCTGTTTATATGAGGATATGTGCTATTTCTATCCTAGATTGTAAATATCTCCCATAAGTAATCAATCATCCATGCCCTTTCACCTTCTAGTTGGTTTGCAATAGAAGATATCTTCAGGGAAATCTGGAAGACATATGTCCAAGACAGCAGAAGTTTAGTCATCCTGGGTCCCCAAATGACTGTGTGGAGGAAGCTGCCCTCTGTTTTGTTCTATTCACCCTGTATCACTAGATGAGTTAGAAGTTAATCATAATTGGTTTAAGCCAGTAATATGTTGTAGCTCACTTATTATAGCAACTAGCTTTACCCTAACTATACAGTTCTGAGCATCAGTGAAAGAAACAAAGCAAAACATAGGAGCATATATCAAAAAGGATATGATCAGTGGTGCAGGTAGTGGCATAACTCTGGACAGAAGATTGTATACTCCAAAAAATATATATTATCAGTGTCTTGTAATATATTAAGCATAATTAGAAAATGGACATGCTATATTTTCAATTTAAAAGAGGGGTGCCTGGGTGGATCAGTCGGTTAAGCAACTGATTTTGGCTCTTGATTTTGGCTCAGGTCAAGATCTCATGGTTCGTGAGTTTAAGCCCCACGTCGGGCTCTGTGCTGACAGTAGAGAGCCTGCTTGGGATTCTTACTTTCCTTGTCTCTCTGCCCCTGCTCCCCGCTCCCCCCCGCTAATAAATAAATAGGGCACTCAGTTGATTAAGCGTCCAGCTTCATCTCAGGTCACAGTCTCATGGCTCATGAGTTCAAGCTGTTCAGGCTCTGTGCTGATAGCTCAGAACGTGGAGCCTACTTCAGATTCTCTCTCTCTCTGCCCTCCCCAAAACAAATAACCATTAAAAAATGTTAAAAATAAATAGATAAACATTTTAAAAAAGATTACACGTGTATAGATGTTTCTATATGTTTGAACAAGGTTAGTTACCAATAATGACTACTTCAGGGTATAGGAAGGAAAATAATTGACATGATACACTAAACATTTTATTAAAAATCTATAACAAAGCAACTTCCCAATGGTTCACCAATATATGTGTTCTTTCTTTTATTAATTTTTTATGACACTTTAATTTTCTTCAGCAGATTGTCTTATATGTGTTTAGTCTTGGAAGAGACAGGTTGAACAAAATAATGTGAACACGTTTGTTTCTATTCATGTGTATATTCGTTTTACACATTTGCTTTTCACAATTTTGTTAGGATTTCTTTTTGGCAGAATTACAAATTTTCTGATCACATATTGTTCAAATCTTAACAAAATCTTAATAGAACATCACTTTAAGCTCAGAGCCCAAAGTATAAACAATAAGACCTTGGATTGTAAATAACTTTTTCTTCAAGTGTTTAGTAAGACGAGCAAACATTTCTAATAAATTTTAACTTGATAAACTTGCAATGTCTTAGAGGGACATGTACAAGGAGTACATGATGCTGAATGTTACATGATCACAACCAAGCCAGTGATTCTTCTCTTCTCTTCTCTTCTCTTCTCTTCTCTTCTCTTCTCTTCTCTTCTCTTCTCTTCTCTTCTCTCTTCCCTTCCCTTCCCTTCCCTTCCCTTCCCTTCCCTTCCCTTCCCTCCCCTTCCCTTCTCTCTCTCTCTCTCTCTCTGGGATTGTGGGTAATTGTCTCCGATGCTTGCATGCTCAGTCTAAGGCTACTGTGTTTGGCAGAAATCAATGACTTTTCAGAACATTGGAAGGTGCCCAAAACTGGCACTAGTGTATTTTTTGTCACTTCAGAGCACCTATGGACAGTCCTTTGCTTTTCCATACAAGAGTAAGCTTAGGAATGCTTTACTTCATTCTAGGTCAGGCAGCCTGCAGATATAGACCCTTTCTCCTCTGGTGCCTTATTGCCAGTTACATTAAATATGGTATTTGACAAGAGTTCATTAATACCATACAGTAGTCAGCATCCATGCAAGTGTACATAGTGACCCCCATGCAGAAAAAGGTTGAAAAGAAAGGTGGTAAGAAGGAGATGACTACAGTGGAAGTTAAGAAGGAAATGATTGAGAAGTGCATATGAGGTATGCGAGTGGGTGAAATTGCAAGATTTTATAAGAAGTCTCTGTATCTCACCTGCATAGGAGGAGGAGAAAAAGATGGAGGGATCCCTCACTTCAAATGAGATTAGGGAGATGTGTAAAATGTGGAAAACAGTGCAACATTTTGTAGAAAAGCACTACCCGAATAAGGCAATAGCAGTGTGAGCCAGCGATGAATCTGTTTACCCATGTGATGTCACATTTCAGTGAAATCCTCAAAAGGAGGCAAAAGCAAGTACCATTAGATAGGTTCCTTATTAAATTTGCATGAAAAGAAAGATTCCATTGGCCCAATAGATAGCAGTGATTTTGTTAGTGATAGTGAGAGTCATCCTATACAATAACCCTCCTCTCTCTAGTCTCCCTCACATTAGTCATGAAGGTTTTCAAAGGTAAGTGTAGGTTAATATGTTTATTTGGATTTTGTATTTTCTTTATTATTTTGTATTCTATTACAGTATTGTAATCATTTTTATATGAATATTTTTGGGTTGTGGGATGGATCATCTGAGTTTCTGTTATTTGTTATGGAGATATTCACTTTGATATACAAGTGCTTTGGATTACAAGCATGTTTCTGGAACGAGTTATGCTTGCAAACCGAAGTTATACTGTAGTTTGAGTTTCTGTAAGTGAAGAAGACAATACATTTGCACATGGTGGCTTTTAGTTGATTAAAGAAAGATAATTAAACTATAATAATACCTTCTATTCATTGATGTGCCAGTAGAATTGTAATTTTGTAGTTAGCTAAACATCATATATAATAAGTCATGTTATGAATAGAATTCTAAGTTAATACTTTTATTTATGGCTCATAGCACTGAGAAGTACAATTATTTCTGTGAAATAAGTCAGCCCTTAAAAAGGGAAATACTAAACTAATTTCACAATATATATTTGTACATTTTTAACAGAGAGCAAAGTGATACTGTTACTTAAAATACACATATGGTATATTCCCTTTTCAAGCGCAATCTTGCCTTTTCTTGTTATTTGCCTGAATGTGTCTTTTTCCAATTAGAATATCTGTGTGAAATAGCAATTTAGGATAGGGTCACTCATTTCTGTTTTGAAGGTCTTAGGTTGAGCCTGGAATTATGTAACAAAATTTTCCAAGAAAGTACTTCAAAAATAAGATTGCAATTGCCATTTGAATATTTTGTATTAATATTGTCCTTTTCTGTTTTTCTTTTGTCTGTCTTTACTAGTCCTTAGAATTACTGTTTTCTACAGATAGTAGGTTTGCCTTATATGATGGATTATATTACACCCTTTACTATTTGATATATGCAAGAGGCTAATTTGCTTGAAAATAACATTGCCTTGGTTTGCCTAAATTCCTGGTATCTCTTATGATAAAATAACCTCTTATAGAAAAACCATCACTCACAAATACATAGTAAATTACAAGGTATATGTTTTGCCTTGAAAGTTTAACTTGTGGGGCACCTGGGTAGCTCAGTCCTTAAGTGTCCAACTCTTATTTTCGGTTCAGGTCATGATCTCATGGTCTTGACAGTATGGAGCCTGCTTGGGATTCTCTCCCTCTCTCTCTGTCTCTCTCCCCGACATTAGCGCTCTCTCTCGCTCTCTCTCTCTCTCTCTCTCTTTCAACATAAATTAAAAAATAAATATATATTTTTTGCAAACAGAAATAAACTGTACAAACATTTTGATCATAAAATGAGACACTGAGTGAGTTAATACACTTTGAAAGTTTAAGTAAGTTGTTTCCCTCCCCATGAAAGAGATCATCACAATGTGAAAAAATAAATAACCAAGGTACTGAGATTAAGCAAATGAGAGTTTGAAGAAACACTAAAACAAACTTTTCCTTTTCATGAGTTTTTAAACCTACAGACAATTTTGGTATTTTAAAAATGTGTATTTACAAATGTTTTAATATTATTAGTTGGTACTTTTAATTTTGATCCTGTGCTAGGCACTTGAGAGATTTTTCTGTCTAAAATTTGCTAATGTAATCTCAATAAGTTCCTCTTTTTTGTTGGAGGAAGTAAGTCATGACTAAATAACTTGCTAGAATATACATGTCTAAAAGTCATGAGTCTAAACTTTAGCCAAGGTTTGCTTAATTTCAAAGCTAGAGTCTTCCAACTTCATGTTGTTTGATGGCAGTGGAATGGATAAACTGCTTAGTAGGAATGAATGAGTGATGTCTTTAGGCTTAAGTTCCTTTGAAAAATATCTAAAACGTAATGATTATAATATATTATCTCAAATAATATCAATAATATTGTTTTGATTTATGTTTCTAAATATTTTTCTTTGGGGCATCAATAAGGATAGATATAGCCCAAATAATTTGAAAAAATTGTATGATTTCAAAGTGTGTCCCCTTCACTATTGTGCTTTTAGAAAAGTGAAAGAAAAAATTGTACTTTACTTATGGAAGGGTCTTAAAGTTTACATGAATTTCATTGTATGCATTTTTAATAAATTATTTGCAAGTTAGATTGTATTTAGAATTCTATTGTTAGTTTACTGTAGCTAAAGTGGACCCTTGAACAACACAGGTTTGAATTATGCAGGTCCACTTATATATAGTTTTTTGAATAAATACATTATTGTACTGGAGATGTGTTCTCTCTTCCTAATGATTTTCTTAACCTCTGTACTCTATTGTACTTTACTCTAAGAGTACAATATATAATACATTTTTTTGTGTTTATTTTTTAGAGAGAGTGAGAACACGAGTGGGGGAGGGGCAGAGAGAGAGGGGACAAAGGATCCAAAGCAGGTTCTGTGCTGTCAGGACAGAGTCCAGTGAGGGCTTGAACTCACAAAGTGTGAGATCATGAATTGAGCCAAAGTTGGATGCTCACCCTACTGAGCCAACCCAGGTGCCACTATCATACATTTAATATACAAAATAGGTGTTAATATTATGTTTATATTATTGGTAAATTTCTGGTCAGCTGTAGGCTATTAGTAATTTAGCTCTTGAGGACTCAAAAGTTATATGAAGAATGTTAACTCTCCCAGAGGGTCAGCACCTCTAACCCCCACATTGATCAAGGGTCAGCTCTATAATAAAAACTCCTATAAATTGTATTTTATTAACAAAAGCTTTTCTGTTGATCAAATATGTATATTTGGGACCAAATTTAAAGAAATCAAGACTGGCAATATGTTTAAGAATAAATTGACCCTCAGTTTGTTCTGTTTTTTAAGAGTCTCTTATGCTTTGGCTCTCTTCCACTCTAACCTCTTTTTTTTTTCCTTCCCCTCCCCCATGGGTTTCTGTTTAAGTTTCTCAGGATCCACATAAGAGGGGGGTGGGAGGGAGGGGAGGGTGGGTGAGGGGTATTGAGGAGGGCACCTTTTGGGATGAGCACTGGGTGTTGTATGGAAACCAATTTGACAATAACCTTCATATATTGAAAAAAAAAGAATAAATTGAACCAACAATTAAAAAAACACACTTAGTATTAGTGTTTTTATTTGAAATTCATTAATGAAGTCCAAAAATCTCAAAGGAGGACGGCAAAGATACTAATGCTAATCCTGGACTCTGCATCTTTACATTTTACAAATTTATTAAGGTATAATTGGCATTAAACTGCACATAATTGAAGTTTATTAGTTGAGAAATTCTAACATATGTATATATTCCTAAAATCATAATGTCAGTCAAGAAAATGAGCATATTCATCCATCTCTAAAGTTTTCCTCCTTGCCCTTTTTAATTTCTTTCTCCCAACTTTTCCTGTCCCTGACAAAACTTATCAAATTTCTGTCACTAAAAATGCATTTTCAATTTTTAGAATGTATATAATGGAACTATATTAGGTGTGGGTGTCTGGGTGGTATTGAAATATGGACGTCTGGCTTCTTTCACTCAGCATGATTCTTTCTAGATCCATCCTGTCATCGCATGTATCAGTAGTTCATTCCTTTTTTATTACATACCATGATAACAGTATACCACAATTTGTTTATGCTTTCACCTGTTGATGGACATTAGAGTTGTTTCTAGGATTTGGCTCCTACAAATGATGCTGGTATTAAAATTTGTGTACAAGTCTTTGTGTAGATATATATTTTTTTAATTTCATTTTTTATAAATAGTAGGAGAATGTTTGAATCCTATGATGGATGTATTTTTAACTTTTTAAGAAACTGTCAAGCTCTTTTTCCAAAGCGATTGTACCATTTTACATTCACTCATACTGTATGAGAATTAGAGTTACTCCACATCCCTGCCAACACTTAGTATGATTTTAATTTTAGCTACCCTAATTGGTTTGTCATGGAATTTCACTATAGTCTTCATTTGCATTTTCTACATTATAAAGAACTAATGATGTTGAGAACATTTTCATGTGATATTTTGCTCTCCAAATGTCTTCTTCAGTTTGTTCAAATATTTTTCCAGTTTTTTTTTACATTTTTTTTTTTTTATTTTTGAGAGACAGAGGCAGAGCACAATTTGGGGAGGGGCAGAGAGAGAATGAGACACAGAATCTGAAGCAGGCTCTAGGCTCTGAGCTGTCAGCACAGAGCCCAACGTGGGGCTTGAACCCACAAATCATGAGATCATGACCTGAGTTGAAGTCAGATGCTCAAGCAACTGAGCCACCCAGGCACCCCTATATTTTTCCAGTTTTTAAAGCTGGCTTGTTTTCTTATTATTGGGTTAGAAGGCAAGATACAAGTCCTTTGTGGGAGACCGTATTTATAAAACTGATGTGAATATGTATTTTATATATAAATATTTATAACTTTGTATTTTACATATATAAATATTTTATAAATTATTTTAATACATATTTGTGTATGTGCATATACACATACATAAATAAAATTATATTTATTATATATAATGTTGACCAATCAAGTGCAAACCAGGCTATCTACACTGCAACTGCATTTGCATATGCTAGACAAAGGTTCTAAAAATAATGTAACAGTTGTCCAGAGGATCAGAAGATGAACTATCATATCTCATATCACTAGCACAACATTCAAACATAATAATTACAGTATCTATTAGGTGGAAAATGTCATTATGGTGCATGCATGTGTGTTTGGATGTGTGTGTATTTGAATAATCATAGGGGCATCTGCAGATGAAAGGCAAGTACTTCTATCCCTTTCTTTTTTTTTTTTCTTGCAGGCTAGTATGAGAGGCCAGAATAGCAATACAGATCTAAGGCAAAGCTATGTTTCAATGTTATTTAAAACATATGTAGATCTTACTTCTTAAATATCATTGAGACCAATAATTTTATAAGTGAGAAAGAAAGAAATACAAACTTTGCACAAATATTTTGTCTGGCAAACTTAAGATCTCACAGGTATTTAAAATTCAAGAGAGACTGAAAGGCCCTGTTGGAAAGAAAGAAATCTCTATAGAGAAAGTGGTTTGGACCTACAAGGGAGCATCACCAACTGAATTTATACCTTGGAGAAAAGAGCAGTGACTCCGGAAATAACATTAACCTGTACTTGAACCCAGCCTTCTGTATCTATATAACCTAAGAAGTTTTCTCATGAAAGACAGAGAGCAACCAGGGTAGCAACTAGTTTGGGGACTGCATTGGGACCCACTGCAAATGTGTGTGTGTGTGTGTGTGTGTGTGTGTGTGTGTGTGTATACATACATACATACATACACACATATACATACAGGAAGGAGCTAAGCCCTAATGATCTGATGGCAGGTAAGTTAGGTCCACATGATTCATGAATAGAACAGTAATCTAAGAGCATGAGGTAGAGGTATAAACCTCCTGTGAGGATTATGACCCCAGTGGTCTGTGCTCCTGTGTAGACTGCTGAGGGAAAATGTTTGCTAGGTGCAGTGAGATCATGTGTACATGCAGAGAGAGCAAGATGGCCGGAAACAGCAATGAGAATGCCAACTTTAGGAAAGTAGAGTACTGCTAAAGGCAAGAGTAGGAAAATTTTCTGAAACTGTGCTCACCAATTCTCCCTGATCCTTTAGGACTTTCAGAAAAGGAAGGTAGAGGGTTGAGAAAATGCATAGACCTAGGCTGACCATATAGAATAGACCATGTATACTAGGTTGACCATATAGAAAAGGAAGATAGAGGATTGAGAAAGATAAAGGATTGAGAAAATGCATAAGTCTGGCACAAGGTTCGTAGTGAAAGAGGGCACTAATAATAGTAATTCACCTAGAAACTGGATCTCTCCCAAGCAAACTGTGGTGAATAGGTAATAGTGATGTTGAGAAGAGAATGTATTGGTATAGCAGACTTCGTTTCAAATCGTCTGGGTGACTGGTAAATTTAGTATCTCAACATAATGAGGCTTTGAGATATTTGACTATAAATATAACTAGGGAATTGAAGTTGTTGCTTCTAGTAGTGACAAGAAATATAATAAATGAGTATAATATTTTAAAATCTGTGAATATGCAAATCAAAACTTTCTAGAAATGACTTCTATGAAGATTTGTACAGTTTTCTAATTTTTTCTTTCATTATTCTTTATGGCCATGAGGCTTGTCTGGTAGAAGTTAAGAGGGTCAGTATCATGCCTAGGTTGTGGTAAATAGGTATTAAGTAGGCATTCAATACAAAAGGACTCAAATCGATTTATTTATTTATTTATTTTTAAATTGGGCCATTACAGCCAAACTACTTTTTCATCCCCTATGTATGTTGGTTGGTATAATCCCTTAGTTGTGTTATGTGGGAAAAACTAGAAACTGCTGCTTTAAGATGAAACAAATTGAGATTCTAGAGTGTAATGCCAAGTAGTTTAATTATTAAATGTTTTTATTAATTAAAGTAATATTTTATTAGGTTTAGGTAATATAAAAACAAAACAGCAAATTTAATAGTATCAATTAAATATATCAATATTAAGAATCTTATTAATTGTGATCATGACATGTAAAACAGACATGGATTTATGACAAAACAGTTTTCTCAGCCATGAAGGTAACACATTGCCAGTGAAAACACAAAATTATGTGCAGTGAAAAATAAAAATCATCAAAACCACTAGTTTTGATTATCTAGAAAGTGCTATCAACTAATGAATGGCTGTTTTGGCTAAAGATCAATCATGGTTTCTAGTGCATCATATTAGTTTCAAAAAGTAATGTGTCACATTTTTAGGAGAAATATCTCTAAATGTCAAGTATTGTAAATGCATTTTCCTTTTAAACTTCTGAATGCCTTTTGTTTCAAAACAAGATTTTTTTTCTTAAGTTGAACAGTAATTTATGGCTTACCTCTACTTAATTAGCTTAGCACTTGATTGTCTCCATTGAAATGAAAGGAAACTAGCTATTAATTATAGGCTTAGACCCAAACTGATGGGAACATCGATACTTTTACTGCAATTTTCTCAATAAATCCCAGATCATAAAGCCTTACGCATGCATTCTGGAGCTGGAACAAGTTTTATGCCCATTAACATGGAGACAACACATTGATTGCCTGCTATGACATTATTAAAATGAACTGATGAGACAGATCCAGGGGGAAAAGATGCTCCAATAAAGCCAGCATTCCACTGCATCAATTCATCCTTTCTTAAATTAGGACATATAATTTTTTACCATTATTATTCATATTAATGTAATATGTTTTGATTTTTAAACCTTAATATTATAGGTTTCAATAAAGACATGGAATTCTTTCAATACAGACAGTGAAAACTTAGCAATAAATGTGAATTTCTCTGATTCAGTTTATTAACTGAAGATTATTGTCAATAATCCTAAATTTAGCATGTATCCAGTCAATACGGTTATGTGTTTTTTCCCTACCAAATACATCTGCATGGATTCAGGCAGAAAATAGAGAGTTTCATCTAGTACAATGTGGACTTATTCCAGATAAATATGAGAAAGAGAGGAGGCAAGAAGGTTGATTGTACATGCAGTGTATAATTAGAATGATAGACCACAAGATCATATTTCGGCACAGAGGGATATGAAGATATGAAAGTGGTAAGCAAAGTGTATGAGTGATAGCATCCATGAGATATTTTTGGAAAAATGGGCAAAGAATTGTCAGAGGGGTGGATAAAAAGGGAGTGGGCTGGAAAGATAGGAATGAATTTTTACAGAGTGGAACACTTGGAACTCAGATTATAGAAGTGTTGCAAATAAAAATCACAACATATTAGTGTGTTATAAGATCAGTTTCTTGGGTCATGGCAAGCATTTTAGGATATGGTAGAAAATTTAGTACCTTGGAAGTAGTGTTTGTAACTTGTTTCACATACATGTGCCCGTGTGAATGTTTGTGCATGTATATCCTGGTCATGAGTTTGTCTCACATAGGGTATAGTAGCAAAACTGAAAGCCACTTATGGGGTATAATAGTGAAGTAGCAGAGGTAGGTTGGAGGAGACAAAATCAGAGAGGAGAGAACCAGATTACTAGAAAAATGATCAACTTGTTATTTTTATTTGAGAATTCTTTCTTTGTTCATGATATGTAAGACTAAGCAATGTTATTTTATTACTCATTTTAAAGAATAAGCACTTGACCTTATGTTTTTTTCCCCTGTGGTATATTTACTATGCTTTGACATCTATACTTTTTTCTATGTTTTTTGGGGGGAGGGAGGTATATAGTTTGCTTTCTAGTATGATAATTTAGGTGCTTATTAATTAGCATCTTCTCTTCCAGTATAAACATTTAAGAACATAATCTCTGAAATACTAGCTTTATCAAATATGAATTTATCAAAACATTTTATGGCTTATTTTTTAATGCCCACAATGACTCTCTCTTTGATACATGAATTATGTAGAACTCTATGGTGGTTTGATTATTTTTATTATTTATCATTGCATAGTGGTTTAAGAGTATATTTTTTGGCATAACAATTATCTGACATTTGGAAAGAAGCTGTATGCCTTTGTACATTCTCTATGCACATGAAGATATGAATTCTCCAATTCTTGAATACAATGTCTATCAATATTTTTTTCAAATGACCCATTGATAAATTATATTGAAATCTGCTATCCAATTTTTTTCCTTCTGTCAATTTTTGCTTAATATATTTTGCAGCTACCTGCATTCCAGGCAATAGTTATATTTTTTCCCTGATGATTTGTATCATAATTTAGTAATCTTATTTCTAACACTGTTCTTCTATTTTATAGTTTATACATTCTGATAATTATAGTTCCCTTAGCTTTATTTGGATATTATCACCTAATACATTTTTTTCACACCTTTATTGTTTTATTTTTTTTCATACAACTTATTAACTCACTTATAAATATTACTAAAAGTAAATTTTTTAAAAAAGAATTCTGATAATATTTGATATTGGCTTTTGTTTTTAAGAAAATCCTGCTTTTAGTGTTTCTTTATCTTAATTGCTACTGGCTCCAGTTTCTCCTCAATTTGTTAGATTGTTGGAGGTGAAGGTGGTCCTTGCTGAGTTTTTTTTTTTTTTCAAAAATTTTTTTTTCAACGTTTATTTATTTTTGGGACAGAGAGAGACAGAGCATGAACAGGGGAGGGGCAGAGAGAGAGGGAGACACAGAATCGGAAACAGGCTCCAGGCTCTGAGCCATCAGCCCAGAGCCTGACGCGGGGCTCGAACTCATGGACCGCGAGATCGTGACCTGGCTGAAGTTGGACGCTTAACCAACTGCGCCACCCAGGCGCCCCCTTGCTGAGTTTTTAAATGGTTATTTAAATTATTCTTGGGGCACCTGGGTGGCTCAGTCGGTTAAGCATCCTACTTCTGTTCAGGTTATGATCTCATGGTTCCTGAGTTAGAGCCCCACATCAGGCTCTGTGTTGACAACTCAGAGCCTGGAACCTGCTTCAGATTCTGACCCTCCCTGGCTCATGCTCTGTCTCTCTCTCAAAAATAAGTAAGCATCAAAAAATAAAATTAAGTAATAAATTATTTTTAATTAGTTCTTATTATGATTTAAAATATGCTATTATGATATTAATATGTGTGCATAAATGCTTTAAAATATACTTTATCCAGGTGCTTGCATGGCTCAGTTGGTTGACTGTCTAAGTCTTGATTTCAGTTCGGGTCATGATCCCACGGTTGTGGGATCAAGACTTGCATCCATGCTTAACATGGAGCCTGCTTAAGATTCTTTCTCTCTTCTCTCTCTCTCCCTCTTTCTCTCTGTCTCTGTCCCTCTCTCTCCCTTTTTCTCTCCCTCTCCCTCTCTCTGGCTCTCAAATAAAAAATAAAAATAAATAAAATATAATATACTTTATTCAGTATCTTGTTACTTTTGAGTTATGTGGGCATTCTCAGTATTTATCTCATCATATTGAAAAATGTGGAGATATCTTTTATTTCTTATTGTGTGGCCCAAGAAAAGATACTCAATTTTCTCCTCTTTAAATTGGATACAGTTATAAAAATAATACCTCCTTGTTAAGGATGTTGTAATTATTAAATGAATTGCTATATACAAATTCCTTACTTTTATAGTGATAACTATGTCCCACTCTGTTCAAGAAAAGGAGGAAGTGATCATATCAAATATTTGAGGAAAAAAATTCTTTTTTTGTAGTTATTTCTGTGTCTCCTACCACTGAACAGATTCACATAAATGTTGACATTACAGTGGTGGGATAGGTGAAAGAGGTAGAGATTAAGAGGTACAAACTTTGTTATAAAATAAATCAGTGATAAGGGTGAAAAGTACAGCACAGGTAATGTAGTCAATAATATTGTAACAATCTTGTATGGTGACAAATGGTAACTACACTCACCATGGTGAACATTGTGTGATTTGTATACTTGCCCATTCGCTGTGTTATACACCTGAAACTAAAATAACATTGTATGTCAACTATATTTGCATAATATTAAAAAAAAGATGGTATAGCTCTTCTTCAAGCCTTGACTTGTAAAACACCAGTTACTGCTCTTTAAGATTATAATGCTTGGGGCACCTGGATGGCTCAGTTGGTTAAGCGTCTGACTCTTGGTTCCTCCTCAGGTCACCATCTCACAGATCGTGAGTTTGAGCCCCATGTCAGGCTCTGTGCTGGCAGCATGGAGCCTGCTTGGGATTCTCTTTCTCTCCCTCTCTCTCTACTTTTCCCCTTGCTCATGCTGTCTCCGTCTCTCTCAAAATAAATAAATGCCAAAATGAACAAATCAGGAGACTATAGATGCTGGAGAGGATGTGGAGAAACGGGAACCCTCTTGCACTGTTGGTGGGAATGCAAATTGGTGCAGCCGCTCTGGAAAGCAGTGTGGAGGTTCCTCAGAAAATTAAAAATAGACCTACCCTATGACCCAGCAATAGCACTGCTAGGAATTTATCCAAGGGATACAGGAGCACTGATGCATAGGGCCACTTGTACCCCAATGTTCATAGCAGCACTCTCAACAATAGCCAAATTATGGAAAGAGCCTAAATGTCCATCAACTGATGAATGGATAAAGAAATTGTGGTTTATATACACAATGGAATATTACTTGGCAATGAGAAAAAATGAAATATGGCCTTTTGTAGCAACGTGGATGGAACTGGAGAGTGTGATGCTCAGTGAAATAAGCCATACAGAGAAAGACAGATACCATATGGTTTCACTCTTATGTGGATCCTGAGAAACTTAACAGGAACCCATGGGGGAGGGGAAGGAAAAAAAAGAGGTTAGAGTGGGAGAGAGCCAAAGCATAAGAGACTCTTAAAAACTGAGAACAAACTGAGGGTTGATGGGGGGTGGGAGAGAGGGCAGGGTGGGTGATGGGTATTGAGGAGGGCACCTTTTGGGATGAGCACTGGGTGTTGTATGGAAACCAATTTGTCAATAAATTTCAGAAAAAAAAAAAAAAGAAAAATAAGAAAATAGTAAGAAAAAAGAATAAGAAAAAAAAAGAATGTAATTCTTTTCTTCTGCCTCCTGTCTTCTGACCCCTCTTCTCTTCCCAAGTTACTGCACTGGTTGAGGGAATTGTTTTTTTGTAGACCATTTTGGCTTTGGCTGGCCAAGAATAATTTTCAGTTGAATGACTCAAACAGGCCACCCTGCTTTTTCTAAAGAACTTCTCTATGTTGCTAGCATGTTTCTACTGTTAACTACTTTCCAACATCCTAAGTATCTGAGGAGTTTTCATTTAAGTCTTCATGTTTATTTATGCACTGGCTCTAGTGAGCATAAGCTCTTTGTCTTTATTCTTTTAATGATTAGCCTGATATTTAACCTAAGGGATGGAGGCTCTGTGGTTCTATGGGAATGATAGAATTAAACTGCTTCCTATAAAGTCCCCACAGGTATAAGAGATAAAAGTTACACTTGGAGAATATATCTCAGGAGGATACTTTGTCATGTCCTACGGAAAATAACAGACAGAACTAGACTAATTGGGATTAAGATGCCCATTGCCATTGTGATACATAAGTACCAAAAGCATATTCTCAGAAAAATGATAGAGAGAAGATGAAAGAAGCATGCTGGGATAATAAAAAGAAAGTTGATGAAACCCTAAGCACATTGGTAAAATTAAGTAAAATTATTATGTTTTATCATGAGCTCTGTCTTTATAATTAAAATTTAAAAATCCTGCTAATCCTGAAGTGTTTTTCCTAAGTTATTTCTCTTTAACTACTATTATTTGTTTCCATCCGGGATTTAAATATTCTGATCAAATATTTGTTCATGTCATATATTAAATATAAATACTTAAATAATGATACTCCTTCAACACGAACAGTATATTGTATATTAATTGACCACTTACAACTGAGAAGAAATTTCTTGATTTTTAGGCTTATTAAATATTAAATATAATTACAGGTGTAAATATAAATTATATAGCTTGTTTTAAACTATGGGTGTATAATATTCAAATAAAATTCCCAGTGAAAAGACACAAAAATCATTCTATTAAATATAAAGAATGTTAAATGGGAAAAAGGCAATCTTTTCAACAAATGGTGTTGGGAAAACTGGACAACTACATGCAAAAGAATGAATCTGGACCACTTTCTTATACCACACATAAAAATAAACTCAAATTTGATTAAGGACCTGAATGTGAGACCTGAAATCAGAAAATTCCTAGAGGAAAACATAGGTAATAATTTCTTTGAATCATATTTGTAGATCGAAACATATTGGTAGATCAGTCTTATCTGGGAAGGGAAACAAAAGCAAAACTAAACTGTTAGGATTATGCCAAAATAAAATACTTCGCACAACAAAGTAAATCATCAATAAAACAAAAAGGCAACCTACTGAATGGGAGAAGATATTTGATATATCTGATAAGGAGTTAATATAGAAAATATGTAAGGAACTTACACAATTCAACACACACACAAAAAAAACCCCATGTAATCTACAGTTAAAAAGTGGGCAGAGGACCTGAATAGACACTGTCCAATGAAGACACACAAATGGCCAATAGACACATGAAAATGTGTTCAGCATCAGTAATCATCGGGGAAATGCATATTAAAACCACAATGAGATATCACATCACACCTGTTAGAATGGCTAAACCTAATAGCCATTTATTTGTCCTAAATGGACAAATAAACCTATGTTACATTTTGTGCTTCCATTGAGTTACATTGGTATAAGATGTGAATTTTAAACAGATTATCAATTGAGAATGACATCCAGAACATGGAAATTCTCTTTACCCAGTGTCCTTTTTTTGTTTGGTTTAATATGAAACACACTAATGCACATATTGCACACACTGACACAGTTACTGATAATTACAGTGAATTTCAGTACATTTGTACTAGCCATTAAACTTTGCAGGAGTGGAAGATCTTTCTGGAATATAATAGTCTTGACTGACATAAGTTTTAAATGTCACCTCAATTCATACTTTTGGAATTAGTACGTATAGAAATGCAGAATATTATATTTTACTTTATGTGACTGTTCCTTGCACATATCTTAGACTATTCACAATTTTGTGTTCTTATGCATCTCTTGACCTCAGTTTCTCATATGAACAATGGGACTAAATCTAGTGATCTAATCTTTCTAGATCACAAACTAGCTGAACTTACTCTGAATTACTCAATGCTCAAGAGATCTAGCTTCATAAATATAAGCCTTTCTAATATTTCATAATATTCTTTTTAGGAGGAGACCATATTCCAAGAATATTTTTACATTTCTGTATAATTAGGGCTTACTGAGCAAAGTAAATTAGATGACTAAAGAGCAAACATGACTTGAAAGTAAGAAGGAGTGATCTCCCTACCCTTCCCTACATTAAAATTAATGAAAATCTAGTGACCTTTCCTTCTCCAGAGCATTTGATTTCAGAGCTAGGGTCCCTTTCTCTCTGGAAATAAGGAGGAACAGATGTGCAGCTCCCTTCAATAAGCTTCTCATATCATAATGTTGGGATTCCTGTCCTGTGAAGCCTCAGTGCATGTGCAGGGTAACATCAGGTTTCTATCATGCCACTCGATGGGGACTGAGGCTCAGGGAGCTGGCAATAAGATGCTAGATGAGTAATGTACAATCCGGTCTCTGATCTAGAGACGTCATGTGCTCCGTCAGGATAAATAAGTAAATGTAGTTATAAATACTTAGTGATACTAAATACAAATCATTTTATAATTTCTTCAGTGTATTTTCTTGGCTTAAAAATCATGTATTTTGTGTTCAGTTTCTACAGAAAATTTTGAGAACCTGTATGTTCCAGGCACTCTGCTGTCTTTCCCACACATTATCTTAATTAATTTGATGTCATCGTTTTACAGAACTAGCTCAAAGATCCAGATCATAACTTAAATAATGTAAAATGCACACTGATATACACTATTAAAAATAAATTTTAGATATGTAAGCATGCTTATCAAACAAAAATGTTTAAAATATTTGCATCTATCTACTTTTAAATCCTCTGTCTTCAACTAGGTAACATACCAGAGGTTTCTTTTTCTCTTTTTAGCTATAAAACCAAAATTCCATAAGCATGCCAGAAACAGTTTAACTAAGAAATGTCACAGGCTCATAGACTGAATAACTAACATAGGGAGGAGTCAACAGGTATGTGAAAAACTAACTTGTTAATTTTAATATTGGCAAACCACTGATAATTTGATTTAGATGTTCTATCATGTTGGAGCCCTAACAGTATTCACACAGTGAAATATAACTTTTTTAAAAAAAATTAATGTTTATTTCTGAGAGAGAGAGCTAGAGAGAGAGCATGAGTGGGGAAGGGGCAGAGAGAGAGGGAGACACAGAATCTGAAGCAGGCTCCAGGTTCTGAGCTCTCAGCACAGAGCCCGACACAGAGCTTGAATGAGCTGAGCGGAAGTCAAATACCCAACCCACTGATTCAGGCACCCCTGTGAAATGTAATTTTTGATGAACTCAATCTTATTCATATTACTTGAAAAATTAATTGGTGCTTGTTTAAGAATGCTTTGGTTGCTAGAAATGAATCATTTTAGGGACAAATAACTGAAGACACACTTTCCCCAGTTCTTTATATTTGAGTCATTTGGCTGAGCTAAGCTAATAACTTGATGTTTAGAATATATACATTTGTTAGTTTGACCCACTCCATTTTAAGAGGTGGGGCGGAGGTGGGGACAAGGGGAGTCACAGGCAGTGTGAGTCATAGGCAGTGAAAACAACTTTCACTGGTCCCATGGCAATCAGTAGAATGAACACAATTTGGATATAAAATACTTAACTATTAACTTTTTTATTCACAATTTACTAAAGATGGAAACTGGTTAAGTTAAAAATATACACAAAGAAGTACACATACCATTAGCCATCAAAGCAATGATTTAATCACATGTTATGTAGCTTTTAAAAATATTCTACTGTATACTCATTAGATGAGAACAGAAAACAGCTAAAATATTTTTAGTATTATTAAAAAATAGTTCTCTTATTTTTAGTGAATTCCCTGAAAGTATCTCTAGAAACTCCAGATGTTCCCAGACCAAAATTGAGGAATGTCATATTAGAGTATAGCTAGTACCTATTTTTTTTTCTCTAAAATATTGATTAGATGTATAAATCTCAAGTTATTGGCTCCACCATGGATGCACATATGGGTTCTTTTTATTTTTATTTTTTAAATATAAATAAGTCTACTTTAATGGCCTTGCAATTCCAGATGTATATTTTAAATTTTCTCCACATATAACTAGGCATGGAAGTGTTGGGTCAGACATTTATGGTAATAAAATTAGCCTTCAGTTTTTCAAGAAAAAGAAATATTGTTTTCTGAAATTGTGGTACCAATTTTAAATCCCATCAAATTTTTTCCATTTTTTCACATCCTGTGGGATATGTTTCAGAATTTATAATTGTGTTACTACATTGGTGTGACATTGTTTCTAACTGTGGTTAAAAATTTATCTTTATTACAAGCTTAAATATTTTTTCTCAGATATTATCCATTTTAAATGTCTTTGTGAAATAAAATAGCTTTTCTTATCTAGCAGTTTTTTAACATGAAAATCAATTTTTATATTAATAGAGCTATGCCAGTTTTCTTCTTTCAGTTGGTGTTTTCATAGTATGTAATATTTCATTTTTATTCTCAATTTATAGAATTGCTTTTTGTATAGACAACTCAGCTGGATAGATTTTTATAAACTTTACTATCTTTGTTTTTTAACTGCAATTTTAGTCCACCTACATTTAATGTAGCTAAATATTTGGAGGTCATATCTACCAATTTATTTTTGGCTTTTAATTTGTCTCACATGTTCTATTTTTTATCCCTGGTTTCTTGCCTCTTTTTGAGGTCAGAGAGTTTTTTTTTTATTATTTTTCCACTTTTCCTCATTTTTCAGTCTGGAAGTTTTATATTGTGTCTCTCCTAGAGGTTACAACTGATACTATAATGTGATTACTTAACACATTATAGTCTAAATTAATCAATGTCTCCATGTCCTCCCTAAAATACCAGTCTTTTAGAACACTTTACTTTTATTTATATTTCTAATATTATATAATTTTATTGTGTAATTTTATCATTTTAAATCTAAAAATGCATTGTATTACTTTTTATATAGTTAGTAATCAGAATTTACTCACATATTTACCACATACTTCATTTTGTCTTTTATCTCAGACTTTTAAAAATCATGTTTACCTCAGTATGTACTGTCCTATACAATGTGTCTACTTTTAACAAATAATTACAATACATGCCAAACGACTTCAAAGTCTGAAAAGAAAAAATAATTATAACAAAACTTGGGGATGATACAGGTATTAGAATTATAAACATGACAGTTTGAAATAACTAATATGTTAAAGACTCTAATTAGAAAGGCAGGCAGAATGCAAGTTCAAATAGACAATTTTAGTAAAGAGAATCTAAAGAAAGAATAAATGAAAATGCTAAATGTAAAAACACAGTATAAGAAATGAAGAATATTTGGGGTGCTTGGGGAATCTCAGTCATATAAGCATCAGATTCTTGATCTCAGTTCCCGTCATGATCTCATGATTAGTGAGATTGAGCCCCACATTGGCTCTGCACTGACAGTGAAGAGCCTGTTTGGGATTCTTTGTCTCCCTTTCTCTCTGCCCCTCTCCCGCTCACGCGCTCTCTTTCTCTGTCTCAAAATAAATAAACATTAAAAAAAAAAAAGAAATGAAGAATATAGTCAACAGGCTCATTGGTAGTAGATTTGACAAAGGTAAAGAAATAACAAATCCTAAAGATAGGTCAATAGAAATTATGCAAAATGAGATGCAAAGAGAGAAAAAGAATAAAACTATTATTTATATTGTGGGACAATATAAAATGCTAAAACATGTGAAGTTGGAATCCTAGAAAGAAAATAAAACAGGAATGAAGCCCAAGAAATATTAAGGAAAAAAATTAGAAATTAGCCAAAATTATTTATACCAGAACAGATCCAGGAATCACAGAACACCAAGCAGAAAATAATATTACAAACAATACCATTAGCATCGACAACAACAACAAATTACACTTAGTCATATTACATTGAAAGTGCATAAACTTGGGGCACCTGGATTGCTCAGTCAGTTAAGCGTCTAACTCTTGGTTTCAGGTCAGGTCATGAGTTCAAGCCCCACATCAGGCTCCGTGCTGCCAGCGTAGAGCCTCCTTGCAATTCTCTCTCTCCCCTCTCTCTCCCTCTGCCCTAGTCACTTGCTCTCAAAATAAATAAATAAACATACAGAAACCAAAGACAAAATTTTCAAGCTATCTATCTGGAATGAGTGAGAAATCTTTCTACAAATTAATACAAATAAGAATATGATAGATTTGTCATCAGAAACCATGTGAGCAAGAAAACACTGGATTGCTTAAGGAAATAAAAAAAAATTCTCAACCTAGAAATTTATTTATTTTTATTTTTTTTAATTTACTTTGAGTATATTTAACTATTTTATTTTAGTGTCAGGTGTACAACATAGTGACTTGGCAAGTTTATATATTGTTATGTTCACCACAAGTATAGCTACCATCTGTCACCATACATCACTGTGGCAATATCATTGACTATTCCTTATACTGAACTTTTATTCCTGTGACTTATTGATTCTATAACTGATAGTCAGCATCTCCCACTTTCCTTCACCCATTTTGACCACACACCCCACCCCCACCCCTCCTCTGGCAACCATCAGTTTGTTCTCTGTATTTATAGGTCTTTAGTTTACTCCTTTTTTTTTTTTAAGATTCGTTGTGAGTGAAATCATATGGTATCTGTCTTTCTCAATCTGACTTATTTCACTTAGTGTAATATCCCCTACGTCCTTCCATGTTGTTGCAGATGGTAGTCTATTTTTTTATGGCCATGTAGTATTTCATTGTGTATATACATCACATCTTCCTTATCCATTTGTCTATTGATGGATACTTAGGATGCTTGCACGTCTTGGTTTTTATAAATAATACTGCAATAAATGCATGGGTGCATGTATCTTTTCAAATTAGTGGTTTTTTTTCCCTTTGGTTAAATACCCAGTAGTGGAATTACTGGATCATATGGTATTTCTATTTTTATTTTTTTGAGGAACCTCTATACTGGTTTCCATAGTGGCTGCACCAATTTACATTCCTACCAGTGGTGCACAAGTGTTCCTTTTTCTCTACATCCTTACCAACACTTACTTCCTGTCTTTTTTATTTTAACCATTCTGATAGGTGTAAGATGGTATCTCCTTGTGGTTTTGGTTTGCATTTTCATGATAATTAGTAATGTTGAGGATTTTCTCATGTGTCATTTGGAAATCTGTATGTTTTTGGAAAAATGTCTATTCATCTACCTAGAAACTTATATCTGGAGAAAATGCCCTTCAAAAATGGAGAAGTAAAGACTTTTCTCAAACAAAACTTGTGGTAATTCATTGCCAGCAGACTTACTCTACAAGATAGGTTAAAATTCTGCAGGCAAAAGAATGTCAGTAACATCAGAAACTTGCCTTTGCATGGAGAAATTAAGAACATTTGGAATGGAATAAATGAAGCTTTGAAAGGGTGTGTGTGTATGTCTGTGTGTATTTACTTAAAGTGCTCTTAAAGATAACTGTAATTGACAGTATAAGGCAGTAACAGTAATGATGCATCGATTGTTTATATATGTAATATATAAACTATTTAGTCAGTAATCATTCATGTTAAATAGAGAAGAGGTAATCACCCTTTCCATGTACAATTTCTTCATAACCTACAGATGATGATTAGTAGGGATGGTGGGGAAGAAAAAAGCAGAGGAGTCCACTAACATTTAAGTACTTGCCCACATAGTGTTTTATTTTATTTAGTATAGATTATAAGGTCTGTCATATACTATAACCCTGGAGACTATTTCAGCACGAAAAAATTTTAATCTCTTTCTGGGACACTCTCTTATTTCTGTTTGATCACATAATTATGCACAAAAATAGATTATCATATACAGTATTAAAGAAAATTTGATTTTCCATGTCAGACCTCATAATGTCAGAAAGAAGAGAATTATACAAAAATTATACCAAAGATAATGTTAAATAAAGGAAAAAAAAAAGCAATCCTTTATGTAAGACTATTTCACAAATCTACCTTTAATCAAAGTTGCGTATAAAGGCTTTTTTCTGAGATCTTGAAAAGGATTCTTAAATGTAATGTGTACTATGTACACACAAGTTTATAATCTAGATGCAAGCTTATGTGTATCTGTGAAGGCAACCATAAATCATAAAATATATTTTCATATAAAATTAGGAAGAAAATTTACAGTCAATAATAGAACAAAATTCCATTTCTCTGGGTAATTATATTCACCATCTTTATGAAATAAAACTTCAGAAAAATTATCCTTGTCAAAGTTTTTTTTTCCCTCTACTCTGGTGACTTGCTAACAACTAACATTGTTATTTTCCTTCATCTAATTGAATAAGGAACATTAATCATCCATTAGTTGGTTCTTTAGCTTAATGTTATTTGCTCTAGTCCACAAATAAGACAGCTATGGCTTGAAGTTGTTAGCATTGGAATTCTATTAGGATATAGCATTTATCTTGTCCCTTCATATTAGTTCAGTTAATTGCATTTGATTTTTTATTATTCTATTTAATGAAAAATATACACTGTTATATGTAGGGCCAGCCCTAGGAAAAATAGTTAGGCAAATAAATGTGTGTCTTTAGTTTCTCCCTATTCATTGCCTTTCTCTCATATTTAGGAAGAATCACAATAAAAGTTATTAAAAAATTATTGATTAGAATGTTGGCTTTTCAAGCATCATTGCAAGTCAATGGCCTGAGAGTTTAGGACAGCTGGACATTTTGCAACTCTTGTCTTATTTGTTTGTACATTGACCATATATATAATAACCTAAAAAACCTAAATATATTAATAATCTGATTTAAGACAAAACCTGATGTACATATTAATATATGAGAAGGCAAGGTAGTGGAAGAAAATCAGTGGTTTACTATCATTTATTAGATAGCCAAGCAGAGTCAATGAGTAACCTATTAGTGGCAGTATGGTAGAAAATAAACTATGAACAACCTTTCTGTAAGAACATTAAAGTTCAGTTTTATATTGTCACAAAAGAATTTCTAGAGGCTAAAAACAATGTAAATACAGAAACTATAGTAGGTAGTCAAGCATCAAGACAGTTTTTACCAGAGATTTTCTACCATCTTATCATAAGCAGTTCAGATTACTATAACAAAAACATTGTAGACTGGGTGACCTACAAAATAGACCTTTATTTCTCACAGTTTTACAATCTGGGAAATCCAAGTTTATGGTGCCATCAGATCCAGTATCTGGTAAGAACCTTCTCCCTGGCTTGTAAACAGCTGATTTCTCACTCTCCCTTCACATGGAGGAAAGAGAGATCCCTAGTGTCTCTTACATGGTCACTAATCTCATTCATGAGGGCTCCTACCTCATGATCTAATTACTTAGCAAACACCCCACCTCTAAATACCAGCAGTGAAATTCTATTTTAATGACTGCATGAGTTACAGATGACAGAAAATAAAGCCTGGGCCTGTACAAGGTGGGGAGTCCATAGCAGATACATAAAAATGATTATCCACATATATGATTTTCAGTGTAATTGTAAGAAGTGAATATAAGTTCCAATAGAAAGGTGGCTATCTTAACTTTAACTCTAATAGAGGAAGCAAAAACAAAACCTATCTCCCTAGACAATTTGTAAGGGTAATCAGACATCCTGTGATTCTTAACATTTTCAAACTTCAGATTTCATTCAAGTTATCTTTCCAGAAGCATTAACTACAGGGAGCAAACACAAATTCTCTTTGGAGAAATGACTTTTCAATATAGTCTTCAAAGCATTCTCAGAGAAAATCCAAGGGACATGGGCTCACAACTAAGGAGAAAACACAAAAATACACTTAAAAAAGAGACAATGAAACCAAAATGGATCACAGTACCATAGTGAGAACCAATAGGTAAAAAAATCAGTTGGATTTTAATGAATAAGAATTTAGACAGCTTTGGGATTAGGGAAGATGGCTGCATAGGAGGGGCTGGGCTCCTCCTGGAGCTGGCTCAGGGCTGGGCTCACCTCGTCCTACTGATCTCTTAGATTCCACCCACATTTGCCTAAATAACCCAGAAAACTGCCAGAAGACTAGAAGAACAGACTCTCTGGAGTCAAGCATAGACAAGAGACCCAATGGGGCGCCTGGGTGGCGCAGTCGGTTAAGCGTCCGACTTCAGCCAGGTCACGATCTCGCATTCCGTGAGTTCGAGCCCCGCGTCGGGCTCTGGGCTGATGGCTCAGAGCCTGGAGCCTGTTTCCGATTCTGAGTCTCCCTCTCTCTCTGCCCCTCCCCCGTTCATGCTGTGTCTCTCTCTGTCCCAAAAATAAATAAAAACGTTGAAAAAAAAATTAAAAAAAAAAAAAAAAAGAGACCCAAGGAAGAGGGTAGGAAGGGCGGAGAGGTGGTGCGTGCTACATGGACTGGTGGGAGGATGGAGGGGCAGCCCACCTGGCAAGGCAGAGCCCCTTGCAAAAGCGGAGGGGCCAGAGTCCATGAGTTCTGACAGCCAGTGGGACTTAACATCTGGAATGTTAAAAGTCAACAGCTCTGCTCTCAGAGAGTGGGGAGGGTGAGAGGACACAGGGAGAGAGAGTTGCTGAGCCCTGGAAGACAGAGTTCAACTCAGCGGGGGAACAAAGGCACTGGTCAGCACCATCTCCCTCTCCCATCCCCCAGCCAAAATTCCAAAGGGAACTAGTTCCTGTCACTGAACTTGCTGGCACCACGCAAATGCCCAGTGCTGTGCTTCTGTGGATCCATCCCTCCAATGGGCCTCCCTCCCTCCCAGTGATGCAGCTCCCCTCCTGCAGGGGACCACTGATGGCAGAGCTAGCTAAGCCTGCCCCTCCTACCCCTGTGCACCTTGCAGATCCACCCTGGCTAATATGCCGTTGGCCAGATCCCATCGAAGCAGCACCACAAGCCTAGCAGTGTGCAAGCAGCCCAGACGGGGACCACGCCACTCCACAGTGAGTTCTGCCCCTGGGAGAGGGGAAGATAAGGTACACGCCAGTCTGACTGTGGCCCCAGTGGTGGGCTGGGGGCAGACATTGGATCTGATTGTGGCCCCGCCCACCAACACAAGTTACTCCAGACAACACAGGAAAAGTGCTCTGCAGTTTGGAGCTACCACAGGGACTACCCAAAATGATGAAATGGAAAAATTCTCCTCAAAAGAAACTCCAGGAGGTAGCGACAGCTAACGAATTGATCAAAAACAATTAAGCAATATAACGGAATGAGAATTTAGAAAAATAGTCATAAAATTAATCACTGGGCTTGAAAAGAGCATAGAGGACAGCAGATAATCTATTGCTACAGAGATCAAGGGAATAAAAAATAGTCATGAGGAACTAAAAAATGCTATAAATGAGGTGCAAAATAAAATGGAGGCGGCCATAGCACGGATTGAAGAGGCAGAGGAGAGAATAGGTAATTAGGAGACAAAATTATGGAAAAAGAAGAAGCTGAGAAAAAGAGAGATAAAAAAATTCCAGGCGTATGAGGGGAGAATTAGAGAACTAAGTGATGCAATCAAATGGAAAAATATCCGTATCATAGGAATTACAGAAGAAGAAGAAGAGAGAGAAAGGGGCTGAAGGGGTATTTGAACAAATCATAGCTGAGAACTTCCCTGATCTGGGGAAGGAAACAGGCATTGAAATCCAAGAGGCACAGGGAACTCCATTCAGACGTAACTTGAATCGATCTTCTGCACGACATATCATAGTGAAACTGGCAAAATACAAGGATAAAGAGAGAATTCTGAAAGCAGCTAGGGATAAACAGGCTCTAACCTACAAAGAGTAGAGGCAGACCTATCTACTGAAACTTGGCAGGCAAGAAAGGAATGGCAGGAATCTTCAAAGTGGTGAACAGAAAAAATATGCAGCTGAAAATCCTTTATCCAGCAAGTCTGTCATTCAGAACAGAAAGAGAGATGAAGGTCTTCCCAAACAAACAAAAACTGAAGGAATTCATCACCACTAAACCAGCCAAACAAGTGATCCTAAGGGGGATTCTGTGAGTGAAATGTTGCAAGGACCACAAAGTACCAGAGACATCACTACAAGCAAGACACCTACAGACATCACAATGACTCTAAACCCATATCTTTCAATAATAACACTGAGTGTAAATGGACTAAATGCTCCAAACAAAAGACTTAGGGTATCAGAATGGGTAAAAAAACAAGACCCATTTATTTGCTGTCTACAAGAGACTCATTTTAGACCTGAGAACCCCTGCAGATTTAAAGTGAGGGAAGGGAGAACCATCTATCATGCTAATGATTGTCAAAAGAAGCTGGAGTAACCATACTTATATCAGACAAACTACACTTTAAAGGTTGTAACAAGAGATGAAGAAGGGCATTATATAATAATTACAGGGTCTGTCCATCAGGAAGAGCTAACAATTATAAATGTCTATGCCCCAAATATGAAAGCCCCCAAATATGTAAAACAATTAATCATAATCATAAGCAACCTTACTGATAAGAATGTGTAATTGCAGGGGACTTTAATACTCCACTTACAACAATGGGTAGATCATCTAGACACAGGATCAATAAAGAAACAAGGGCCCTGACTGATACATTGGATCAAATGGACTTGACAGATATATTTAGAACTCTGTATCCCAAAGCAACAGAATATACTTTCTTCTTGAGCGCACATGGAACATTCTCCAAGATAGATCACATACTGGGTCACAAAACAGCCCTTCATAAGTATACAAAGAATTGAGATCATACCATGTACACTTTCAGACCACAATGCTATGACACTTGAAATCAACCACAGGAAGAAGTCTGGAAAACCTCCAAAAGCATGGAGGTTAAAGAACACCCTACCAAAGAATGAATGGGTCAACCAGGCAATTAGAGAAGAAATTAAAAAATATGTGGAAACAAATTAATTTGAGAATACAACAATCCAAGCTCTTTGGGATGCAACGAAGGCAGTCCTGAGAAGAAAATACATTGCAATCCAGGCCTATCTCAAGAAATAAGAAAAATCCCAAACACAAAATCTAACTAAAGGACATAGAAGCAGAACAGCAAAGACACTCCAAACCCAGCAGAAGAAGAGAAATTATAAAGAACAGAGAAGAAATAAACAATATAGAATCTAAAAAATCTGTAGAGCAGATCAATGAAACCAAGAGTTGGTTTTTTGAAAAAATAAACAAAATCGATAAACCTCTAGCCAGGCTTCTCAAAAAGAAAAGAGAGATGACCCAAATAGATAAAATCATGAATGAAAACGGAATTATTACAACCAAACCCTCAGAAATACAAGCAATTATCAGGGAATACTATGAAAAATTATATGCCAACAAACTGGACAACCTGGAAGAAATGGACAAATTCCTAAGCATCCACACACTTCCAAAACTCAAACAGGAAGAAATAGAAAACTTGAACAGACCCATAATGAGTGAAGAAATTGAATCAGTTATCAAAAATCTCCCAACAAATAAGGGTCCAGGACCAGATGGCTTGCCTGGGGAATTCTACCAGACATTTAAAGCAGAGATAATACCTATCCTTCTCAAGCTGTTCCAAAAAATAGAAAGGGAAGGAAAACTTCCAGACTCATTCTGTGAAGCCAACATTACTTTGATTCCTAAACCAGACAGAGATGCAGCAAAAAAGAGAACTACAGGCCAATATAATATTCCTGATGAATATGGATGCAAAAATTCTCAATACGATACTAGCAAATCGAATTCAACAGCATATAAAACGAATTATTCACCATGATCAAGTGGGATTCATTCCTGGGATGCAGGGCTGGTTCAACATTTGCAAGTCAATCAATGTGATACACCACATTAATAAAAGAAAAGATAAGAACCATATTATCAGGTCAATCGATGCAGAAAAAGCATTTGACAAAATTCAGCATCGTTTCTTAATAAAAACCCTCAAGAAAGTCGTGATAGAAAGAACATACTTAAACATCATAAAAGCCATTTATGAAAAGCCCACAGCTAATATCATCCTCAATGGAGAAAAACAGAGCTTTCCCCCTGAGATCAGGAACACGAAAGGGATGTCCACTCTCATCGCTGTTTTTTAACATAGTGTTGGAAGTTCTAGAATCAGCAATCAGACAACAAAAGGAAATCAAAGGCATCAAAATTGGCAAAAATCAAGTCAAGCTTTCACTTTTGCAGATGACATGATATTAAATGGAAAACCCAATAGATGCCACCAAAAGTCTGTTAGAACTGATACATGAATTTAGCAAAGTTGCAGGATACAAAATCAATGTACAGAAATCAGTTGCATTCTTATACACTAATAATGAAGCAACAGAAAGACAAATAAAAAAGTGATCCCATTCACAATTGCACCAAGAGGCATAAAATATCTAGGGATAAATCTAACCAAAGATGTTAAAAGATCTGTATGCTGAAAACCATAGAAAGCTTATGAAGGTAATTGAAGAAGATATAATGAAGCGGAAAAACATTCCGTGCCCATGGATTGGAAGAATAAATATTGTCAAAATGTCAATACTACCCAAAGCTATCTACATATTCAATGCAATCCCAGTCAAAATTGCACCAATATTCTTCTCGAAGCTAGAACAAGCAATCCTAAAATTTGTATGGAACCGCAAAAGACCCTGAATAGCCAAAGTAATAATGAAGAGGAAGACCAAAGCAGGAGGCATCACAATCCCAGACTTTAGTCTCTACTACAAATCTGTCATCATCAAGGCAGCATGGTATTGGCACAAAAACAGACACATAGACCAATGGAATAGAATAGAGACTCCAGAATTGGACCCACAGAAGTATTGCCAACTAATCTTTGACAAAGCAGGAAAGAATATCCAATGGAAAAAAAGACAGTCTCTTTAACAAATGGTGCTGGGAGAACTGGACTGCAACATGCAGAAGAATGAAACTAGACGACTTTCTTACACCATTCACAAAAATAAACTCAATATGGATAAAGGACCTGAATGTGAGACAGGAAGCTGTCAAAACCCTAAAGGAGAAAGCAGGAAAAAAACTTTCTGACCTCAGCCGCAGCAATTTCTTACTTGACACATCTCCAAAAACAAGGGAAATAAAAGAAAAAATTAACTATTGGGACCGCATGAAAATAAAACGCTTCTGCACTGCAAAGGAAACAATCAACCAAACTAAAAGACAACCAACAGAATGGGAAAAGATATTTGCAAATGACATATTGGACAAAGGGCTAGTATCCAAAGTCTATAAAGAACTCACCAAACTCCACACCCAAAAAGCAAATAATCCAGTGAAGAAATGGGCAAAAGACATGAATAGACACTTCTCTAAAGAAGGCATCCAGATGGCCAAGAGGCATATGAAAAGATGCTCAACGTCCCTCCTCATTCGGGAAATACAAATCAAAACCACACTAAGATATCACCTCACTCCAGTCAGAGTGGCTAAAATGAACAAATCAGGAGACTATAGATGCTGGAGAGGATGTGGAGAAACGGGAACCCTCTTGCACTGTTGGTGGGAATGCAAATTGGTGCAGCCGCTCTGGAAAACAGTGTGGAAGTTCCTCAAAAAATTAAAAATAGATCTACCCTATGACCCAGCAATAGCACTGCTAGGAATTTACCCAAGGGATACAGGAGTGCTGAATCATAGGGGCACTTGCACCCCAATATTTATAGCAGCACTCTCAACAATAGCCAAATTATGGAAAGAGCCTAAATGTCCATCAGCTGACAAATGGATAAAGAAATTGTGGTTTATATGCGATGGAATACTACTTGGCAATGAGAGAGAATGAAATATGGCCTTTTGTAGCAGTGTGGATGGAACTGGAGAGTGTTATGCTAAGTGAAAAAAGTCATACAGGGAAAGACAGATACCATATGTTTTCACTCTTATGTAGGTCCTGAGAAACTTAACAGAAGACCATGGGGGAGGGGAAGGGGAAAAAAAAAGAGAGGGAGCGAGCCAAATCACAAGAGACTCTTAAAAACTGAGAATAAACTGAGGGTTGATGGAAGGTGGGAGGGTGGGTGATGGGCATTGAGGAGGTCACCTGTTGGAATGAGCACTAGGTGTTGTATGGAGACCAATGTGACAATAAATTTCATATTAAAAAATAAAGTTAACAGCTTTATCACAGTAAAAAAAAGAATTTAGATAGGGAATTGCACACTTCTCAGAGACAGAATATAAAATGTCTACGACATTTTTTTTATAATAAAGAAATGAAGGAAAAGCATGTTATATGACAAAACGAGGAAGATACTGATTGCCAGTCTTTGACGCCAAACAAACTACTCTAAAATTTTGTCACTTAAGTAAACAATCATTTATTTAATATGTGGATCAGGAATTTTATTTGGGCACAGTTGGGTGGTTCTGCCAGTGTGGATGGACTTACTCATGTAGTTGCTGACAGATTCAAATTCATTGGAGAACAGGTTTAATCTTCAGGGGTCACAGCTTGCAGGGTGTTCTCCAACCTGTGTTCTCTCACTTCCAAAAGGATAGTTTGGAGTTATCCACCTGATGACAGAATTTTAACATGACCTGGAAGAGGGACTTTTGAAGTCTTTTCTCATATAGTATTTACTACTGTCCCGCTGCCCAAAGCAAATCAGAAGTCTAGCTCAGTTTAAAACTGGAAATATATAGCATTTAATAAGAGGTCATTCAGAGTCTTGTCACAAAGGGTATGGATAACTAAGTGGGGAGAATTAACTTTCTAAGTGACATTTTCAATTAGAATCCCAATTAAAACACAGGAAAATTTTATTTTAATGATTTGTAAATTATTTTACTAAAGTTATCTTTATTTTTCATAATCCCTATTCAGAAATACATATTTTTATTCTCATAGACTCATTTACTTTATGTTTTTGCCTTGCGTTTTGAGCAGTCTCTTTCATCTGTTAGAACACTATTTTTTCTTTTTTTTTAAATTGAAGTATAGTGGGCATATAATATTATGTTAGTTTCAGTAGTGTAATATAACGATTTGACAGTTATATACATTATGAAATTCTTACCACAGTAAGTATAGTTACCACCTGTCACCATACATAGTTATTACATTACTGACTATATCCTCCATGCTGTAATTTTCATTTCTATGTCTTATTTATTTTACAACTGGAAGTTTGTACCTCTTAATCCTCTTCACTTAATTCACCCATCCGCCACTCCCTCCCCTCTGGCAACCAGAAGCTTTTTTCCTATATTTATGTGTCTCTTTCTTTTGTTTGTTTTATTTTTCAGATTCCAGATATAAGTGAAATCATATGGTATTTGTCTTTCTTTGAGCATAATGCTCTCTAGATCCATCCATGTTGTCACAAATGGCAAGATTTCATTCATTTTTTTATGCTGTGTGTATATACCATATTTTCTTTATCCATTAATCTCTCAACAGGCACTTATGTTGTTTTCATATCTTGGCTTTTGTAAATAATGCTACAATAAACATATGGGTGAATATATATACGAATATATATATAGATTTTTTTTTAAGTTAGTGTGTTTGTTTTCTTTGGGTAAATACCAGAAGTATTACTGGTTCATATGGTATTTTAATTTTTGTTATTTTTTTTAAGTTTATTTTTCTGAGAGAGGGAGAGAGAGAGAGAGAGAGAGAGAGAGAGAGAGAGAGAGAACAAGGGAGGGTCAGAGAGAGAGAGAGGGAGAGACAGAGAATTCCAAACAGGCTTTACACCGGCAGCACAGAACCCAAGACAGAGCCTGAACTCATGAACTGTGAGATCATGACCTGAGCATAAACCGAGAGTTGGACACAACTAACTGAGCCACCCAGGCACCCCTATTTTTAATTTTTGATCAAATTCCATACTGTTTTCAATAGTAGCTCCACCAATTTACATTCACTTGAGGGTTCCCTTTTCTCCACATCCTTACCAACACTCATTGTCATTTTGATACTAGCCATTTTAACAGGTGTAAGGTCCTATCTCATTGTGGTTTTGATTTGCGTTTCCATGATGATTAGTGATGTGGAACACCTTTTAATGTCTCTGTTGGCTACCTCTATGTTATTCAGCTCCTCTGACCATTTTTAATCATATTATTATTACTATTTTTTTGGTGTTGAGTTGTATGAATTCTTTATGGATTTTGGATATGAACTCCTTATTGGATATATTATTTGCAAATATCCTTTCCCGTTCAGTAGGTTGTCATTGTGTTTTGTTGATGGTTTCCTTCACTGTGCAAAAACTTCTTAGTTTCATGTAATCGCAATTATTTGTTTTTGTTTTTCTTTCCTTTGCCTGGGGAAACAGGTCCAGAAAAATATTCCTAAGGTTGGTGTATAGAGTTTCCTACCTATATTTCCCTTTTTGGAGCCTATGGTTCCGGGTCTTATCAGTTAGCTCTTTAGTCTATTTTGTGTTTATTATCTATGGTGTAAGAAAGTGGTCCAGGTACATTGTTTTGGGGGTAGCTGTCCAGTTTCTCCAAAACCATTTATCAGGATACTAATTTTATTCTTAGCAGAGAATAAGTGTTTATGCTTCTTCATTGAGCTTATTATTTATTTTTATTCAGGAAAAGTCTTATTTATGGTTTATTTTTGCTGGGAGTCCGTGTTATTTTTAATTTCTTTTGTCTTTTATATTTGTCTTTTTAAAATATGAACAACCTGTCCTACTAATTCCACTGTATATCCTACTTACATTATTCTATTTATTTAATCTTTTTAATTTTTTTAGGACACTCATATAATACACTCCCTGGTTTGTTGCTTTCCGTTATCCTCATGTAGATCACCCTATTAGAAATTCTGTGGAATTGTTAACTGCCAAGAGGGAGAAAATATAGAAAAATACTGTGTTTCCATGGCTATAGAGTGAACAGAGTACAGATTCAGACTTTTATGAGGAGATACATTTTCCCAACCATTTTTTGTTGTCCTTAGTTTCTAATAAGTGGTGGACAAGGATGGAGCAAATCCTTGCCTACCAGTTGGATGGCTTCTACCCATTCTGTACCATTTTGTAGGGTTATTTGTTGTGATTACCATTTTATCAGAAGGTATTTGTGGCCATAAAGGGATGCTGCACTATTAATGAGCAGGGGAACCTTTCTCTTTAGCCTGAGAGATATACTAAAGAGTCATCTAGGCGTTTCAGACAGCAGTAGAGTGAGTGTTTTTTTCATATCTTCTTCCAGTGAGAAAATCTTTTTTTTTTTCCTTCTGGATTATCCTTCATACCCTTAAAACAATTTCTCTATGAGATCTCGCTAATAAAAAATTTGTGCTTTCAAATGTCCTTAGAGTCTTCCACATTTCCACTAGTATCCCCTCTTATTTTAATTGGTGAGAGAACCGAGGAGAGCAGTTAAGATGGTGGAGGAGTAGGGCGACACTAAACTTGTCTCATCTCTGAAACACAGCTAGATAAATATGAAATCATTCTGAACACCCAAGAAAGTAATCTAATGATTGAGAGAAGATCTGCACATCTACAAGTAGAAAAATGACCACCTTGTGGAAGGTAGGACTTGCAGAGAGTTGGTTTGGAGGAGAAAAGAGCCCCAGGTACTGTGGATGGGAGGGAGCACTGATCAGAGAGCAGTGAGAAAGAAAAGAGGAAGAGTGTAAAAAAGAGTGAAAATATGTGCAAGGGATTGCACAAGAAAACTCTTCCTCAAAACCCTTGACCGGGAATAGGAAAGGGGTTAAATACCACAAGTTTTTATAAGCAGAGGAGAGCAAAGTCTAAAGTTTTAGGGGCCTACACCACTGACAGGGTTTTGCCTGGCAGTCCTAGTGTTGCTCTTGTGGGGAAGGAGGGCAGAGACAGGGTGCAGGCAGCTGGGTCTGAGGATCCCCTGGGTCACATGAGGAGAAACAATTCCCATTCTTGGGGTGCATTTGGGAGAGGGGACACTGCCTGGCTGGAGACAAAAGACTCTTGGGTGCTATTAAGCTGCCATGTTCAGCAGCATACGAACAAGGATGCCAGCTGAAGGCAGTGAGTCTTGGTGTTGTTTTCCTGCCATGCTTTACCATAAACTATAAGTGGTTACACAGATTAAAATGTCAGTTTTCTGGGACAAACGGGCACCCTGCCACAGCACAGTGAGGCCCTCCCACAGAGGATCACCATGGGTCTGTGGTTCACAAGTCTCCAAAGTTTGGAGCTTTGAAATCCAGCTGCACCTGAGGTAAAACACTTGTACCACCTAGCAGGCAGACGCTTGGACACAGAAGAGGTTGAAGACAGATATCTGATGGAAGCTGGGGACACAGAATGGGGTAATTGTTGCTCTTCTGTGAGGGCATCTTGAGGACTGGCAGGTGCAAGCTTTCTGCTCCAGAGACTAAAGAGTGGGGAGACACCATTCCCCACCCATCCACACTGACTTCAGTGAGCAAAACAGCACCACCAAATGGAGGCCAGAGTTGCTTGTGCCAAGTCCTGCCCTCCCTGTGCCTTGCAGGTGAATCTCCATTAGAATAAGTCTATCTGAGAAACAGCACAGCGTGCTACACACCCAGGAGACCAGCACAAACCCACTGCAAGCACCAAGTCTACTGATCATAGAGTGCTACAAAGCTTCAGGATCTAGATTCCTTTTTTTTTTAATTGTTTTACTTTGGATACAGAAAAAGCAATAACTTTTATTTTATGATGTTTTTCATTGGATTTATTTATTTATTTATTTATTTATTTATTTATTTATTTATAATTTATTTTTTGATCAAACTTCTCTTAACAAGCAGACCAAAACACACTTAGGATCTATCTTCCTTTTTTGACCTCCAAAATGACAAGAGGGAGATCACCCAAAAGAAAGAACAGAAAGAAATCATGGCCAGGGATTTAATTAATACAAGTGTAAATAAGATGTTGTAACTAGAATTTGATGCAACAATTATAATGGGGTGCCTGCGTGGCTCAGTTGGTTAGGCATCCAACTTCAGGTTAGGTCATGGTCTCACAATTTGTGGGTTAAAGCTCCACATCAGGCTCTCTACTGTCAGCACGAAGTCCTCTTTTTTTTTTTTCAACGTTTATTTATTTTTTTGGGACAGAGAGAGACAGAGCATGAACGGGGGAGGGGCAGAGAGAGAGGGAGACACAGAATTGGAAACAGGCTCCAGGCTCTGAGCCATCAGCCCAGAGCCTGACGCAGAGCTCGAACTCACAGACCGCGAGATCGTGACCTGGCTGAAGTCGGACGCTTAACCGACTGCGCCACCCAGGCGCCCCTGCACGAAGTGCTCTTCAGATTCTCTTTCCTCTCCCTCTCTCTGCAACCCCCCCCAACTCATGTGCACTCTCTCTCAAATATAGATAAACATTAAAAAATCAAAACAGTAATTATAAGTATTCTAGCTGGGCTTGAAAAAAGCACAGAAGACACTAGATAATCCTTTACTGCAGAGATAAAGGACCTAAAAACAAGTTAGGCCAAACTTAAAAATACTATATCCTTGATGCAAATCTGAATGTATGCCATGACAACAAGGATTGACAAGGCAGAGGAGTGAATCAGTGATACAGAAAATATAATTATGGAAAATAATGAAGCTGCAAAGAAGAGGGAAGAATAAGGATTGTATCATGAATGTAAACTCAGGGAAATCAGCAACTCCTTAAGGCATAATAACATTCATATCATAAGAATCCCAGAAAGATGAAGAGAGAGAAAGAGGGGCAGAATGTTTATTTGAACAAATTATAGCTGCAATCTTCCCTAATCTGGAGAAGGAAACACACATAAAAATCTGAGAAGTACAAAGAACCCTCATTAAATTCACAAATTCAGCCATCACCAAGACATATCATAGTCAAATTCACAAAATATACAGACAAGGAAGGAATCCTGAAAGCAGCAAGGTAAAAAAACAAACAAACAAACAAACAAAAAATGTCCATAACTTACAAGGGAAGAAACATCAGGTTCACAACATATCTGTCCACAGAAACTTGGCAGACCAGAAGGGAGTGGCATGATATAGTCAGTGTGCTGAATGGGAAAAAATACGCAGCCAAGAATACTTTATCCAGCAAGGATGTCATTCAAAATAAGAGAGATAAAGAGTTTTCCAGACAAACCAAAACTAAAGGAATTAATGACCACTAAATCAGCCC
The DNA here is from genome assembly GCF_016509475.1 of Prionailurus bengalensis. Lineage (NCBI taxonomy): Eukaryota > Metazoa > Chordata > Mammalia > Carnivora > Felidae > Prionailurus > Prionailurus bengalensis. The sequence goes on from NC_057360.1 coordinate 49,208,545, forward strand.
TATCAGAAATACTAAAGGGGATTCGTTGGAGTAAAGTGGCCAAAAGCAACAAAGACTAGAATGGAACAGAGAACATCTTCAGAAAAACAAACTTTAGAGGTAACACCATGGCACTAAATTCATATACATCAATAATCACCCTAAATGTAAAAGGAATAAATGCTCCAATCAAAAGATGTCAGGTATTAGAATGCATTTAAAAAAAAAGACCCATCCACACGTTGCCTACCAGAAACTCATTTTACACCTAAAGACACCTACAACTGAAAATGAGGAGTTGGAGAAAAATCTATCATGCTAATGGACATCAAAATAAAGCCAGAATAGGCATATGTATATCAGATGAACTAGATTTTAAACCAAAGACTGTGACAAGAGATGAAGAAGGACATTATATCATAATTAAGGGGTATATCCAACAAAAAGATCTAACAATTGTAAATATCAAAAGGAAAGCTATTTTCACTTGCTTGTGGTTGACATCACCTTTGTTGCAAAAACATGCCCGAAACAAAGGAGCCTAAAATGTGTTCAAGATTTCTCTACAGGTGCATTTTCAGGATTTTCACAGATTACTTTTATGCTCTAGACCTTTCCACTAATCCTCTTCCTCACAGATATCTGTTCTAACAATTCTCAAAAAGTTTTCCATTACAGTTGGTCAAGCATTTACAGTAAAAATGAATTACCCTATTTCACTGAATTCCAAAAACATCAAAATTTTAAGAATAGTGAGTGAAGATACAATATAATTTAATGTTGCAGTTAGCACATAGGCTTAATATAGACACCTGAGAAAAAGTACAGACAGAAACAGGCACAGGCATATGTTGCTTTTTTGGTTTTAGAAAAAATTTGATCATATTGTTTATATAACATATAATTTTCATCTTATTCATGTATATCCTTTACCAACCCTTTTGTTAATGGCAAGTTTTTCACATGTTAATTTGTAATAGTAATTCATAAAGGATACTAAACCTACTCTGTAATATATGTTCCTAGTCATACTTCCCAAATTCATTTATAAAATTTGACAGTGTGGAGAAGTGTGGGCTTCCTTTCACTTAAATATAATTAAGGTAATCAATCTATTTCGGTGGAACTACTTGTTATTCATTATCATATATTTTGCTCACCCTGTTCTAAATCAGGTAATTATTTATCTATATTATATTCTGCATGGTCTAAGTTTTCACCTTTGAATACATAATCTAGCTGGAAATTATTTTGGTTTATGATATAATGGTGGGGGTGTCTAATTTTGTGGTGTGTGGTTTTTCAGGATGCTATGGAAGGACAAGCAGGGCAAAATTCTTGTGATGTCCTGCAAAATTTCACTGTTTTCAAAATTGTGTAGGGCCAGTTCATTTGACACAAATCTTTTGGTCAAGAATCATTCTACTATATATGTGTTTGTGTTTATTAATTCAGAAAGCTATAAATTTGTCATTTATTCATCAAATATTTATCAATGACCTATAGTGGGTATCAAGTGTGGCATGCCATAGAACAGACTGAGTTAAATGCAGCACTGACTGTTACACTGTACAGAGCTTAGTTAGGGGTTTGATGTATGTACAGATAATAATACAATCAACCTAGTGTCAGTCTCTTAATTATTTTACATAGTACACAGGACAAGGAATATTGAAATACAAAATTTATAGCATTTCACACAAAATTTTTGTCATGTCTTTTTATGATAATAAAACATTACTCAAATATTTATGATGGTGATGTTTTCCATATATTCAAAAATCTCAAGCTACGTATTACAATGTCAAAATCAGCATAATAGGTATGTTCATTGTTATTTTTTTCCTGCCTTCAAGTATAATCTCATCACAGTATTATATGCACGTATTTTTATATATGCTTTTATAAAGACTGACATGAATTCAATTAATTTTTCAGAACAATCTATTTTAGTCATGTGTCTTCTAATAGATACTTTTTATTTTGAAGAGAATTCATAGTATTAAATAATTTTAGTTGTAAGAATTATTTAATCTTGAAAGGCAAAAAGAAATTCTGTTATTTTGGCATATAAGTTTTTGAACACAAAATAAAAATGTGAGGACACCCTGGTAGCAATAGGTTCATAATGTTGTTTTATCAAATCAAGGGGAATGTCAAGAATAATTTTGGTGAGATTTAAAGATTCATCTTCTAATAGCCTTTATATAACAGGTAGTTTTTATCTTATTCCAAAAACAGTAAATAGATTGATCCACTTTTTAATTTTTTTCTATAGTTAGTAAAGATTAACTTCTCAAATATAATTTATTTGCTATTAGATTGAAATCAAAGTGGTACTGAGGGTTACTAATGCCTGTAATGAGTGGACAGACTTTGTTAATTCAGCAGATTTTACAAATTCAAGACCAGTATTTAGGACCACCAAGACTATTGTGTTGTTGTTGTTGTTGTTGTTGTTGTTGTTGTTATTCATGCTACGAATTCATGTTTTGGGGATGTCATTTCATTTAATCTCAGTTGCATTATTATTAAATAGCACTTTCTATTGACTCCCTGTTGTGAGAATTAATGAAATTAAATCACCTCCTAAAATGTAATAAAGAAGAGACATTTCATAACACAGGCTACACTACTTAGAAAAATAAACGTATTGACAGACATACCATGAAAGAAAACAGAATATTAGCTTTAGATAAGGTCATAGTCTGAGACAATAAGGCTCAATTAGGAAACCAGCATCCAAATTAGAAAACCAGGCACTAGGGGCGCCTGGGTGGCGCAGTCGGTTAAGTGTCCGACTTCAGCCAGGTCATGATCTCGCGGTCCGTGAGTTCGAGCCCCGCGTCGGGCTCTGGGCTGATGGCTCAGAGCCTGGAGCCTGTTTCCGATTCTGTGTCTCCCTCTCTCTGCCCCTCCCCCGTTCATGCTCTGTCTCTCTCTGTCCCAAAAATAAATAAACGTTGAAAAAAAAATTAAAAAAAAAAAAAAGAAAACCAGGCACTATTAGAACAATTAGGAAACCAGTGTCCAAATCACAAAACTAGAAACTGGCAGCATATGCTCACAACTGTTTGTGCTCTCTTTCAGCATTCACCACCTTTAAGATTTTACTGTCCTGCCATTTAACAACATAGATGAATATAACTTGCTTTAATACTTATATAAATGGAATGTCTCAATATTTTCTCCTTTGGTTATGCAAATGTTGATCATTTTCATCTCTGTATTCTATTTCATGGTGTGGATAACTGCAGTTTATTGATCTGTTATACTATTAATGGGCATGTGTTTATTTTCCTTTAAAAGCCCAGTACATGCAGTGCTGCTTTTAACATTTTACCATATAACTTTTGGTAAATATATAAATACATTTCTGTTGGAATACATCAAAGAATGGAATTCCTGGGTCATAGGATGGGTGCCTGCTCAACTTTAATAGAGAATGCTGAACAGTTTTCAAATGGTTTTACCAATTTACACTCCCATTAATGGTGAATGAAGGCTCTGGTGGCTTCTCACTCTTAGCAACACTTGGTATTTTTCCACCATCAATTTTTATCATCTTACTACTTTACTTTCCTTTTTAGAGCTTAGGTTCACCTGAAATATTATGTTTATTTGTTTAGTTCTTCCACATAGAATGTGAGTTTCATGTGAACATGTACTTTTTCTGTTGAGGTAAATCCTATATATGAAAAGTAACTCATACATATACTCAAGAATAGCTGTTGAATGAATACATGTACATTTGTATATGCAGAAAGCTTGGGGGGATCAAAAAGGATGTCCATCTTCATCTTTGCCATTGGCTTTCTTTGCATAGTCTCTGAAATATAAAATATTTAACATATGTGCCATTGTGTGAACCCTTAGCACCTTTTTTGATAATTAGTATATCACAGTTTTTAGATTGTCTTATAGTAAATCCTTGAGAAAACTGGAAAGAAGGCTAATATTTGGATAGTTAGGTTGACATAACAATGTTTGTATTTAAAATGTTTACTATACTTAAATCTAGGAAAATTTTCAAAATATGAAAAACTATCTTATTTAAAAAGTACATTTTCATTCTTAGGAATTTATATGTAAAATTTATTATTATGCTTAAGTTTTTAAAAAAAGGATGTCTTTCCTGGCCTCTTCTGTCTCTACTAGAGTTACAGCATTAAATTTTTAGAGTTATACCTGTCAGGTCCATGAGTTTAACTGTGATTACCCTGTTATTTACCTCTAGAAGACATGATTCTAAAGTCTGACAACTAGAGTGTCTCAGAATCTTGCTCAATTTTTTTTTTTTTAGTCTTTTGTCAATTCTTAGAATTACACATGCTGGGAGATAAAGCAGCTCATTCTATGTAAGCCTCATGCTGACATCAGGAAGCAGTAAGCCACTATACCTTTCATAATTTATCTTTGACATGATTTGTCAACTGAAGTTCAGGATTCAGAGAACTAAGAGTTTTTCTCCAAATGTATTTCCTTGCACACATGTGAAATAAACTTGTTGAATCTGAGGTAAAAGACGAAAATTCCAATGTTGTAAAATAGGTCACAGGTAGATTTGCCACTTACAAAAAGTTACATTTTGGTAATTATACTGTAAATAATAGAAAACAAAATTCAACCCTAGGTTCATTCAAACATAAATACAACACATTTACTTTCATTTTTCAGTGCTACTTTTTTCTGCCCTATTTGGTAGTGCTGAAGTATAATATTTAGACCAAAACTTGAACCATACGTGGAGCCTGGGAAAGATTTTATTAAATATTGGAAAGTCCTTCAGGTGTACTAAAGCATTATGTATTAGAAAATAGAAATTATCTTTATTTTTCTTATTACTTTAATTCTCATTTCTGGGAAGGAAAGAAATATGTTCAGATAATGAACTGCAGGGCTAGCAGGAAGGGGCCTCATGGTACCTAAAGAGAAATAGCATTTGTCTGGCTTTTTGCTATGAAGTAGTCATTCTAATCTCTTGATTCATCACCTTTCTGTACTTTTATACTTCTGATAATGAAAGTCCCCCATGAATTTATGCAGAGGGTTGGGTGGTAGGAGGGAGAAAAAGAAATACTATCCTTTATTCCATGAGATTAAATTATGTCAATTTTACTGGGGTTCTTTATGTCATCTCCATTGTTGCACATTCTCAATCTGTGGAACAGTACAGAAGAAGTCGTTAATAGGCAGAAGCAGGTGGATTGAAAGCTTAGAGGAGAGAGGGAGTCTTACACTTTGTTCTATTTAACAAAAGGAGTTGAAATGTATATGAGGTATATGGGAGGAAAGCAGGATAGGAGAGAGCAAAGAAGGCAGAGAAGAAAAGGAAAACAGGAATAGAAGAAAAGAGGGAAGGGAAGGTAAAAGAAGGGCAAAGATAGAGAGAGAGGCAAGAGACTTAAATGGGAATTTAACATGCATCTGGAAAGACTTCCAAGCCTGGAAGTACAACAATGATCTCACAGCCATAGCTTCTATCAACTTGCCTCTGATAAAAGCAACAACATATGTTAAGCAAACAATCAAACGAAGGCTTTTAGGACCAGATCTTGGTTATATTTCTCTGCATATTTTAATAATATTAATAACTTTTATGAGATACAGTAAAAGACAATACAGTTAGAACTGCACAATTAAATGCTTAGCAGTTTTGAAGGCCAGCCTCATTATTTCTAATCATTAACTCAACAGCGACGAAAGAAGAACATATCCACCAAGCTGAAGGATTTAATTAATATCATTAAAATAATAAAATATCAAGAACATCAATGATTTTAATTTTGTCAAATCACATGGTTAATTTTGTATTTTATCTTATTTGGCCTTTCAGCAGCATTCAGTGAAATTGACCACCATCTTTACCTTGAAAGTCTCTTCCTTCGGCTTTTATGACCGCTCATTTTGCTTTTCCTCCCACTCCACTGATGTTACATCTATTTTCCTCTTCACACCCTGTATACTAGAGTTCTCAGAACACTTTCTCCATCCTACTCTCTCTCAACAGGGCTATTAAGCGATTTCATCTTATCATTTGCATTTAAATATAGTGTAGTATAAGGGTGCCTGCTTGGCTCAGTTGGTTAAGTGTTGGACTCTAGATTTCAGCTCAGGTCATGACCTCACATTTCATGGGTTTGAGTCCCACATGGGCTCTGTGCTAACGATGAAGAGCCTGCTTGGGATTCTCTCTCTCTCTCCCTCTTTCTTTGCCCTTCTCCTGCTCTCTCTCTCTCCCTCTCAAAAATAAATGAATAAACATTGAAAAAAGTTTGAATATAGTATAAATATCTTTTGACAGCACGCCAACTTTTATCTCCAAAAGGAAGAGAGACCAAGCTTTGGCCAAAACTTGAGAATTGTGTATCTATCAACTAGTTCTCCTTTGTTACATCCTGTAACTTGAATGAGGTGTTGGTCAATTGACTAGTTTAGATAACTCAGAGTAATTCCCATAGGATATATCAAGCTTTAGAAATGGAGGGCAATTTTCATGTATTATCCTCATTGTTTGGGCTTTAAACCTAAAAATGCTAAGAAAACAGAGACTAACTCTAAACATGTGATTCCCCCCCCCCCAATAGAATGACATGAGGAAATGGATGTGAGAGCTTAGCACAAAAGAGATGCATGCAGTCTTTTTCTAGAATAACTAGGCCCCATGTTATTTCTGATATGGTGGCATATTATCTCATTATGGGATTTACTGTATAACCTTCTCACATTAGGCCACTTTCCATATTCCTTGAACATAAAAGGAAACAGTAGCTGGCAGAATTAGTTTTGTTAGGTGGTACAAGGATATTCACAACAAACTAGAAAAAAAATAGAAGAAAGCTTAAAGAAAAGGAAGGGCAAAATAAATTAATACAAAAACTATCCAAGCAGCCATTAATAATCATATATTTAAATAATATTTAATGTCATTGAAGTTTTCCTTCTATAACATTACATTATAAAAGCATACAAAAACTGTCCGGATGGTTTTCTTCAGCAGTGCATATCCTAAAATTGGAAGAGTAGAGAAAAAATTTGTCATTGCCTTTACATAAGTATGGTGAAATATTTTTGAATTATTCCACATAATTTATGTAATATTTAACTACAGACTATGTGCCAACAGAATAAATGCATGTGTGTGTGTATATATGTGTGTGTGTATGTATATATGTGTGTGTATGTGTCTTTACATGTATACATATATGTATATATGTATCTTTTCATCCTCTATAGGTAAATTTATCTCATCTTTACTGTTCTCTCATTCTTTGACTATGCACCAGCTATCATAAATACAGTATCTAATGATGAAGGACATTCTTATTCATGTCATATGTCATGTCAAAGAAAAACATTCCTTGTAAGGTACACATTGAGCAGACTATTCAAAAGAAAAAAGCAGATCATCAAAAACAGTCATGTGTTGTCACTACTTATTATCATTTATAAGTAACTTTAAATATAATTTTAATCCTCTCTTTAACTTTATTACAAACTGAACAAAAAATTGAGGCAACCAGAATATTCTTTTACATGCCTTATACACCATAAATAATCTGCTTTTGTTTAAATGCTAATATTAATTTTTTAAATTTCGATTCATCACCTCAATGTGCCCTCTTACAAGCACCAAAAACTCTTAGCTTTCTCATAGCCTTTAAATCCTCTGAAATGTAAAACAGTCAGTTTTGATAGTTTTATATCCTAATAACTTGGGTAGGAAAAGCCAGGTGAACTGAAAAGACAGTTCAGTGAGATTCAAAACTGGTATTAGAATGTCAACAAGGGAATGCAGAGTGTATAACTACATCTTTTCTGTTTAAATTATACTCAGATGCCAAAATGTGAGTATTTGTTTATGGCTATGATTTACTGAGTATATATGGTGAAGGGCACTCTTGTAAGTGTTTTTCATATTCATCTTATTTGCTACAACAAACCATGAGACATTCCTTGTTATTGTATTTCTTTCGTAAATAAATACTAAAGCACAAAGAAGTTGAATTACTCATAGTCATATCGTTTGTAAATTGTCAAACTGGGGATTCAAACAGTTACACTCCGAATCCAGTAGACTTGAAAACAGTGTGAATAATAATCATAAAAAACAAAAATACAAATACAATTAAAATACATAGTACTCTAGTGCTTCTGCATGCACATATGCTCTCTCTGTTTCTATATAATGTGTGTATATCTGTGCTACATATCACTGACATGTAAGAAATATGTTATTATAAAAACAAAACATAAACTTATAGAACTTATTATAAAAACAAAACTTATGAGCCTATATATACATCCATATGTGTTTCTGTATGATTTATAAATTATTATATAGGCTTTTCATTTTAAAGTATTCTTGTATCCAACTAATACACAAATATGGCACTTTTAGTTCTCTTCACAGATAGTAAAGCAATGTACCTATTAAACACACTACTGCTCCCCCCCAAAAAATTGAAAACAAAACAAGCCATTAATTGGAGTTAAAAATAATTAACATATTTCTTAGGTGATTTCTCTTTCACACTTCCCGCCGTTATTACAGATTTTCTTCTCAAGCACTATGTTAAATTGTTCCCAACCTGGTGTTTCTTCCATGAAGACTAACTTCAAAGTTACACCAAAGGAGCTCTGAAGTTGTTTCCCGTTATTAACATTTTTAAAATGATACTCTTTTGTTAGCCTTTTATAAAGTATTATAGCAGAATATCATATTACTCAGAATTACTGCTACAGATTTCACTGTCAGTACCATTTTTGGAAAATAAATGAAACATTGAAAATATCAATTTTAAATATTAAAATTTGTTATTTTAAAGTGTGTTATAAAAAATAGTTACAAAAATAACCATCAAATCATTTAAAATATGCTTCTTAATCATTTCGATTCTAGACTTCTTTTTTTTTTATTTTTTTAAATATATGAAATTTATTGTCAAATTGGTTTCCATACAACACCCAGTGCTCATCCCAAAAGATACCCTCTTCAATACCCATCACCCACCCTCCCCTCCCTCCCACCCCCCATCAGCCCTCAGTTTGTTCTCAGTTTTTAAGAGTCTCTTATGCTTTGGCTTTCTCCTACTCTAACCTCTCTCTCTTTTTTTTTTTTTTTTAGAGTCTACCAACCTGTGCTTTGTATTTTGTTCAATATTTATTTATTTATTTATTTTTATTTTATTTTTTTTTCTGAAATTTATTGACGAATTGGTTTCCATACAACACCCAGTGCTCATCCCAAAAGGTGCCCTCCTCAATACCCATCACCCACCCTCTCCTCCCTCCCACCCCCCATCAACCCTCAGTTTGTTCTCAGTTTTTAACAGTCTCTTATGCTTTGGCTCTCTCCCATTCTGACCTCTTTTTTTTTTTCCTTCCCCTCCCCCATGGGTTCCTGTTAAGTTTCTCAGGATCCACATAAGAGTGAAACCATATGGTATCTGTCTTTCTCTGTATGGCTTATTTCACTTAGCATCACACTCTCCAGTTCCATCCACGTTGCTACAAAAGGCCATATTTCATTTTTTCTCATTGCCACGTAATATTCCATTGTGTATATAAACCACAATTTCTTTATCCATTCATCAGTTGATGGACATTTAGGCTCTTTCCATAATTTGGCTATTGTTGAGAGTGCTGCTATGAACATTGGGGTACAAGTGGCCCTATGCATCAGTACTCCTGTATCCCTTGGATAAATTCCTAGCAGTGCTATTGCTGGGTCATAGGGTAGGTCTATTTTTAATTTTCTGAGGAACCTCCACACTGCTTTCCAGAGCGGCTGCACCAATTTGCATTCCCACCAACAGTGCAAGAGGGTTCCCGTTTCTCCACATCCTCTCCAGCATCTATAGTCTCCTGATTTGTTCATTTTGGCCACTCTGACTGGCGTGAGGTGATACCTGAGTGTGGTTTTGATTTGTATTTCCCTGATAAGGAGCGACGCTGAACATCTTTTCATGTGCCTGTTGGCCATCCGGATGTCTTCTCTAGAGAAGTGTCTATTCATGTCTTCTGCCCATTTCTTCACTGGGTTATTTGTTTTTCGGGTGTGGAGTTTGGTGAGCTCTTTATAGATTTTGGATACTAGCCCTTTGTCCGATATGTCATTTGCGAATATCTTTTCCCATTCCGTTGGTTGCCTTTGAGTTTTGTTGGTTGTTTCCTTTGCTGTGCAGAAGCTTTTTATCTTCATAAGGTCCCAGTAATTCACTTTTGCTTTTAATTCCCTTGCCTTTGGGGATGTGTCAAGTAAGAGATTGCTACGGCTGAGGTCAGAGAGGTCTTTTCCTGCTTTCTCCTCTAAGGTTTTGATGGTTTCCTGTCTCACATTTAGGTCCTTTATCCATTTTGAGTTTATTTTTGTGAATGGTGTGAGAAAGTGGTCTAGTTTCAAACTTCTGCATGTTGCTGTCCAGTTCTCCCAGCACCATTTGTTAAAGAGGCTGTCTTTTTTCCATTGGATGTTCTTTCCTGCTTTGTCAAAGATGAGTTGGCCATACGTTTGTGGGAACTAGAAGCAGAACAGCAAAGGCAGCCTAAGCCCAGCAGAAGAAGAGAAATAATAAAGATCAGAGCAGAAATAAACAATATAGAAACTAAAAAAACTGTAGAGCAGATCAACGAAACCAAGAGTTGGTTTTTTGAAAAAATAAACAAAATTGACAAACCTCTAGCCAGGCTTCTCAAAAAGAAAAGGGAGATGACCCAAATAGATAAAATCATGAATGAAAATGGAATTATTACAACTAATCCCTCAGAGATACAAACAATTATCAGGGAATACTATGAAAACTTATATGCCAACAAATTGGACAACCTGGAAGAAATGGACAAATTCCTGAACACCCACACTCTTCCAAAACTCAATCAGGAGGAAATAGAAAGCTTGAACAGACCCATAACCAGCGAAGAAATTGAATCGGTTATCAAAAATCTCCCAACAAATAAGAGTCCAGGACCAGATGGCTTCCCAGGGGAGTTCTACCAGACGTTTAAAGCAGAGATAATACCTATCCTTCTCAAGCTATTCCAAGAAATAGAAAGGGAAGGAAAACTTCCAGACTCATTCTATGAAGCCAGTATTACTTTGATTCCTAAACCAGACAGAGACCCAGTAAAAAAGAGAACTACAGGCCAATATCCCTGATGAATATGGATGCAAAAATTCTCAATAAGATACTAGCAAATCGAATTCAACGGCATATAAAAAGAATTATTCACCATGATCAAGTGGGATTCATTCCTGGGATGCAGGGCTGGTTCAACATTCGCAAATCAATCAACGTGATACATCACATTAACAAAAAAAAAGAGAAGAACCATATGATCCTGTCAATCGATGCAGAAAAGGCCTTCGACAAAATCCAGCACCCTTTCTTAATAAAAACCCTTGAGAAAGTCGGGATAGAAGGAACATACTTAAAGATCATAAAAGCCATTTATGAAAAGCCCACAGCTAACATCATCCTCAACGGGGAAAAACTGAGAGCTTTTTCCCTGAGATCAGGAACACGACAAGGATGCCCACTCTCACCGCTGCTGTTTAACATAGTGCTGGAAGTTCTAGCATCAGCAATCAGACAACAAAAGGAAATCAAAGGCATCAAAATTGGCAAAGATGAAGTCAAGCTTTCGCTTTTTGCAGATGACATGATATTATACATGGAAAATCCGATAGACTCCACCAAAAGTCTGCTAGAACTGATACAGGAATTCAGCAAAGTTGCAGGATACAAAATCAATGTACAGAAATCAGTTGCATTCTTATACACTAACAATGAAGCAACAGAAAGACAAATAAAGAAACTGATCCCATTCACAATTGCACCAAGAAGCATAAAATACCTAGGAATAAATCTAACCAAAGATGTAAAGGATCTGTATGCTGAAAACTATAGAAAGCTTATGAAGGAAATTGAAGAAGATTTAAAGAAATGGAAAGACATTCCCTGCTCATGGATTGGAAAAATAAATATTGTCAAAATGTCAATACTACCCAAAGCTATCTACACATTCAATGCAATCCCAATCAAAATTGCACCAGCATTCTTCTCGAAACTAGAACAAGCAATCCTAAAATTCATATGGAACCACAAAAGGCCCCGAATAGCCAAAGGAATTTTGAAGAAGAAGACCAAAGCAGGAGGCATCACAATCCCAGACTTTAGCCTCTACTACAAAGCTGTCATCATCAAGACAGCATGGTATTGGCACCAAAATAGACACATTGACCAATGGAATAGAATAGAAACCTCGATCCTAGACTTCTTAGACAAAAGTTTGTAGTAAAATTACAAAAATAAAATATTATCAATGTTTTAATGTCATGCGTTTTTGCTTTACACATTTTAAATTATTCAGAACTTAAACCACTTTGTTAATGTTTTCAAAATACTTTGTAATCTAATACTAGCGCCTTTTCTAGTCACATAGGCCCAAACACATACATTTACACAATTCTTTCCAGTGGTAAAATCTTCCCCCAGGGGTTAATTTGCCAACTTGTTTGATATTAAGGCAAATAGTGGTTTGTAGTGGGATGGTAAGGAAGGTGACCTTCTATGTATAAAAGTGATTTATGTCCACTTCATGTTTACAGTTTTTCTCTTATAATAATACGTGCTTCACCTGGCAATCAGATTATTTTTAGAATTAAAAAACAATCTGATTAAAAATAATTTAGTGGCTCATCTTTGAAACATCAAGTTCAGCATATGAGCAAACACGATTGTAGAAGAAAGTAAGTAAATACATGTTGAATTACATAACAGCCCCAGGAAACTGAAAATCTCACAGAAGGAGAGTCACTAATAAAAATCAAGACTGCTGAAATATACTGGAAAGGCTTATAATTTAGGTACAGTGGTATCTGTGAATTCAGATGTATGGTAGGAAGATCTTGAAAACAAAGCATTTCATTGAGTAAGAAATCATTATACCCCAGCAGATATATGCCTTCATACTGCACTTTCACCATCGATGATTAGAAGTTCATTCATTGGAAAAGAGGACAATACCACCAGACTCGAGGCTACTGAGCACAACTGAGGGCAAAATGAGAGATTTCGTGAAAATAGGAGTATTAAGCAATAAACGTCATGATAAGTCATGAAAGCTAACTTATACTTATGTTGCTGGTTCAGTTGCCAGAATCTTAGCAAATAGCTTTAAACCTATAGGTAGGGTGAAAAAGGATTCTCTGGGGGATATTAATCAGACAAAGAGAAAGGACATAAAGCCAGCTTATCACCTCCTTCATTTTATTATAATAGAGTATCATCACAAGTTTTAGAAATAGACACAAAAATCCATAAAATATAAATATGAATTTACAGTCAAGGTAAGGGTTTCCAACTTATGAGGTCTTAAGGTAAAGTCTAATTTCTAACATGAAATTCCAAAATAAATACAATTTAAAAAATTAACAGACGGAAGAGAGACAATATAACATCCATTATAAAAGCAGACCACCATTAAAAGAACAGAGAGGATTTAGAATTTAATAAAATAGAAAATAAATTGGGCACCTGGGTGGCTCAGTCAGTTAAGCAGCCGGCTTCGGCTCAGGTCATGATCTTGCGGTCTGTGAGTTCGAGCCCCGCATCAGGCTCTGTGTTGACAGCTCAGAGCCTGAAGCCTGTTTCCAATTCTGTGTCTCCTTCTCTCTGACCCTCCCCCATTCATGCTCTGTCTCTCTCTGTCTTAAAAAAGTAAATAAACGTTTAAAAATTTTAAAACAAAAAATACAAAATTTGTTCATAAATTGAGGAATTCTTTACAGAAAATATAAAGGTGTGGAAAATTAAAGAAAAAAATATATTTTTTAAATTAGTTAATCTAGAAGCTGCTATATCTAAATGCCATAATGAATTCAATATAAGACCCCATTGGTTAGAAGATGACTTTTTAAGAATCCATTAAAGTGTGCCTGAGTTGCTCAGTTGGTTAAGCATCCGACTTTGGCTCAGGTCATGATCTTGCAGTCTGTGAATTTGAGCCCCACATCAGACCCTGTGATGACAGCTCAGAGCCTGGAGCTTGCTTCAGATTCTGTGTCTCCCTCTCTCTCTATCCTTTCCCCATTCACACTCTGTGTGTGTGTCTCTCTCTGTGTCAAAAATAAATCAACATTAAAAATTAAAAATCTATTAAAAAAGAGTGTTGCTAAATGAATTATCACAGAACATTGATTATGAATATCTCCAATAAAATAGTTTAAAATCAATTTCATAAAAGAAGAGGAAAATAAAATTCAGGAAATATTTTTTTTTTTTTAATTTTTTTTTCAACGTTTATTTATTTTTGGGACAGAGAGAGACAGAGCATGAACGGGGGAGGGGCAGAGAGAGAGGGAGACACAGAATCGGAAACAGGCTCCAGGCTCCGAGCCATCAGCCCAGAGCCTGACGCGGGGCTCGAACTCCCGGACCGCGAGATCGTGACCTGGCTGAAGTCGGACGCTTAACCGACTGCGCCACCCAGGCGCCCCTTCAGGAAATAATTTAACAAAGAAGTATATAAGGAAGTAACTATAATTAAAGGAAAACACACTTCAAATGCAAATGGGCCAGCAAGGTCCCAGCACTACAAATTATAATAGATATACTGTAATTTAAATACATGATATTCTAAAATATTTGACCCAATGGCATCCCAAGACTTGTATAGCATATTACCACAAACTGGGATGTTTAAACAGAAGAATTGTCCCACAATCTTAGACACCAGAAGTCCAAAATCAAGGTGTTGTAGGGCCATATTCTCTCCAAAGGCTCTGGGAAAGAATCTCTCTATGCCTCTTCCAGTTGGTGGGTGTTGGTATTCCTTGGCTTGTGTCAGCATAGTTCCAGTCTCTGCCTCCATGGTCACATGGCCTTCTTCCCTGTGTGTGTCTATGTCTCTGCCGTCTTCTGCCTTTTATAAGGACAAAAGGACGTTGGGATCACCTGATTTAATCTTGCAGTCTTTATTTTAATTACATCTGCAAAGATCCTTATTCCAAATAAGGTCACATTCTGACATTCCAGAGGTCTGGATTTGAAGATATCTTTTGCATGACATGATTCAATCCATCAATAATATTAATAGCAATTATTAAAGATTGACAATAAAATGAGTTATTTTTCCCTTATACTTATATTTTGAAATTTCTTGTAATGAAAACATATTGCTTATCTAAAAGAAAAAAAAAGGATTTGGGGGCTTTTAAATATGATTCATAGTGATAATGAGATTAAATATCTAAATAGCTTCATAATCATTTAATATATATCATAAACCTAATAAGAATAGTTAAAAGTTACTACCAAGTACTATTATGACATAATTATAAAAATATTATGACCTCTGTATATTTGTAAAGCTTTCCTGGTTATTAGAGCATTTCTGGTGGAAAACTCTAAAAATGATTTAAAAATGTTTATATAATAAAATATAAAAATATTTCTGAAAAAAGCTTTAAATGATATTGGTTAACGTAAATGTAACACAATGTTGTACAAAAATCACTTATTAGTTTGAAAACATCCTGGGAAAATAGTAACTGTTATGAACATAAAAAATTTTTACTTTTACATTAATTATTGCTATAAACACCTATAACAATATATTTGACGTATATACCACACTTTTAATAGTTCATTTAACAACCACTCTCACTTGCTAAATTCTTCATGAGAATCAGGTAAAGATACATAAAATGTATAAATAGTAATATTTAACATCATTAGGACTCAATGTGAAAAATTGTTTTCATTTTATCATGTTCCTTGAGTTCCCAGTTTAAAAAGTACAGATGTTTATAATGTTAAATTATATGTGTTATGATAATAAATACTAAAATGATTGAATATCTTTCAACTTAAATATAAAAATATATTAAATCCTCATCTCTATTGTTTTAGCATCAGAATATCAGAAATATATACTTCTATTTTGGTAATAGTAATGACAATACAAAATGAGAAAAATCAGAAGCATTTAAGAAAAATTGAAAATTATATTATTTTTAAAGTAGTGTTAGAGCTTGTAAATAATAGAGTACCTTATTTCTCTAGCCATTTGAAATAAAGAAGCCTTTGTTTGCTGTCACCAGAGAAGTTATTCACTAAAGAATCAAAGGAAGTATGAATGAAGCCATTTTATTTATATGCCCCAAATCAAAAAAATAATAGGATAAGACAAATAAAATAAATATATATATATATAGTGATATTTCAGTTTTGTAGTGTTAGGTGCATTTCCCTTTTTGTATTTTAAGGTTAGTATTTTAAACTTAAAGTCACCTGCAGATTGAAAGTGAGGGGCTGGAGAACAATCTACCATGCTAATTGTTGTCAAAAGTAAGCTGGCGTAGCCATATTTATATCAGACAAACTAGATTTTAAAAAAAGACTCTAACAAGAAATGAAGAAGGGCATAATATCAAAACTATGGCATCTATCCATCAAGAAGAATCTAACAATTATAAACATTTATGCCCCCAAATTGGACACACCCAAATATATAAATCAATTTATAACAAACATAAAGAGACTCATTGAGATAATACAATACTAGTAGGGGGACTTTACTACCCCACTTACAACAATGGAAAAATCATCTAGGCAGAAAATTAACAAGGAAACAATGGCTTTGAATGACACACTGGACCAGATGGACTTAACAGATATATTCAGAACATTTCATCCTAAAGCATCAGAAAAAACATTCTTCTTGAGTGCACATAGAACATTCTCCAGAATAGATCACATACTGGGTCAAAAATCAGTCAACAGTTACAAAAAGATTGAGATCCTATCATGCATATTTTTAGATCACAACGTTATGAAACTTGAAGTCAATCACAAGAAAAATTTTGGAGACACCTCAAATACATGGAGGTTAAAGAACATCCTACTAAAGAATGAATGGGTTAATCAGGAAATTAAAGAAGAAATTTAAAAAAATAGAAGCAAAAGAAATGAAAACACAACAGTCTAAACCCTTTGGGATGCAACAAAGACAGTTCTAAGAGGAAAGTGTATTTTAATTCAGGAGTATTTCAAGAAACAAGAAAGGTCCCAAATACACAATCTAACCTTACCCCTAAAAGAGCTAGAAACAGAACAACAAATTAAGCATAAAGCCAGCAGAAGGGGAATAATAAAGATTAGAGCAGAAATAAATGATATAGAAACAACAACAATGACAAAACAAAACAAAACAAAACAACAACAAAACAGTAGAACAGATAAATGAAACCAGGAACTGGTTCTTTGAAAGAATAAACAAAATTGATAAACAGCCAGATTTATGAAAAAGAAGAGAGAAAGGACCGAAGTAACTAAAATCAAGATTGAAAAACGAGGGATCACAACCAACACGACAGAATTACAAACAAATATAAGAGAATACTATGGGGGCACCTGAGCGGCTCAGTTCATTGAGTGCTGAACTTCGGCTCAGTCATGATCTCGCAGTTTGTGAGTTCAAGCCCCGCGTCGGGCTCTGTGCTGACAACTTGGACCTGGAGCCTGCTTTGGATTCTTTGTCTCCCTCTCTCTCTCCCTGCACCCCCCCCCCCCACTCACACTCTGTGTCTCTCTATCTGTCAAAAATAAACATTAAAGAAATTTAAAAAAAGAGAATACCATGAAAAATTATATGCCAACAAACTGGGCAATCTGGAAGAAATGGACAAATTCCTAGAAACTCAGAAACTACCAAAACTGAAACAGAAAGAAATAGAAAATTTGAACAGACTCATAACCAAAAAAGAATTGAATCAGTTACCAAAAATCTCCCAAGAAACAAGAGTCCTAGACCAGATGGCTTCCCAAGGGAATTCTACCAGATATTTAAAGAAGAGTTAATACCTATTCTTCCTAAATGGTTCCACAAAAATAGAAATGGAAGGAAAGTTTCCAAAAGCATTCTATGAAGCCAGCATTACCTTGATTCCCAAACCAGACAAAGACCCCACTAAAAAGGAGAATTATAGGCAATATCCCTGATGAACCTGGTTACAAAAATTCTGAACAAGATACTAGTAAATCAAATTCAACAGTACATTAGAAGAATTATTCACTACGATCAAGTGGAATTTATTCCTGGGGTTCAGGATTGTTATTCACAAATCAATCAAGGTGGTATACTCCACCAAAAAATTGCTAGAACTAATATATGAATTCAGCAAATTCACAGAATAAAAAATCAACATACAGAAATCTGTTGCATTTCTATACACCAATAATGAAGCAGCAGAAAAAGAAATCAAGGAATCGATCCTGTTTACAATTGCACCAAAAACAATGAGATACCTAGGAATAAAGTTAGTGAAAGAGATAAAAGATCTGTACTCTAAAAACTATAGAAGATTTGCAAAAGATATTGAAGAAGACACAAAAAAATGGAAAAACATTCCAAGATCATAGATTGGAAGAAAAAAAAAAAACATTGTTAAAATGTCTATGCTACCCAAAGCAATCTACACATTTAATGCAATCCCTATCAAAATACCACCAGCATTCTTCACAGAGCTGTATCAAACAATCTGAAAATTGTATGGAAACACCAAAGACCCTGAATAGCCAAAGCAATCCTGAAAAAGAAAAACAAAACTGGAGGCATCACAATTCCAGATTTCAAGCTATATTATAAAACTGTATACATCAAGACAATATGGTACTGGCACGCACACACACACACACACACACACACACACACAAAGACACAGAGATCAGTGGAACAGAATAGAAAACCAAGAAACGGACCCACAACTATATGGTCAACTAATCTTCAACAAAACAGGAAAGAATATCCAATGGAAAAAAGTCTCTTTAACAAATGGTTTCGGGAAACTGGACAAGTTTCTTATACCATACACAAAAACAAATTCAAAATGGATGAAAGACCTAAATGTGAGAAACCACCAAAATCCTAGAGGACAACACAGGCAGCCCCCTCTTCATTGTCAGTGGTAGCAACTTCTAACTTGACATGTCTCTGAAGGCAAGGGCAATGAAAGAAAACATGAAATATTGGGACTTCACCAAGATAAAAAGGTTCTGCACAGCAAAGGGAAAAAAAATCAACAAAACTAAAAGGCAGCCTAGGGAATGGGAGATTTGCAAATGACATATCTGCTAAAGCGTTACTATCCAAAAATAAAAAGAACTTATCAAACTCAACACCCAAAAAACAATCCAATTAAGAAATGGGCAGAAAACACAAATAGACATTTTCCAAAGAAGACATCCAGGTGGCTAACAGACACATGAAAATATGCTCAAAATCACTAATTATTAGGGAAATATAAATCAAAACCACCATGAGATACCACCTCACACCTGTCAGAATGGCTAATATTAACCTAGCACAGGAAACAGCAGGTGTTGGTGAGGATGCGAAGAAAGGGGAACCCTCTTGCACTGCTGGTGGGAATGCAGACTGGTGCAGCCACTCTGGAGAACAGTATGGACTTTACTCAAAATCTAAAAATAGAACTACTCCATGATCCAGCAATTGCTCTATTAAGTATTTACCAAAAAGATACAAAAATATAGATTCATAAGGGTATGTGAACCCCAAGGTTTATAGCAGCATTATCCACAATAGCCAAACTATGGAGAGAGCCCACATGTCTATCTACTGATGAATGGATAAAAAGATATTGTATAAATATTCAATGGAATATTACTCAGCCATCAAAACAAATGAAATCTTGCCATTTACAATGCTATGGATTGAGCTAGAACGTATTATGCTAAGCAGAATAAGTCAATCAGAGAAAGGCAAATATCATAGGATATTGTGGATATGTGGAATTTAAGAAACAAAACATATGAACATATGGGAAGGGGGGAAGAGAAGAAAGGGAAACAAACCACAAGAGACTCTTAATGATAGAGAACAGGGCTGATTGATGGAGGTGAGTGGGAGATGGGCTAGATGGGTATTAAGGAAAGCACATGTGATGTGTACTAGGTGTTGTATGTAAGTAATAAATCACTGAAGTTACTTCTGAAACCAATATTGTACTAAATATATAACCAATATAACTAAATATATAAGCAATACAAACTAAAATATATAAAAAATAAATTTAAAAAATAAAGTTATTATTAAGTCAGTAGATATATACTCTGACTTCCACATACTATGTTCCACGTACTAAATTGATTAAGTTTTGTTTCTTGCCCTCATTTGTTCATAACTTCAGGGAGAACAATCATGACACAGAGGATAATGCAGGTTTTATATGAATTATGTAGGTCAAAAAACAATTAAGGGTTCTACTCCTTGATGTGAAGAAAGGGTCACATACCAAATTACGTTTAATGAAGGCTTGAGGGAGAAGAGGACTCTTTAGGTAGGAGGGCCACATAGGTCATTTGAAGAAGTGCTGGAAGGAAGTTGTTACAGTGTAACCCACACACAATGGATAAGAAGTAAAAGTAAAAGAAAGCACAAACATCTTTTCTAATTTTTATCTAAACCCTCCCCTAGGAACATGTTTGAAGTGATATTTAAGTCTACTAGGGACAACATTATTTTTAATTTAGAAAGTCAGAAATTATAGTTGACTAAAGGATTTGTTATTATCTTTGATACCACATGCCATTTGCTGAGAAAATTGCCTTTCTCCTCAAAGCCATGGATTCTAAGGTATACTTTCCAGGCATTAGGGGAAGGATTCCAGTCTCAACCAAAACATCAGGGTGCTCCTTTCAGTGAAGATCCTAAGAATAGCATGAAGGGAAGTGCAGCTCTAGAAAGTGTGGGCACAGCAGGATTGCAATGCAGGAGCAGAAGTAGTACTGGGGTTAGCAGCACAGGAAGAAAGCACGGTGTAAAGGGGATTCAACAAGAGGCCTTAGAGGAAATAACAAGGCAGCAGGAAAAAGCAAACAGCAGGGCAGCAAAGAGAATATGCTCCCACACATAAAAGAGAACAGTATACATAAGAAAGAATGCAGGAAAACAACTGAAAGAGTTGGAGAGACTTTTTAGAGGGGGTGTGCAAGGTCAAAATATATTGTGATTGCTGAAGACTGAGAAACTGAAAAATAATAATAGAAGATAGGACACAGAACATGAGATCATGAGTTCTTGTCGGAGTTGAATTTTGTGCTATCCTGACTATGGGATTTGTTCTAAGAAGACAATACACCAAAACTTCATGGAAATCAAATATATATAATGTCTGCCCACACTAAATTTTCCTCATCTACTTTATATATTCAGAAAATAATGCAGTAATACTTAAGTAAACCTTTTCTTTAAAATAAACTTTAGTTAAAAACAAAATCCTGACAACCAGATAGATCAATATTACTTAGCCATTTTGGCTTCTTGAGCACTTTTGAGAATATATTGAAAGGTGCAAACCCTTTCTCCAGAGAAAAAAGAAAAAAAATTCACATGTACAAATATTTTGTTTTACTTCAATGTCTTGGGATTTATGTATTTCAGAGAGAAAGACTATAAAAATGATTGTATGTCTTTAATTCTAGTTTTATGTAAAAACCAATGGCTACACTTCTGAAAAGAAGGCAATATGAATCCAAATGTTGCAATTGGTGTTTGTTTTTAATATGAAATTTACTGTCAAATTGGTGTCCATACAACACCCAGTGCTCATCCCAACAGGTGACCTCCTCAATACCCATCAACCACCTTCCCCTCCCTCCCACCCCACATCAACCCTCAGTTTATTCTCAGTTTTTAAGAGTCTCTTATGCTTTGGCTGTCTCCCTCTCTAACTTTTTTTTTCTTCCCCTCCCCCATGGTCTTCTGTTAAGTTTCTTAGCATCCACATAAGAGTAAAAACATATGGTGTCTGTCTTTCCCTGCATGACTTTTTTCAATTAGCATAACACTTTCCAGTTCCATCCACGTTGCTACAAAAGGCCATATTTCATTCTCTCTCATTGCCAAGTAGTATTCCATCGTGCATATAAACCACAATTTCTTTATCCATTCGTCAGTTGATGGACATTTAGGCTCTTTCCATAATTTGGCTATTGTTGAGGGTGCTGCTATAAACATTGAGGTACAAGTGCCCCTATGCATCAGTACTCCTGTATCCCTTGGGTAAATTCCTAGCAGTGCTATTGCTGGGTCATAGGGTAGATCTATTTTTAATTTTTTGAGGAACCTCCACACTGTTTTCCAGAGTGGCTGCACCAGTTTGCATTTCCACCAACAGTGCAAGAGGGTTCCCGTTTCTCCACATCCTCACGAGCATCTATAGTCTCCTGACTTGTTCATTTTAGCCACACTGACTGGCATGAGGTGGTATCTCAGTGTGGTTTTGATTTGTATTTCCCTGATGAGGAGTGATGTTGAGCACCTTTTCATGTGCCTGTTGGTGGTGTTTTCCTTTTTTAAGATGTTGTAAGTTTACTCAAAATTTCAACATCAAAACTGTGATTGGTTTTGATAATAACTTGAAATTTGAAGTGATTTTTGGCTTAGTACCTTACTTGTAATCTGGGCTCTTAATCAATTTTTATAATTTATTTTGATGATAGAAAACGTCCACATCTTGGAATGGATGTATAGTGCTGTACAAAATTGGATATTGCATGATCAATACATTGTATCAAGCAAAAGGAGTCTTGTGTCAACCAAGGCTGGACTTCACCAAGATCCTTTACATTTTCCTCAGGACATTTAAACCACCTGCCAAGTTGAGCACCATCAGTTTGCCAGCGTGAAAATGACTGTGCATGAACATTCAAATTTTAAGATTACCCAAGCATGTTATTTGCTACATTTCATCTGTATTCTGTTATTTATTATTAGCCTTTTTTTACTCTTTTCAAAATACTTTAAAAGCACTGTGAATTATTTCTAGAGGTCTGCAGATGTTTGCTTAGTACAAATATGGCCAAGCTTTCTAATACTCTTTTTGAAATCTATGTAAAATCCATCTCTGACAATAAAAAGTTTTCTTAGTATTCTTCAGTTCTATTCTATCCTTAGAAATTGCCTACCACATTGTAATTTCTCTTCTTCCTGGATAGAATTAGTATTTCCCAGGCTTTGTTGTTGTTAAATAAAGCCATGAAGCTCAGTGCCAGTCAGTGGGTTATGAGGATTGAAATAATGTGAATTCTTCTCAGTTTTGGCTCATAACAACTCCCACACACCCTCCATCATGTTATTCTTCCATCAGATGCAGATTATTTTAGGGATAACATGGAAGCCATGTGTTGAACCCAGTGGCACAGCCTTGGTCAGCCTCTAATCCTGAATGATTCAGCAGAGAAAGGCTGTTCCCCCCACCCCCCACCACACACACACCCTCTTTACCTGCCCAGTGTTGTTGCAGGAGAAAGAATCCATTTTTATTATATAGAGAGCCTGTAATTATCTCAACACTTTCTTATTTAGAATTAGACAATCTATATGATGTAAAAATATGTACCTTGAAATGGCCTTAAGAGAATTTAAAATATGTGTCAGTGACCTTGTAGACTGTGAGAAAAATGTGATGAGAAGATGGAAAATGGATGTTGGAAAGCTAGTTATCCACTGACAAACATTTGGCAATATTAACACATGTGGCAAGTGAAAAGTGGAGTAGGTTTCTACAGAACCCCTTAGCTTCAGGTATTGTTTGTGATGATCCAAATTAGTAATGTGTAACATAAGATATAAGCTTGTGGGAAGTAGGAGCAGGGGAGGGAGTCTTGTTTATAATCAGGAATGAAAGGCAGTAAAAGAAGCCCAGTAATGGGACTTTGTAGAGATAGCACTGGTTTTAGATGCCATATCATAAGAAACAAGACTATAAAGTGTGTTATGCAACAATGCCCTTAAGACTTCTGAGTTTCACTTGGCTTCTGTGTGGCTGCCACTAATTTGAGAGAATATTGCATGGGTGCAGGAAACAAAGTAAAGGACTTATAAGACTTCTGTCTAGTAAATTAGTGTATTTACTCTAGTAAAATTGAGTATAATTAGTGGCACATGAAACTAAATGGAAGAAAATTGGTCAAATACCTTCTAATATTTTGAAGGACATGTAGTTACAAAGAAAATCAGAGCCTGTATGAAGAAAGATTGGATTCTAGGGTTGCCTGGGTGGCTCAATCGGTTAAGCGTCTGACTTTGGCTCAGGTCATGATCTCACGGTTCGTGGGTTCGAGCCCCTCATGGGGCTCTGTGCTGACAGCTCAGAGCCTGGAGCCTGCTTCTGATTCTGTCTCTGTCTCTCTCTCTTTGCCCCTCCCTTGCTCATGCTCTGTCTCTCAAAAATAAATAAATGTAAAAAAAAAAAAAAAGAATAGAAATATTGGATTCTAATACAACCCTGAGTGGTCTGAATTTGTAGCAGCTAAAAGTATGCTGTGAAATGTATATAATACACTGTGGAGCTGTTCTTAAATTTTGTGACCACAAAGAATCATATCTAGATTGATGGAGAAAATGATTTATCCTTTGAATTTTATGGCTTCACAGTCCTATGGGCACAAAGATTATGATCCATAACAAAAAACTAAAATTAAAATTAAACAGATAAGTTTTCAAAACGGAAAAGGAAAATAAATAATTTTATTTACTGTGAAATATCTAATGTAAAGTAAGGTCATAATGAGGATTAATAGTTAAGTTTTATTTAATCACTATCAATATTAATAATCCTTGATGTTAAAGAATTTTCACAGATGTACATTTATCATCATGCAGGATAATATACCTAATAATTTTCAGACATAATTATTCAAAAAATTTGAAGACGATTATTAAAGCATAATTAAGGAGGGGCGCCTGGGTGGCGCAGTCGGTTAAGCGTCCGACTTCAGCCAGGTCACGATCTCACGGTCCGTGAGCTCGAGCCCCGCGTCAGGCTCTGGGCTGATGGCTCAGAGCCTGGAGCCTGTTTCCGATTCTGTGTCTCCCTCTCTCTCTGCCCCTCCCCCGTTCATGCTCTGTCTCTCTCTGTCCCAAAAATAAATAAACGTTGATAAAGCATAATTAAGGAAACAGATAAATATATTAACATAAAACTTGTAAAATTTATAATAAGTGTCAAAATTGGGAGGAAATAAAAATGTATTTATGCAGATACACATTCATATTAACAATATAGATTTGTATCTCTAACATTTATCAGGATATGTAATATTAAATGTATCACATATTCTCTAATATATAATATACTTTATACAAACATGCGTATCTATATAACAATATCTGTTTGCCCTTACATTTGTATCCTCTTCCTCCAAAAATTTATTTGAAACTTCTTATAAATTATGCTAATACATTGTTTTATTTTGCATTAATTTTTGTTCTGATTTATAAATTTTTTAATAGTATCCATGGACTTTTAGTGCAGTTGTATGCAATTGAAATTTTAATTAATAATAACTTAGAAAGCATAATTATTCATTATAAAGTGAAGAACAAGACAAAAATTTTCACACTTTTCACTTCCCACTACACTGTATTAGAATTCCATTTCTCTGTGTAATTCATAATTCAAAGTGTTTGTATTGCCAGTTGTAGTTGTTTTCATTTTAATAGTAATAGAGGTAAAATTATGTCTTATTGTGGTTTTAACTTGCTTTCCCTGATGACTAATAACCTAGAATCTTTGATAATTTTGTTTGCTATCCACATATATGTTTATAGTATAGTACGTAAACATGTGTGATATATGTGTGTAATGTTTTTAACTATCTGTTTAGATCTTTGAGAAATAGAAAAACTGAGAGTTATGATCATTGTTTTAAAACACAAAAAGGAAACATAAAGCTATTTCAGTGTTTGAAAGGTGATACAGACATACTCATAAAGTTAGTCAAGTGTTTTTTGTGAAGAAATTCCTTCATATACTTCTGATACTTATGTAACTGAAAATTACATTTTTTAAAATTACTACTCATAAAATGGAGCAAAACATGAAATAGTTTATTGTCTATTAAATATACATTTTTTGAAAGTGATTAAAAAACAAAACTCAGTGAAATCAAAATGTCAGGTTATATTATTAAAAGTGACCTTATTTCACTTAGCATAATACTCTCTAACTCCATCCATGTCATTGCAAATGGCAAAGATTTCATTCTTTTAATGGCTGAGTAATATTCCAATATGACATATATGTATATGTGTGTATATATATATACACACACATACATATACACATATATACACATATATACACACATATATATACACATACATACACACACACACATATATATATATATATATATATATATGCATATATATATATGACATCTTCTTTATCCATTCATCAGTCAGAGGACATTTGGGCTGTTTCCACCATTTGGCTGTTGGAGATAATGTTGCTGTAAGCATTGGGGTGCATGTATCCCTTTGAATTAGTAGTTTTGTTTTCTTTGGATTCTTTGGGTAAACACCTAGTAGTGCAATTGCTGGGGCATAGGGTAGTTCTATTTTAACAAGTCTATTGAAAAAAAGTATATTTAAGGGGAGGGTGGGTGATGGGTATTGAGGAGGGCACCTTTTGGGATGAGAACTGGGTGTTGTATGGAAACCAATTTGACAATAAATTTCATATATTGAAAAAAAAAAGAAAAAAGTATATTTAGTTCAAAATAGACTAATTCATAGTCAAATTATGAATTACAAACTAAGCTTGTAAATGTATTGTTTAATTTTATTTAATACATCTTAAACTACATATTTTAACAAGGGAGTACTACTAAGGCATTTATAAATATCATTATTTTATGCAATTTAGTGCATAATTTATTGCTGTGCAACAATTTATTGCAAATTTAATAATAGTTTAAAACAACACAAACGTATTATCGCCTAGTGTCCATAGGTCACCAGTCTGGGTACCGTTACCTGGATCCTGCTCAGTGTCTCACCAGGCTGAAATCAAAGGCATACCTGGGGCTGCCATATTATCTAAAGTTCAGAGTCTTCATACAAGTTCAGTGATCACTGAAAGGATTCAGTTCCTTGCAGTTCTCAGACTGAGGTGCCCACTTTCTTGCTTGCTATCATCCGGGGGCCATTTTTAATTCCTAGAAGCCACCTACAATTACCTGCCATATGGCATTCTCTAAAACATGGCAGTTTGCTTCTTCATGGCCAGAGGGAGATAGTTGCTTCAGGTTCCCATTTCTATGAGGCCACTTGTTTCTCTGGCCTCTGGGCATACTTACTTATTTAGGCTAGAGCCACCTAGGAAATCTTTAACTTAAAAGTCAACTAATTTGAGACTTTTTCATCTTCAAAATTCATTCACAGCAACACCTTGATTAGTGTTTAATTGAATAACTGGGAAAAGATGTGGATACCAGGGCTGAAGAATCTTAAGGGAGTATCTAAGAGTTTTGTCTACTATACATACATTGAGAAACAAAATGATTGTTTTATTGAGCATCCCCTGAACTAATTAGATACAGGGATATATCCTGGCTCTCAAAAAGTACCTCAACATTTTATGAATAACTATACTCTGAATAAAAAAAACTTACCTATCTTGAAAATAAGTTGGGGTATTTTGTAGGATACAAAAATATATCTTACACTCTAAAATTATGTTCACAAATTTTAATTCTGTATTTTAAGAAGGGAAGTTTGATTTTAGCGTCTTTATTACTTATTTTTTTCTTTTTCTTTGCCTCTTTATTACTTATAATACTAAAAGATATTTAACAATATATTTAACTATTTGAAATCATGTTACCAATTAGGCTGCTCATTTCAGGAATTCCCATCATATATTGTAATAAAACAAATGTTCAAGATGTGCATTTTAAAAAATAACCAATGAATTTTAAGTGTATTTTGGGCTATTTATTCCTGAATTATATTTTCAGGATTAATAAATAGCTTATGCTATTGTCACATACATGTGACATGATATATGGATGATCCCACTGCAGAGTATAGAGTTTTGTTTTAGACGTCTGCAAGTCTGAACATGAACTTTACAGATTGGGCCCTGGTATGTAGTGATCAACCTATAGATATTAGAAGCTCAGTTTCTATACTTTATAAATTATATACTTTATACTAATTCTATACTTGATAAATTTGTATATAGTTCTGGCATTTTTAGAAATTTATATTAAAGCTTCCTCACTGCTAGTCTAATTTCAAGTCAAATTAATATCAAATTTCAGAGTTTATAAGAGTATAACATTAAAACTTTTTATTTACATGTAATTGTACTTTTACCACAAACTGCATAAAATTATTTATTCTTACCCATTTTTACTAATGCAGAGAAAATAATTATCATATTTTTGGAAATAAGGTCAAAGACAGATTCTAGATGGTCATGTTACAGCACTTAGAAGTTTATGAACATCCTAGTGCATATGCCACTTCCAAAAAAAAAGTCCAATCATTAGTTGTGTGACATTGGGCAAAAAAAAATGAATGTATTGTTTTTTTTTTAATAGTTTCATCATCTATAAAATAAGTTCTCTCTTTGCAGTCTTCAAATTCCTTGCAATCTATGACATGCAGGAATGACCAGAGATTTTCTCCAGAATCACTTCTCTGTCCTGTTACTCTTAGCATTAGCTATGGAGGATATAAGACCATCTTTCTCTCTCCCTCTCCCTCTCTCTGCCCCTCGCTCACTTGAGCCCACTCTGTCTCAAAAAAAAAAAAAAGTTCATGCCTGAAACATCGTATATAGGGTTTTGGCCAGGGTCCAGACTCTTCAAGGTAATGTATCATTTTCATTGCATCATATCAAATGTGCATTCTATCAACATGACTTACGACATTGATATTGATGGTGATCACCTGCCAGAGGTAATGTTTGTCAAGTTTCTGCACTGCAAAGTTACCCTTCCTTGCCCCACTGCTTCTATGCTGTCCTCTTTGGAAGGAAGTCACTATGGGTTCCCCATACGTAAGGAGTGAGAAGTAATCTTTTACTTCCTTGAGGGAAGACCATCTACTTAATTTATTTGGGATTTTTTACTTTTAGTTTATTTATTTATTTTGAGAGAGAGGGAGAGAGAGATCAAGTGCACATGGGAAAAGGGCAGAGTCAGAAGGAGAGAGAGAATCCCAAACAGGTTTGTGTACCATCAGCGTGGGGCCAGATGTGGGTCTTGAATTCATGAGCCATGAGATCATGACCTGAGCTGAAGTCAGTCGCTTAACCGATGAGCCACGCAGGCACCCCTTTCTTTCAGATTCTTTTGCACAGGAGATTTATCCCTTCATTCTCATTTATTTATTCAATCATGCATTCATATAAATGAGTATTTACTTTATATTCTGTGTTATATTCTAATACTACTTTATTTAGTTTGTTGCTCAAATTCTTCCAGCTATGGCCATTGATCAAGGAATTTAAGTACAATTTTAGAAATGAGAAGGGTATATATTTGGACCACTGAGCCAATGCTGGGAACTGCTATATAGCCAGTCACCACATATTTGAGTAGTGGTATAGTGCACAACTTTGAGAACACTATTAACCTTGTCATGTATCTAAATGGGACCCCACAGAGTTCACAGTACAAAGCTTTTGAAGTCAAACTGAGCATCCTAGTATATAGTCATGCATCTTAGGAACTGGACAACAATTCAGATACTTCACAATTCAATGCAGCTTTTAACTTGGATATCTTATCATCCCTGGCAATATATGTGTTCTTTCAAATTGATTGCTGTGTTCCATATTAGGTTTATTCTGCTTCTTTTTATATCTTCTTTCACTGACTCTGCCCTTTTGAACTAACTGCTTCCTGCTTCACTGTTCTCTGCAAGTCAGAGGTAAATCTGGGGCTAAAAGTAACATGTAATGTATAAATGAACTTCTTAGGATGTAAAAACAAAATTGATTTTTATATTTTGGAATTTTGTTACATTTGTATTTTTATACAAGTTTAATTCTCAGATTTCAAACATTTTCATTATGATTCAGGTTAATCATTTTTAGCTTTCTCTGTGGTTCAATGACTCCTATGGTTCCTAAACATCACAGTCAAAACACTAAGTAGATACATACTTTCTACTGATGTAACTAAAGGAGAAAGATATTTTTAGCTAGCTTTTCCAATACAGAATCATACTCAGGAAAATGCTGATAGTAAGTGACTAACTTTTCTTTATGATAACAGCCCAAGACTCATCTCAGCTACTCGTGTATCTGAAGTTTGATTGTCAGAGGTGATGCAGGTTATACCAGCTCTCAAAGAGAAGGTATGTGCCCAGTTTTGTGAAGTAAACTTAATATTTTTATTCTCATCATGCTGCTGTTTCTTCCTTAAAAATATTTTACTTGTTTGTTAAATGAGTTGGCAAATATTGCTTCTTAAAACTTAGATCTAGAAATCTGGCAATTGGTGATGTACTTGGCTTTAAAGTGAGGAAAATCTTTTGCTCAATTTCCACTTGCTTTATATTTTTTTCTGCGTATAATTCTAGCATCTTCCCTAGAGTAGAATGACTGTAAACCTTTGCGATTGACATCATGTAAGAAATCCTTGTGTTGTCAAGGTACCTCGGTTTGGTTAACTTATGTAGCAGATTCCAGGAAAAGAACTATTTTCCCTGCAAGCGACCATCAGTAAGTGCTCCCATGTTAGTATTGTCTGAAAAATACGAGTATTCTCTGCAGAGTAAAAGAGTAAAAAAGTATTCTTCTACAGACTTTAAAATATGTCATTGTGGGCTATTCTATCATGTAACTGCAGTTACATCTTAAATGCTTACCAGCATTTGAAAGTGAATATATTTATGTTTAAAATAAATCCAAATAAAATATCTTGTTTGTACCATTCTTATATGATAATTATATGTGATCATAAATGACTTGATTACAGAAATATTTTAGGCTACTGAAAATGATATCAAAGTAGAAATTTTGTTAATTATTTATTCTTCTAAAAAATAAGGCTGAAATTGAAGAAGAGGCTGAAGACTAAATTTTGGCTGAATACTGAGGTCAAAGCTTCCTTATTTAATACAATTCCTTTTTACTTTTAATCTCATGTTTTTCTTTCCTTAATACTTTCTTTATTATTTTTTCCTTACCTATTTTCATTATTATTTTTTAATAAATCTCTTTTGGTTTTTGCATATTTTACCATGTAACTGATGAGTTATAAATAATATTTTTTTGGATAGGCCACTCCATATGTACCTCTAGTCAGCATGAAATAATGTGGCATATATACATGGACAGATTTTTACTGTTAAACTGGTGGGCATGGCAAGTAGTTTTTTTTTGTTTTTGTTTTTTTTGTACTTTTCAATGAAAGAACATAATGAATGAAACCATAAATATAAGTCAATTCACCATATAGACATTTATTAGAAAGTTTAAAGTTTCTTATAAGTTTTGTGGGTTTGTTTGTTTGTTTTTCAATTTGCTTGTGCTTTTAATTATCTTCTTGAAAATTGCGTGGTATAGTTAAGGTAGTGCATTTGTTGAATGAGGAAACCTTTTCCTTTCCGTGATGTGTGCAATGCGACGTATTTCTAGTTGGTCATACCTGGAATGTTTATAAAAACCCACCTCAGTGAAAAGGAATATGAATATTATTACTAAATAGAGAATATATAATCATAAAGGAAATTAAAAATAGCATTATGAAATTAGAAACTGCAACAGAGTACTCATCATGTGGGATCTAAACAGGAAAAGAAGTTGTGTCAAAAGTGGGATTGGGATAGAGGAAGGACAAAATTACCTTTATTGTGAACTTCCTGTGTGTCTGGCATTAGGTTTTTCACATATGTTACTTTTACCAGCTGCTCATTTTTTAACTAATCCTCAGAGTTCTTTGCATACATTTGCCCATTAATAGCCAAGTAAAGATAGCTGTTCAGAGTGAAAGAGATGTTAAAGGAATAAGAAGCTTCTTCGTAGGACTTTTCCACAAATTAATATAAATCAAGTAAAAAATATGGAAATACTATATTATCAAACAATATACTTTCATTTGCTTGAGTAAAAAGGTAAATGCTTTTGTCTTGCACATTAACATTATGACTTAACTTCCCTTCCCTGTGTTCCCTTCCTAAATTTCCCAGTTCTTCATTTTGTTTTATTTATCTGTATAATAATATCGAATCCAGAAATTTATTCTCTCATCAGTCTATTCCCTATGTAATATTTTTTAAGATATGAAATTATTTTACTTTCAACATTTTGACATTGCTCATTATTTATTTGCTCATTATTTATTATTCATACCTCATACATTACCTAAACATGACTGACTTTCAACAAAAATATATTAAATAAATCAGTGTAATGCCATCAAATATTTACAACTAAACATAATGAAGCAGTATTCTAAAATAATACCCCAAGAACAGAGTTGTGTATAAATCAAGAAACTTACTGTTTTTAAACATTTTTAAGTTTATTCAAGAATTAGCTAAGATAATTTTATTATTTGAATGGAAATTTGCTCTTTAACACCAAATAATTCATAGCAAGATGATACTTCACCCTGTAGATTCTAAACTTCTATATTAAAAAAAAAATAAAGCCAGAATCATATTTCATGACAGTAGAAACCTAACCAAATAGAAGCAGTGCGTTAAATGAATCAATATCATGGAAGGGGAGGAGAAAGAGGAAACATTATTTTTCATCCCAAAAGATGTAGACATGTCATTTTACATCAAAAGCACTCCATCAGGTATATGAGTATCTTACAAAAAAATGTTAAACAGAAAGAAAATACATATGGGGCACCTGGGTGGCTCAGTGGGTTAAGCATCTGACTCCTGGTTTCGACTCAGGTCACAATCTCACAGTTGTTGAGTTAAAGCCCCACGTCGGGCTCTGCGCTCACAGCATGGAGCCTGCTTGATATTCTGTCTCCCTCTCTCTGTTTTCCTCCCCTGTTTGTTCATTCTCCCTCCCTCCCCCCTCCTCTCAAAAATAAATAAATAAACATTAAAACAAAAATACAGAAATGCATATTTAGTTACTTAATAACTCAAATAGGGAAACCTACAGGAAGTAAAGGAGGTGGTCAAGCAATGAGGGTATTTAAATCTGAACAGCTGGGAAGACCCGAGAAAGTTCTAATCTTTATATCCTGCTTGTGGCTAAATTGCAGTGTGAAACAGATTTATTTGGAATGTCTTAAACTATAAAGTTGGGCAACCTTTGTTAAACTCTGGAGAGGACAATATTTTATTTTGAGCCTAACAAATTAAAGATCAACCTGGGCCATCTGGGTCTGTAATAAGAACAAATAGCAAAAGCATGGTTAGCAAATATCATAGCATGGTTAAAGGGACGTTGCAAACATAGCTGTCTATAGATGCTGTAATTTACAGACATTTTCTATTTCCTCTGATAATAAATTTAATTTATTCCTTTGGCCCTTCATTTTGAATAAATTTTCTGTCACTTTATC
Source organism: Prionailurus bengalensis (assembly GCF_016509475.1). Lineage (NCBI taxonomy): Eukaryota > Metazoa > Chordata > Mammalia > Carnivora > Felidae > Prionailurus > Prionailurus bengalensis. The sequence goes on from NC_057360.1 coordinate 49,241,889, forward strand.
AATACATTCCCAAGGATTTCAGAATGGTTCAAGTTGCATAGAATAAAATTCATGGGCCTGACACATTATAAATAGCACAAATTCTTATAAATTTGCTACATATAATTTTCTCTCCTAGATTTATCATTTAACAAATAAAAGGTATTCAGGTGAATTATAAATTTGATATTTCTAGTTTATTCATGGTCTATTAGAGTAGCTTGGAAGAATTTTTCAAAAATGATCACAGGCATTTTCATTAGATAAAACTAACCATTTGAAATATTTCCAGAAAAACTACCTATTTTAAATAGCACCTTGGAGTCACATTGTTTAACTGTCTCTTTTTACACTAGCAATATTTTATTTTTCACCTTTATGTCAAATATTTCTTTGTCATTGGCCATTCAATCAAATATGTATGTGTAAAGATGAAAATAAGATGCAAAGGAAATGTATTTTAACAAAAGCAAGATGATAATGAGTAGCTAAACGATTTATGGAAAACTATCTCTGAATTCTAATTTTTGCATTTGGTTCCTACTCACTTTAATCATTCCATATTGCTTTAGAAAATAAAATTATTTTATATTTTTCATTTTTATCTAAGAATCACAGCTACTAATTGACCATAATGAAATGAAAATATTTTAAAGCGTTAATAAACTAATTTTAAAGTTGTTACTACAATGATTGATTATAATAGATGAACTGAAATAAAAGTTTATGATTTAAGGGCACCTGCATGGCCCAATTGGTGAAACAGCAGAATCGGACTCTTTTTTTTTAAGTTTATTTATTAATTTTCAGAGAGAGAGAAAGCATGAGCAGGGAAGAGGTAGAGAGAGAATTCAAAGAAGGCTCTGCATAGTCAGCACAGAGCCCAGTGCAGGACTCTAACTCACCAACTGTGAGATCATGACCTGAGCCAAAGTCAGACTCTTAACCCACTGAGCCACTCAGGCACCCCAAGCATCAGACTCTAAATTTCAGGCCAGGTCATGATCTCATGGTCATGAGATCAAACAGCGCACTGAAGGCAGGGAGACTGATTGGGATTTTCTTTCTTCCTTTTCTCTCTGCCTTTCCCCCCATTCACGTGCTCACTCTCTCTTTCTCTCAAAATAAATAAATAAAAACTTAAAAAGAAATTTATAATTTAATCATGGGGAGGGTTTTTTAAAAGCTGGACACACATGTCTTCATGTAAAAATTTATTAACATCATTTATAGAACTCTAGTAAATTCGTAATCATTCAAATTACCCTATATTTAAGACTTCTCATGTTTGAATTATCTTATTGGCCACATACTTCTCTCCACCTACTTTTTCATACATTTACTGCACATAAACATACCTTTATTCCTTCTCAGTAGCTGAGAAATTTCTTTCTCACCTAAAAGTATTCCTATACTAAATTTTGTCTTTTTCTTTTACTTCCCAATTCTTTCCCTTACTTGAACTTTATTAAAAAACAAAACAAAACAAAACAAAACACTTCAACCTGTCCTTTATTTACTACACTAAGCCCTAATGAATTATTTCCTTTGTTCTTCTTATTCACCTTACCAGTTATTATCCTTACCTTTGCCTCTGTATTTCCAAATGGAAATGATTTGCCACAACTTCTACCCATTTGTGACATAATTTTATATGGGTCTTAAAAAAAATCTCTCTCTTGATATAGGTTATCTAACAATATATATGATAAGAAACACTAGTATGATTGAAAGAAAACTCTAGTAAAATGACTTTGAACTATATGATGCTTATATAGCAAAAAAGGAAGGTGTAATCAATGAAGGCTGCTGCTGATATTCACAGTTATAAATCAGGGGACCAGATTCTTCCTGTCTTTATATTTCTTATGTCCAGCAGGTTAGTGTTATGCGTATGATCCCATCAGATGGCTGCTGTACTTTGACTTTTTTATAACCATGCCAGGTAGCTGAAAATATCCTTTGCCTTATGAGGTTTGTTTGTTTGTCTGTCTGTTTGTTTGTTTGTTTAATGGAAGAAAGTCCCCAGCACACCTGCATATTTCCTTTTGGTAGAATTGGGTCACATGATCACCCTTAACTGAAAGTAAATTTCAATATGTTTGGATTCCTTTCCTTTATAATCAAGAAAGTAAAGGATACAGTGGTCTAGTAATGAGCCCTGGGTCTACAACGTCAACCACAGTATTTAGCTACATATGACGTCATAATCCAACTTCCAACCTATTTTGTCATCTTCTGTCTCAGATATTTTCAACTGGGGCTGGTATCACCTCCTTTAATGCTATTTGGAAATTGGTCGGATGTTTTCTGATTGTTATGGACTGAAAATTGATACCAGCATGGAGCATATGAATGTCAGAGATGTTAAAATCTTGTATTGTGTGGAGTAATGTCTAATGTCAAGCAATGATATCCCTATCAAAATTGTCGGTGGTATCCACTTTGTTAAAAAAAAAAAAGAATATTTTGTTTAACCTTACCAGACAAATCAACTTAATATTTCTTTTGCTGTCAAATCCTTATTATATATTTATTTTTGTCAAATACATAAAAATATAATATATAATATATAATATATATATTATTATAAATGTAGCTATGGAGAGAGAGAGAGAGAGGGAGAGAGGGACACACACACACACACACACACACACACACACCACAGGGGAAGACACATTACACAAATGTATCCAGATATAGTGCATGTTAGAAAATGAGTCACTGACATTGTGGGACTGGTAACAAAGATACTGCATATGAAAAACTGCACCATTGCTTTACTTCTTATTGTCTAGTTTTCAGCTTTAGTTTCTACTTGGCTTAACTACTAATCACATTTTCTAAGGAAATCAGCATCCATTGAACTTCATTTTGTAAGCACTGTAATTGAAGCATTAGTATTCTAAACTTTATAAAATTTTAGGGAGGTAGAGGTTATAAATGATACATTCGAGAAACATTCCTTCAGTACTCAGTGCCTACCATCTAATAAGCCATTATTAAATGTTGCATCTTCTTTGTACAATACCTCCAAAGTTCCCTTGATGTTATATGATGCATATCTGTTACTTCCACAATGTGAGAACTTGAATATTATCCTCTTTGCACCAAAGTTTCCTCATTTTTAAAACAATAACATCCTCATGTATTTGTTATAAAGAAAAATATATATTTGTTATCAGTAATTTACTTAAAGTACTTAGTACAGTGCCTAGCAGGGGGTGGCATTCAATGTTAACTATAACTTTAAATATATTATTAGAGGCTAAACATATTATTAGTTTAGGTCTAAGAATATGAAAACAAACTTAAATATTCCTTAGGAATATTATTATAGGATAATAATTATATGTCAATATATTATGTTTTAATAAGGCCAAAGAGATATAATTAAAAAAAAAAACTAGGTATGCTCTCTGTATTCCAAAAATATTAATGACTAATCCTTGTGGGTGTTATATTAGTTTCCTCAGGGCTGTTCTGACAAAGTAACATAAACCATGTGGCCTAAAGCTACAGAAATATATTCTCTTCCAGTTTTGGAAGCCAGAAGTGTGCAATCAAGGGACCTATAGCGCTATGTGCTCTGAAGATCTGGAGAGGGTGTGGAGTCCTTCCTTGACTCTTCGTAGCTTCTAGTCATTGCCAACAATCTCTGGGGTCCTTTGCTTGCACATTCATCATTTTGCATCCATTGTCACATGGCCTTCTCTGTCTCTTCATATAGCATTCTCTTCTTGTGAGTCTCTGCATTTCTGTGTCCAAATTTCCTCTTCTAACAAGAACACTAGTCATTAGATTAAGACCCAGCCTAACTCATAGTGACATCATCTTAACTTGATATATCTGCAAAGACTCTACTTCCAAATAAGATCACATTCCCACTTCCTGTGGATTAGGACTTCAAATTGTCTTTTTGGGGGACACAATTCACCAAAACAGTTACTTGCTATTGCTATTTGAAAGCAGTGATTTGAGTCCTTCACATGTACTTTTTGAATTTTCTCACTTCTATTGCTATGTGTTAGAATCCTTTTTATAATTATGCTATTACACATAGGTAAAATGAGGCACAGATTAATTAAGTGGATTACCAAAATTCACACAGAAGGTAGGCATTGGAGCCATGTTGTAAACATAGGTAATCTGACTTCAGATATATGTAAAAGTAGACCTTAAAGGACTTAGGCTGGAAACTCATGTAGTATGAAACTGTAGACAAATAATTTATTGACACAGGTGAACTAACTCATTGTTAGTGACTCCCAGCTCTGGCAAGGGTACTAGAAACAGTCCTAAAAGTTTGCTGAGGTGGTTTATTAAAACTTGGACAGGGTAATAGCCTTCAGTACTTGAAATGGCAATGAAAGGACATTCTGTTACAACACTAAGGAAAGGTTAAAAGCTTAAGGAAGTAAGATGTTAGAATTAATTTAATTTGCAAGATGTAAATATGCACCACTTAATTGTCTTCCCCAGCAGGTCCTCAAGGACATTTCCTTCACTTAGTCAATTACTAATGCCCTGATGGAGACCACACTGGCATCTCAGTGGCTCAGTGGTGGCTGACCTCTATAAACTACACTTAATGGGAAAAATGCTTCTATGGAGCCAGGCTCTTTAATATGAATGGCATCAATGAAATTCTAGGATAGCAGAAGCTAGGTGGAAGCACTTAAATATCAGACATATAATGAACAAAATCAACATCAAGTGCAGCAATGGGAGACTGAAATTCAGGATATCCCGATCTAAGGGGATCTGCAGCAATGTCTACTGTATCATAATTATTTTAGGACTTAGATAGTGGGACAGACACTAGAATGTTGCTGAACTTTGTATGATCACAAAAATAAAGATAAGAGCTAGTGAGCAGTAAAATGATGCTAGTTACCACCCTTTCTGAATGTAAGCCATTCAAAATCCAATAGTCTACTGATTGAAGAGGCCACTACTTTCCTTACAGGAAGGACCCTGTAATGCCACTGTAAAAGTATACAACAGGCATCATTTTGACTCTTTCTAAAAGGGCTCTGTGACTATATAGGTTTACAGTATATGGGAGAAAGAAGAGTATATAACATTTTGAAGAATTTTAAACCTAGGCGCTAAGTTGACCCTAGTACCAAGAAACCCAAAAGGTTCTTCAGTTACAGTGGTGCTTATGGACATTAGATTGTAATTAAAACTTTGCTCTAAGTACAGTTCACAGTGGGTCCTGTGCTTATTTTTCCAGTCTTCAAATGTGTAATTAGGATAAACACTGTTAGCACCTGACCTGTGGAATAGAACCGCTAAAACTACTGATCTCTATTCCTTATCCTCTAGGGGTAAATAAAGCAACAGGTATTTCATTGTATATCATACTTTTGTGGTTCAGGAAATTGTGCTGAACTTGGCTGAGAGAGTCTTCTGCTCAGTGTGCTATCATTGGGGTCACAGGTTCACACCTGACATCTGGTCAAGTGTGAAAATAAATGGTTTCCATTTACATCCATGATGTTGTTGTGGAGATAGCTGAGAGGTTGCACACACATAAGCCCCTTTCTCTATGTAATCGCAGCATTTTTTCAGATAGTCTCTTACGTAATATGGTAGAATATTTTACAAAGTGCTATGGACCTCCATGAGACTTAAGTTGGAATTTGTAGTCTTTTTAAAGACTCGGCCTGGAACAGGCATAGTGACACATCTGTTGTACTCTGTTGGCCCAAGCAATCACAGACCAGCCAGGATTCAAGGAAAGTAAACGTGGGCGCCATCTATCAACTGAAAGGTGCCAAAAGTATGCAGCCAAAAAATGTGATCTCTTAGTTTATCATTACTATGAGAAAAATCTACTGCTAGTTCACAGTCCAAGAAGCATAGGAAGACAAATTAGACCCAATCTGCAACTTGAACTCAAAGTTAAACCCCATGTAGATCTTCTGACCTTCAACTACTCACAGATTCATGGGTAACAATAAGTGGTTGTTCTTTTAAATCGCCAAGTTTTGGGGGTAATTAGGCGATAACTGATGAATCATGATAGAGGTAGATCCAAGAACAGGTTTAAGAGTGTCCAGAAGACACAAGTAAATCACATGACCTGATGATCTCACAGTTTTGTGAGTTTGAGCCCCACATCAGGCTCCACACTGGTAGTGTGGAGCCCACTTAGGATTCTCTGTCTCCCTCTGTCTCTGCCCCTGCCCCATTCGTGCTGTTTCTGTCTCTGTCAAAATAAATAAATAAACCTTAAAAAAATCATATGTCCTGATGATGCAGGATCCCTTTGCATCTACCTCTTTTATAGACCAATGCCTCTTCTTCAGGTCATACCAGTGGCTTCAAAGAGGCTTTTCTGTGAACAACTAAAAAAGATTTGGGTCAGTTTCCCAGATGACTGGAAATAGACTACTGTACATTATATCTGGTATATTCTCACTTTCAGATGACTCTGAAGGATAGTTATGAAAAAAAGTCTCCCTAGTAACAGAGCTAAAAGGAAATACTTAAATAACCAACTTGCATATATGGGAAAGTAATAGGAGGTATGGGTATATGGTGACTCTTGATCAATGAGAAACATTTTGGGTAGTTTTGTAGAACTTGGCATGAACAAGACTGAAAAAAATTGAATGTAGAATTTTGAGGGAGATGTATGTGAAGGAGCCTATGGGATGGAGGGTATATGTATCTTTGTGTCTCGTGTTCGTGAGCTGAAATGAGTAGCTGATGATTCTAAATAATCCAGTAGACAGAATGACTGATTTTATGGCTATAAACCAGACTCTCCCCTTAGCTAGGCAATGATTTTGTTTTTATTATGTATAAAGTGTCCTTGAACACAATGGGCATGACAGAAACCCTCTATTGATGTTAACACCAACATATTTTAATTTGTATAAATTGGCATCTGCATGAAATTGGAAAACATGCTCTCCCTTGACAAAATTTTCAGTACACTCCAGTATGATGGACAAAGCAAGAATTCATCACAGTAACACCATCTTCTACAACTTCTTGACAGCTAGTTGGTTTCTCATATAAGGAACATGATTTTATAATTCTGAAGTTTCATAGGTAATTGTTCAGTATATTTTCCTGATTTTTATCCTTTCTTAAATATAAATTGGAGAAAGAAAATATGTCATTTATGGTTTTTTTAATAGTAAGTAATTTGTCTGGATGACCTTGCTATTTTATATCTATCCTTTAACATTTTTATTGAGCAAAATATTTGGTTGAAGAAGCATAACATTAATGATGAATTAAAATTGCAAGAATTTTCACTGACAAATAAAAATTTTCCCTGCTTCTTCTTATTCTACTATACCAGTAAATAATTTGTCATTTCATTATAAAAATAATTTTTGACATAAATACTTGCATTTAATGCCTGTGTGGAAACATGAGAATAGAATAGATTATTGTGCCCGAGTGACCTAGAAATCCAGAAAGATCATTTTGTTTGTACTTCTTGTATCTAGTTCTATCAAATACCAGATGGTCTGGAAAGGTAAGATAATGCTAATGAGTCTCAAGATATTGCACAGCAATTAGTGCAGCCACCAAGGTCAAACTGCTGTTGTTTGACTCAATGAACTCCTTAATTTATAAATAAGTTTATTTCCCAGAAAAAGAGAAAAGGAAATATCACTAAGAAAATATTTTAGTTTTTAAATTTTAACTGTTAGACTCTCTTACACTTTCTGAATACCAGTTCATACTATTTTGGGTTTTCTGTTGTGCACAGATTAATCAGCAGGTTTGGGTTGTCTCCACTCTTCACCTTCCAAAGAAAGATTTGGTCTTTGCTCAACACCTAGAATATAATCTTTAAGCCTTTGATTCCTGCCTATTAACAGCCTTTGTTTACCTAAGGCCATAGGCTATACCAGATACTTTGTGCTAACAAATGTGATTTTGGAGGGAGTTCTTTGGCTATATGAGATAGTTTAGCTAGCAGTTGGTCTGTGTTTGGGGCCTTGGGTCACGTGGTATCAGTCTGACCTTGAGAGAGACTGTAGGCTGAAAGTTACATGGGTAGACAAGTGAAATAGCCTATGCTTCTAATGACCTTTTTGCATTGCCTTGTCAAATGCCTTGTGTATAATTTTCAGTAGTTATGTTGCTCATTTTGTTACTCATGTTTATTATGTAAAATAAAAAAGAGGACGTACAATGCAGCTTCAAAAATTATGGACACTGTTCAATAGACATATGGATAAAAAGATGTGATGGAATTACATGTAATGGAACATTACACAGCCATAAAAAGGGTGTCTTCCTATTTGTAACAACATGGATAGACCAGAGGGTGTTATGCTAAGTGAAGTAAGGCAGAATGAGAAAGCCAAATGCCATATTATTTCATTCATATGTGGAATCAAACAACAAAACGAATGAATAAGCAAACAGCAGAGTCAGAACCATAAATACAGAGGACAAATTGATGGTTGGCAGAAGGAAGAGGGGTGGGGGAATGGACAAAATGGGTGAAGGGCAGTGGCTTCCAGTTTAACATACAGGTTTCCAGTCATGGAATGAATAAGTCACAGGAATAAAGGGCACTATATAGGGAGTATAGTCAACAATAGTGCAATAGCAGTACATGGTGACAGGTGGTAGCTACACTTGTGGTGAGCAGAGCATAACATAAAAAAAATTGAATAACCAAGTTATGTACCTGAAACTAATATGACATTATATGTCAACTATACTCAAATAAAAAATAAATAAAAATTCATTTGCAAATTCTCATTCATCCCCCCCAAAACCAATTATGGACATTTTAAAAATTAATATATACCATTTACTTTACTCAATCTCAATATGATTTTACGAGTTGCATAATAAATTGTGGATTTAAGCATTTGCTTATTAAAATACAAGCTTTAATGTTAACATCACAAGCCACCGTTGAATGATCAATTTTTAAATCATCCATATACTTACTAACAGTAAGTGGTTAAAAAAAGCAAATACACTTTCATGTTACAATCTATATACAAATTTGAAATCATGTTATTTAACAGTATTTGAGAAAAAATAATCAAAACTTTTTTCTGGGGTGCCTGGGTGGCTCAGTTGTTCGAGCATCTGACTCTTAATTTTGGATCAGGTCATGATCCCAGAGACATGGGATTGAGCCCCGTGATGGGTTCTGCATTGACTGATCATAGTGCCTGCTTAAGATTCTCTCTCCTTTTGCCCCTCTCCCCCACTGTGCGCTCTCTCTCTCTCTCTCTCTAAAAAAAAAAAAAAAAAAAAAAAACAAATAAAAAATTCAAGCAAAACAAAATAACTTTTTTTCTAACCAGTTGAAGACATTAAATGTTTTAGTTTTATCTTTCTGTTGTCTCTGATTTACCAGCAAAATGCAACTATGCAATTGTTTTCAAGTCCCAATCTATTGAGATGTAAATTAACATCCTTTGGTAATTCACTTATTTGACAATGAAAATAATCAAATGATAATAACATTTGATTGAATAGTATTTTAATTTTACTTTAAAGAAATTATATCTTTGCCTCTAATGGCTGAAGTGAAATTTCCTTTTTACATAATTTGACATTATGAATTATTTGTGGTCACCTGAGATTTAAATTCTCATAGTTTATTTTTTTCAATATGTTAATACTGTATCCATGCAGTTCAATTGCATTCTTGACTCATAATAATCTTCAGACATTCAATAAATGAAAATAAGTGTTATACAAGATATTTGATAATGTGCCCAGAGTACAATTTCATTAACATTTGCTTTGTAATATATACATTTCCACTTTTGTAAAAAGAGTTGCAATGAATATAAAGAAATTTCCAGGGGGCACCTGGGTGGCTTAATCAGTTGAACCTCTGACTTCTGTTCAGGTCATGATCTCATGGTTCCTGAGTTCAAGCCCCATATTGGCTTGCTGCTGTCAGCAGGGAGCCTACTTTGGTCCTCTGCACCCTCACTTTCTGTCCCTCCCTTGCTTGTACTCTCTTTCTCAAAAATAAATAAACTTTTAAAAAAAGAAGAAAAAGAAATTTCCAGCAATATTTTGAGTGAGCATTTTATTATCAATTAGAATGCACTAAATGATTTTTCATAAATATTTTTAGAAATCAGGTTTGTAGTTTTTTAGATTTATGGCAAAAGGTAATAGATTAAGTTGAATGTGTAAATGTTACCTGCAATTTGTATTTGATCTATAAATAAGACCATGATTTTTTTAATCTCCTCATTGGTGCATGTACAACTTTGTTTCATCTATTTTTTTTCCTTTAATATTACCCCAAAGAAAGTGGATGAGGAAAATGAGAACTAATGCTTATTGTTTATTGAACCGTGCACCAATGTTTCTGCTAGCCACAGAAGTAAATTAATTTGTCTAAGTTCACAGAACTAGTAGTTAATATGATTGACCAGAAGCACAGGTGTATGAACTAAGTTCTGTTTCACTGTAATAATTCTTTTCTTTAAAAAAAATTAATAAGTTTATTTGTCTTGAGAGAGAGAGACAGAGTGTGAGTGGGAGAAGAGGCAGAGAGGGAGGGAGACCCAGAATACGAAGCAGGTTCCAGGCTCTGGGCTGTCAGCGCTGACATGGGGCTCGAATTTACAAGCCGTGAGATCATGACCTGAGTCGAAGTCAGATGCTTAAACAACTGAGCCACCCAGGCTCCCCAATTATGTTCTTTTTATGATCTCAGGTCATTAGCAACTTGATTAAATCCAAACTGTACTGTTTGAAGATTCTTTTGAAAATAATGACAGCTTAATCCAAATTTGTTTTTCGTAACTCATGTAGAGCTCAGTAATTTTGTTAAGACTTTTCTAGTCACTCTTTCATAAACATTTGAATAATGCTAATTTGTCACTTAATCTTTCACCTTTGTCTTTCACAACTTAGATAATTTCTTACCACTATCCACCCAAATATTCTTACTTCAAGTTCCAATTCAGCATCAACTGTTTGTATTAATTTTTCCTTGAATATTCTATCCATTGTTGATTTACATATTTATGAACTCTGCTATTTTAAATTGCATTTTGTTTTAATGCTTACTATTTAATCTTGGCTTTATTACATTGCTAAGTTTTATAAGTGTTCTCTGACAGTTCATTTTCTGATGTCCATTGATTACCAATATTATATTAAAAAGAGCAAATATATGATGACATTTGTATAAATAATAATAGTTAAGATGGCTTCTGTTTAAGTTAAACATTAATAGATTAGTTTATATATTAATGCATTTTTAATAATTAAAAAAATCACAGATATTTGAAGCTTAGTAAAATCTTACTCTGAATCACTGGTGTGTAAATGAGCTTCATCCAAGAGAAATAAAAATATAGTAAGTGCTCCCTTCTGGTTAGAAGCATTTTATATGCTAACTAAGGGTTAGTATCCAAAATAAATAAAGAACTTCTAAAACTGAACACCCCAAAAAACAAATAATCCAGGTAAAAAATGGGCAGAAGACATGAAGAGACATTTGTCCAAAAAAGACAGATGGCTAACAGACAAAATATGTGCAATGTTATTCCTTTTGAGGGAAGTACAAACCAAAACTACACTGAGATATCACCTCACACCAGCCAGAGTGGCCAAAATTAATAATACAGGAAACAACTGGTGTTGGTGAGGATGTAGAGAAAGGGGATTCCCCTTACACTGTTGGTGGAAATACAAATTAGTGCAGCCACTCTGGAAAACAGTATGGAGGTTCCTCAAAAAGTTAAAAATAGAATTATCCTATGATCCATTAATTGCACTACTGGGTATTTATCCAAAGGATACAAAATACTGATCCAAAGGCATACTTGCACCCCAATGTATATAGCAGCATTATCAATAATAGCAAAATTGTGTAAAGGGCCCAAATGTCCATCAACTGATGAATGGATAAAGAAAATGTGGTACACACACACACACACACACACACACACACACACTGGGATATTACTCAGCCATAAAAAAGAATGAAATCTTGCCTTTTGCAATGACATGGATGGAACTAGACTGTATTATGCCAAGTGAAATAAATCAGGGAAAGACAAATACTATATGATTTTATTCATATGTGGAATTTAAGAATCAAAACAAATAAACATGGTGGGGGGAAGAGAGGTAAACCAAGGAACAGACTCTTTAACTATAGAGAACAAACTGAGAGTTACTAGATGGGAGGTGGGTGGGGGGAAGGGTTAAATAGGTGATGGATACTAAGGAGGGCACTTATTGTAAGCACCAGGTATTATATGTAAATGATGAGTCGCTGAATTCTACACATGGAACTAATATTGTACTGTATGTTAACTAGTTGGAACTCAAATAAAAACTTGGAAGAAAAAGTATTTTATATGAAAATATATCATTAAGATTTTATATACATCTGTTAACTATATTATTGGCACATAAGGACTACATATTAATTAGAAAAATTATATGCTGTCGTTTATACGGAGAAATGATTCTCATACGTAAAAAGACGTAGTAGTACAGTAATAATTACAAAAGTCACAATGGGTAAACCATACAGAGAAATTAGAATTAAAAAATGCATGAGAAAGAAATGAGTATACATTTGTTGTATCCCCTGGTCAAAATTTCAAACAGAAGATAGACCCTCGTTTTAGAGGCCACAGAAGGGGCCTGGAGCTTTTGCCAATAATGCAGGATACATCATGTCAGCCTTCTTCATAATTCATGTTTTGATGAATCCCTCATAAATATGTTAAGTCTTGTAGGAGCAGATACAATTTTAGAGAGTTCATAATTTGAGCTAACCATTTTCTTCTGAGAACATTTTTTTCTACAGTTTTCACTGAAAGCAAGTTAATGCTTTCTAATGATTTCTAATTATAGAAAGATTAAAGAGTCTCATGTTATTATCTATGTATGTATCCATATATGTATATACATAGATAAACACCAATTAATTATATTATGTGAAATCTTTTTCATGTCCTTCAGATATGCAGGTTTTAGAAGACCAGCCTTGTTTTACATTTTAGGAATTCCTGTGGTTTCCCTAACATGTAACAACTATCTTCATTCAAGTACTCCCTTTACATTTTCTTTCTAAACAGAACAGTCAATATTAAACTACTCTGTGTATCATTTTTGGAGCATATTTGTCTTAGGATAATGTAAAGCCTAGAGTAACAGGTAGCATTCATTGAATTTAGAAAATGTGGACAATACTAGACTAATTTCAGTGGGTTTAGAATTAGGCCACTTACATTTTTATTTACTAAGAAAATTATTTCATTGTATTAAAGTTATTCAATTTTATCTTTATAAAACTTCTTCCAGACTGAGAGCCTAAAATGGTCTTAAATTATCCAAAATCTAATACAGAACCTGGCACAGAAAAAAACTTAATTTTTTTTTGAGCAAGTTAATGATATACTTTTTCTAATATCAAATTATTACAAAGGTCTTGTCTGAACTTCTAGGCATAAGGCATTTATCAATAGATTTGGACAAGGAGGACATTTGACCGAGAACTGGCCAACTAGACTAATTTAAACCCAGGAGGCAGAGATTGGCTCAGAGGTGGCCAGCATAGAGATAGAAGAAATAACCTTGCAGAATATATATATATACATATATATATATATATATACACACACACACACACACACACACACACACACACACACATATATGTTTTATACAAAGGACAATAATTGTTCATTCTTTTGTGTTAATCACATTTTAAAGGAAAAATCATCCTGTAATTGGCAGTAAGCCATTTATAACAATTATTTTCATTTTAAATAACTTCAAAATGAGTAATCAATATGGAGTTGCATGTTGATAGTAGAATAAGACCAGGAGAGTGTATATAAGAGTTTCAAATACAATGGCATTTAACTACTAGAGTCTGATATATCTGCATCAATTATAGAAATAAGGCAATTAAAGAATAAACCTAAACTGTATTCAAAAACCCAGAAGCATTCACAATTGTTTGGGGTCTTTTCTTATTTTGTAAACATATTATATGCATAATATCTATTGTATCAATCAGTGTTCAAGAGAAACTGAACAGGTGAGATGATATACCGAAGGATATATGGTAGGGAGTTGGCTTACACAGTGGTAGAGACTAGCTAAGCAATTCAAATTCTGAAAAAATAGACTATCAGGAAGGAAAGATCACAAGTAAACTGGAACCTAACAGGGTGGTAGAAGCTGGTTTCCACAGGCGGTAAAGAAGGGAAGATCCAGCACAGGCTGGAACTACATGAACGGGGCCAAAGCTGTTGTCCACAGGTGGCATCTTCAGATCTGCTTTAAAAGCCTTCCAACAGGGGTGCCTGAGTGCCTCAGTTAGTTAAGCATCCGAGTCTTGATTTTGGCTCAGGTCATGATCCCAGGGTCCTGGGATCCAGTCCCTGTTGAGCCCCACGTTGGGTGCCACGTTAAGCCCCACATCCAGCGAGGAGCCTGCTTGGTATTCTCTATCTCCCGCTGCCCCTCTCCCCTGCTCATGCTCTCTTTCTGTGCCTCAAATAAAAAATAAATAAGTAAATGTTAGACATACAATACACATACTGATTATGTTAGACATACAGTAATATCCCTAAAACTCCAGTAAGTAGGGAATCAAATTGCAGCTATAAAATTCCTTCACAGGAGCACCTAGATTAGTGTTATTAAATAACTGGGGACAGTAATGTAGCCAGTGACATATCAAAAAGCCATCACATCTATTACTTTCTTTATATTATTGCATTCCTAAAATATAAAACCCTGCTTTATTTAGCTTATCAATGCAAGTATTTTTTAAAGTAAAATCATTTATAATGCTGCAATAATACATATGGATACACCATTATTTTCCTAAGCATTTTAATATTGGACATAAGAGTTTTCAATTTCTTATTAGCATAATTAATACTATTCTGAATATATTTGCATGTAAAACTTTAACTCTCTTATTCTTTAATAAAATATGTATCTAGAACAATATTTTTATACATGGATTATAGGCATTCAGGTTTAGTATTCAGTTTTGTTTTTACTAGCTTTAAATTGTATACTAAATGTTCTGTGAAAATCCAAGACTTTATCTTCCCCACCTCTCTCTGTACTTAATCGAGACCTACAGTCAAGGTCACAGTTATTTGCTCTGTTGGTCTATGGTATCAATAAGTACAATATTCTCTGAGAAGATCTAAATGAATAAAATTCTCTCCTGTATGTAGACAATGCACTTTTAGTGGATTTGTTCTTCTTCTGTGGTCTCTATAATTTAAGGGCTCTTACTGCTTTATTTTTCCCTTTTTTTCTTTGCAACTACCTACAACCAAGGTAACTATTATAGAAATAGAGGGAGGCACGATTTGGGAGAACATCTGGGCCGATAGCTATGCTCTCACAAGTTCCTTAGAAAGCCAAGAAGGGTCAGCATGATTTCCATGGTACAAATGGTTAAGATAGTTCTGCTTTTCAGAGAAACTATTTTTCTCCTAGTTAACCCTCACATATTTTCTCCTAAACATCAGAATGTAAAGAACTCAAGGGCCAAGATTTAACCAAGTTCTCTAAATTTAAAAGGGCAAGAGAGCCACGTACAGTAGAGGACTAGTCCTCATGATTCATACAACACCCACACATCTTCCAAGTATGGAGTCTACACAAAAACAAGAGCTAAAGCATTTGGATAAAACATTTGTATAACAACAGTATGCTGTGCACACATCTAATATGATTCTAAGGACTCATGGTAGTCAAATGTCTGAATGCTCAGGAATATAGAATCTTGACTGCACTTATCATGAGAAATATCAGTGTGGTTTGGATTCTTGACTGTTTATATGCACTGAAGTCCTAACAGGATCACTCAGAACTTCAGATTAAAGGAAATGTTAAAATGTTTTAAAATAAAACCTCATATAAAGGTTTATGTACATCAGAAGAGAGCTCCAAGAAAAGTATCCATTCTGTGGAAAACTTCAAGTGTATTCATCTTATTTATAGTTCAATTAGTTTATTTATAATTATTAGGAAAATAATTAATATATTAATATATATTACTGCATGAACACCATATTGGTACATATGTGTGGATGAATATTTTGATGGCTAATAGGTGGATGGATACAAATTTGGAGATATAGAGGCATATAGCTATAGAAAATACATTCTATAACTATTTATTGTATGCTTTGTGTTTTCCACTATTCTGTATTATTGCACAATATACACTGTTGTGTACATACAATTACATACAGTAACATCATTCCTGTCCTCATGGGTCTAATGTTCTCAAGAGGAAGAAATAGTTTAAAAACAAATGCAATTATTTATAATATCACATGTGATCCTGACTTCTTTCTTTTTTTAAGTTTATTTATTTATTTTGCGCGCACGCGCACGAGAGAGAGAGAGAGAGAGAGAGAGAGAGAGAGAGAGAGGGAGAGAGGGAGAGAGGGAGAGGGAGTGGGCAGGGCAGGAGCAGAGAGAGAAAGGGAGAACATGCTCAGCACAGAGCCCTACCTCTGGGATCGTGACTGGAGCTGAAATCAGGAGTCGGATGCTTAAACGACTGAGACACCCAGGCATGCCCTGATTTCTGATTAATATCTCTTTAATAGGGAAAAATATCACTAGCCATTATTAAACAACAGATAAAAATGATCTTATTAAATAACTCACTGTTGATGAGTAAATAGTATTAGGAAAAACAAATAGGCAAGCCAAAAATGAGAAGGGTGTATTAACAAAATGTACAACCAGCAAAGAACTTAGGCTGAAAATATGTAACAAATCACCATGTAAATAAATTAAAGACAGACGACTAGAAGAGTGGCAAGATAATCAAATAGCTGATTTATTAAAAAGGAAACCTAAATGGTAAATAAGCATGTAAAAGTGTTTGACTTCATTAGTAATGAGAGAAATTTAAAAATATAAGACACAAAAACACCCTTACTGGTGTGACTAAAATTTTAAGATTGACAATGTAGCATATGAGAGCTTAGGGTCATGAAAGTTATGTACATTGCCAGTGAGAGTTAACATTGATACAACCATTGCAGAAAATGTTTAACATCACTAATACCAACTACATATCTGTGATCCATAATTTCATTCGTAGGTGTATATGCAGTTGAAATCTATGCGTATATACATGCATACTTACATACAGAGGACACATACAAGAATATACATAACCCCATTTTTAAAAAGAGCTATGGATGGAAAAACTACATAACAAAGGAATAAATAAATTGGATTGATTCATACAGTGATATGCAACACATCCTTGAAGATAAATGAACTATACCTGTACACCGTAACCTGTGTGAAACACAATCATAATGCAAAGTTTAAGAGATACAATACAAAAGTAACATGTGCTGCCTAATTCCATTTATACTAAGTATAAAAACAGGTGAAGCTAAACTTTAATATTTAGGGATGTATGTTTGAGTGACTAAACTCTAAAATTAAAAATGTACGGGGGCGCCTGGGTGGCGCAGTCGGTTAAGCGTCCGACTGCAGCCAGGTCACGATCTCGCTGTCCGTGAGTTCGAGCCCCGCGTCAGGCTCTGGGCTGATGGCTCAGAGCCTGGAGCCTGTTTCCGATTCTGTGTCTCCCTCTCTCTCTCTCTGCCCCTCCCCCGTTCATGCTCTGTCTCTCTCTGTCCCAAAAATAAATAAACGTTGAAAAAAAATTTTAAATTAAAAATGTACAAACATAGTCAATGTAAATTAGAATAGTGGTTAGTGAGGGGAGAATTTGCTAACAAACATAGAGGGAATCATTGAGTACTGACTGACCGCGTTTTATGTATTAGGGTCAGAGTTTTATCAGTGTTCACATTATAAAAATTATAAGTGTACAATTATTTTTACATACTTTTCTGTGTGTTATATTTCATAATTAAAAAGTTGTGTAAGAGTTGAAGTTCCATATATATTTTAAAATTTACCTGTGTTAAGTATGTTATCCAATTCACTCAACTCTCATTTACTTTCCACGCAATTATTGGTTGTGAAGGGTTGCCTTGTGACAGAAAATTTGTTCAGCATCCCTTTACTCAATAAGTATTTTTGAGGATTTGCTATATTTGCCAAGTACTGTTTTAGATAATCAAATTTCCTGGGTGAAGTAGATAGAGTCTCTTTCCTCAGAGAGTTTATAAATATCCTTTCAAAGTGTGTGTTCTTTGAATATATTCTTATGAAATGACATTTTACTCAGGAGGCCATTGCTAATTTAACTTAATTGAAATTGTACAGATAAACGTAATGCAATGATTCTTCTTGACCAATTAATCGTGATTTTCCTGCATTCAACACTGTGTAAGCAAAAAGGGTATCACTATAATCTATATATTAATTTATCCATCTCTAATCCAGTGATTTGAAGAAGTTCCTTTTCCCCACAAAGGGTCTGAAGAATCCTGTATCTATTTTCCTTATGAAATGCTTATTTCCTCTGAAATCAAAGGGATCTGTATATAGGAAATGATCTTTTCTATATGTTACACTTTTCTAAAGTGTTATTATTTACAAAATGTTTCTGAATGTTATATAAATTAGGACAGTGTGAGGTACAGTAGGAAATAAAGTTGCTTATAAAATATATTTCAAGTGCTTTACTGCCATTTTTACCTTATTTCCTTTATTCTTGCAAAAACAGTGTGGATATTTAAGAATGACATTTTCTGTTAGATGTGAGTGATGTATGTTTTCTGGCAATATAGACAGTTTGCTGTATTCTTTTGAAGAAATTCCAAAAAGTTGAATTATTTTTGAGCTCCAATATAGAGAATGGAATCTTGATCTCTAAATTGTAGTAATGACATGATTTTTAAATAAAAATATTTTCTTCATATAAATTCATTGAAAAGGACCATTTGTTTAAACAAGTTTAATAAGTTGTTGATTCTCTTTCACTTTTCTACTTAAAAGCAGACATCAGAAAATATAAGCTTGGTTCCTAACTCAATTCACAATAGGTTTGTTATTAAAATTGTCTTATTCATTTTTGATTAGCAATAAAACTCACAAAGACAAACCAAACACCTAAGGATTTCTTTTTTTAAATATTTATTTATTTATTTTGAGAGACAGAGAGAGAGAGAGACCGAGTGGGGGAGGAGCAAAGAGAGAGAGAAAGAATGTCAAGTGGGCTCCACAGCAGTGTCAGTGCGGAGCCCAATGAGACTCAAACCCAGGAACCTTGAGATCACAAGCTGAGGCAAAATCAAGAGTAGAACGCTTAAGCTTAACCGGTTGAGCCACCCAGGCGCCCCTGAACATGTTAGGATTCCTAAGTGAGACAGCTCAAGTACTCCTTTTTAAATATTTCTTTCCATAATTTCTGGTGAAATATGCTCGGAGGTGATGGAAAGGATTCTAATGTTGCCAAAAATTATTCAAGGAGTTAACTACAAGCCAAAAACCTCAAGATAATACATTTTAGATAAAACAGATAAGACCATTTAATAGAGTACATTTTCAGGATTAAATTTATAGACAACTTCATTCTCATACAAGCCACTGTGGAGTCACACACTAACATTCACAAACTAATGTTCCACCTTGCTGGACTCAGGTCTGGAGAAGACAAAGCATCGGCTATGTCCTGTGTACTGAGATGAGCCCGTGATTTGGAAGCCTTCCTTCTCAGTGAATATGTGGTCCAATTATACCCACAGAGACTTGGGATGGGTCTCCTGGGGACATTAAAGAAGAATGTTGCTTATCCCTAAGAAAAACATAACATACCCAAGGGTCCTTTCTCTGCCTCTGGATATTGTGTTTCAATATGTAGATACAACATGCGGGACTATCTTGAAATTGTAAGAGAGAATTATCTTTCAGTGAAAACCTGTCAGTAGCGTGAGATCATCTTCACCAAGTTTGTTCAATTATCTTAACTCTTTAAACCTATACGTTCTGTATTACAAGTGCCACTTATATTCTCTTTAGTGTGCCATTGAATGTCAATTGTTTCATCTGAAATACTAATTTATTTTGTAAGTTCTACAAGAGGAGTGGAGGCTCGTTCATTAATTTTCTACTCACTTTTTAAATGTATTTATTGAATGCTAGCAGCTCTTCTAGAAATAAAGAAAATAGAAAAGAACAAAATATACATAAATGCCAGTGAGTGACTCAATCCAGGCAACAAAATATAATACATTTTGTGCACAAGGTGTGAGAATCTCAAGTTCCTAAATGATAAAGTTTTGTCATTTAAAACATTATACTTCAGAGTGAAGCACCATGGCAATAAAGGAACATTTATACTTCTAATATACATTAATTTCTCTCTCTTGTGGGTCAAGTAAAATTATTGAACAAAATATGTTACATGATGATTCCAGCTGAAATTCAATTTAGGAATTAGAATACAGATTTTGAAATTTAAATTAATATTAAGTTGAAATATTTCAATAGGAAACAAAGTACAGTATTTTAAAATCACTGAACCAAAACTAGAACATCTGAGTTTTACTCTTGACTTACTAGATAGATTTTATTTCAGCAAGTTGCTTAATATCTTCATGATTTAATTACATACTATAAACTATTCTAGTATATTAGGAGAAGCAAATAAGAGTACAGAATATGTGGAATTGTGTGAGTATACTCTATCATCAAGAAAAGCATCAGGAGGACAAGAATAACTGTGTAATCCAGAGTTAGCTATAAGTGAATAAATAAGAAAAGATTGTAAATACGTTCATCTTTAAAGGTGACAATTTTCAAGCCTCATTAAAATCACTTATATCCTGTGAGGGAAATATGCCATCTGTGCTGCTGTTTTCCATTGTCTAAGATTTGTGTGCTCCAGTCATGGAGTCAAAGAGAAGCTTCTGTCAGCTGCTGGTCGTCTTGCTGATGAAACACGTGTTCCTCGTTTCATCTATGAGGTGTGTGTGTGTGAAAATATAGTCACAATTATATAATTTTTTCCCACTGTAAATAAGTTCATTTATACATTTCCAAGCTATCTCTCATCTCATTTGTTTCTGATATTATTTTTCTCACAGTGGTGCAAAATGTAATAACATAATCAAGCAAACCAAAAATCTTTCAAATGATATCAGTAATGGAATTAGAGGTGGAAACATGATATATAGTACCAGTGACAAAGGCTAGAATAGAGGGAAGAAAGCCAAGGTCAGTTATAAGGAATCCGAATGAAATTACCATAAGGTAAATAAGAAAGCCCAAGTGACAGGCAGAAGAGGCAGCAGGACAGAGGAGTTGAGTGGGGAATAAGAAAATATTGTCCTAGCCTAATTAATTTTAGGAAAGTGAATTTGTTCAGGCTTGGGACTAATTTTAAATGTTCTGGAATGCATTTTGCATTCTTGGTAGTTCATATTTTGTATGTTTCTCTAAATGTATACATCCCATGTAGACACACATCTGTAAATATACAAAATCTTGACACTACAGTTCTTTTTTTTTTAAATTTTTTAAAAATTTTTTTAAATTTATTTTTGAGACAGGGAGAGACATAGCATGAACAGGGGAGGGTCAGAGAGAGGGAGACACAGAATCCGAAACAGGCTCCAGGCTCTGAGCTGTCAGCACAGAGCCCGATGCGGGGCTCGAACTCACGGACAATGAGATCATGACCTGAGCCGAAGTCGGCCACTTAACCGACTGAGCCACCCAGGCGCCCCTGACACTACAGTTCTTATAGTATATTTATATAGTCAGTAAAATATCATTTTTCATATTCATTTAATGTTAAATGTTTATAAAACAACACTAAGCATGATGGCAATATATTAGAAAAAAAGGTACTGAATTATCTAAATTCAATTATTATATGGCTCAAAATCCAGTCTGTGTATTCTCAAATCAATTAAAATATTTTGAACACCCTTAATATGTCAAGATATATTTGGAAGTTATACAAAATAAAGCCTGAACATACAATATTTAGAGCTAAGGTAAAGAAAAAAATAGACAGTAGGATGATAGATACATTATTTACTTTAAAGAAAGAATTGAAAGAAAAGTATAAGTAATTGATTATAGGAATGGAAGAAAATGATATACCAACCATTTATTTAAAATTAAAGCCATTTCACTGAAGAATCTTGTCATTAGCACAATCCAAAAAAAGTATGCTACATGGTGACATGGAGAAAATGAGTCTGGATTAGAAGAATGATGATTGATGCATAAAATGCCCAGAACTACTGACAAAAAGGCTTCGGGCTAAATACATATTTGGAAGTTATTTGGTCCATAAGTGTTGATTTCATAGTTCTTTCTCACTTTGCATTTGTGTATTAATGTGAGATGATAGGAGAGAAATAACAGGGGAAACAGATATAATTAAGTTGAAGACATGGAAATCTAAAATGGTATGTCAGGATTTTCTGTGAATTTATTTTACAATATTCTCTCTAGCTTTAATTTCCGTGGATTAAAAACGTTGACTGGGCTATCTGTATACAGGTTTTCATTTCCTCTTGTTTGCTCTAATGAGTCGCAAGGGCATCCTGGGTTATTAGTTTTCCCAGCTATTAGGGACTTGATTACTTCCTTTTCCATTTATTTTATTTTCCTCCCTAGTCCTACTAGAATACAGCTTTCTAAATAATCTTCCATTTACGTGATGCCTGTTCCCTCTGGATTTGATTATTTTTAGACTAGTCAGAAATATGTCTGGCAAATGTGTGTTACCTGAATTTTTATTTATTATTTATTTTTTCATTTTGATTTTTTTGTTTTGTCATAAATATGTGTTAACTACAAAATCTCAGAGGTCTGGCCTCATGGTAATTTACTGAATTACTTTATGGTGTATAGTTAATGCTGCTATTTAGAAAGTTTTAAAATAAATTCAATACTATCTATAATGTCTGCATCACTTATGCTATTCAAATCTACTATTTCTACCTCCCATATCTACAAACTGATTTTAAGGAGTTTTGTTAGTTTTCAACTATTCTTTGCTTGCTAAATATATATCTATATATGTGTCATATCTATTCCAATTTCAAGTATTAAAAACAAAGACATGAATTTTAATACTCAATATAAAGAGTCCATAAAGACAGAACACTAGAACTAGAAACAAAATATCTAGGAGCTCTGATTATTCTGAGCTTACTTCTTTGGCTTGTTTTTAGGATGACTGAGTTACAGAATTTTAAAATCCTTTGCAATCTCACACTATTTGTATGTCACATACTATTTAATAAGAAATTTAATGCATTACCCTAAAAAAAAAACCTGTGTTTCCCTGCAGCAAAATTAATGCAGTCTTTATTTTGGGCCCTAATTTAGTTTTGAATACATATGATATCTTCAGGAGAGCATTTATGAATTACATCCATAAGCATTCTGATAGGCACAAATAAAAATGAGAAACAGAGCAAAAGTATCTGGGAAAAAAGGCATATGTTTTTTTTTTTCTTACATGGAAGTGGCCATGTAGGACTTAAACACATTGAAAAAAAAATTAATAATCTAACAGTTTTCTCTAGGTATTTTGAGATATCTGTTTAGTTTATTTTTCTCTTTCTTCCATTCTAAAGCTAGAATTCCAAAGTCTTTGGATTTCTAGAATTATTTTTATCAAATCTAAATGGTGTAGTAATAATCAGCAGAAGTTATAGCCTCTAGGATCCTTCTTCACATAATAACAATACAAACAAAAACATATACAAGGACTCATCTTCAACACTAAGCATGATGTTAGGAATTGTTTGCTACTTATTTCATACCCATAAATTTCTTTGAGAAAGGGTTTGTTCTTTGTATAGCATAATTTCCAATATTGTATGGGATAATGTATATATACTGTCAAATAAATAATGCTAAAACAATAACTCTAAATGGTGTTGCTTAAACGAACAGTCTATAAATGAATCTGTGAATGTATATGTATAGGAATTGCAAAGGGATGGTAAACAAGATTATTTCCTTGGACTCTAGCACACTGCCCATTTTTCCTGAAATATAACCAAGACTTTACTGAAGGTAAGTCGTGTTGTAATTATTTTTTTATTGTCTGTATAGATCCTGTCCATATTCCTATTATAGGATTCTTCAGACTAAGAGCACTTCAAGGTCAGGACCATGATCTATTTGTCTTTGTGCCAGCAGCAAACAGAATGTCATGCACACCTCAAACATTTATTCCATATATGTCCATGTAATTGAAACTTTTAGTTATTTGTTTATTTTTTTACTTACAAGACAGATTGCATTTGTTGTTACAGAATCCAGAGGAAGCTTTAGTTTAATGAAGTCAACCATCAACTGTGTTAATAACTTAGGAACTTAACAATCAATTACTTTGTCTCTGTTGGGCATTCACAGTTGAATCAGAGCAGCACTGTGAAATGCTTTGGATCTGACTTCACTTATAATCTGTGAACTTACAAAAGGAGGTGAAAAGAGGACAAATGACAAAACCAATGGGAAAAATCTGTGGGGCAACAGATTGGAAAAAGATGTGCCAGCAATAGTGAAATTAACACCCAAAGATACCAGCTGAGGGCTCCTCCCGATGGCTTTAATCAACAATCATTAACCACAGGAAAACTCCTAAGGCAGAATGAATTGTGTTAACTGTTTCCTTGGAGGAACTGTAAAGTCAACTCACCTGCTTTTTAAAATTAGGAGGAGGAAACTACAATATAGTTTACTTACACATTCAAGAAAGGTAAAGGATTTTTTTAAGGAGCAAAGATGTGATACAGTCACCTGTAGAAAAAGCAAAAAAAAAAAAAAAGATATGCTGGCTTAACAGGATTTCAAAAAAGTAGAAATAAAGAAATTAGAAAGAAAGAAAGAGAGGAAGGAAGGAAGAAGGAAAGAAAGAAAAGGAAGGACGGAAGGAAGGAGGAAAGGAAGGAAGAAATAAGAAAACAAAAAAGAAAGAAAAAGAGAAGAGGAGGTACAGAAAGAGGAGGAAAGGAAGGAGTGACAGACTGAAGAAAATAAGAGAAGAAATAAGAGTTTGGGGTGGGGATGATGGAGGAGAAGGTAATGAGAAATAGAAAAAGAGACTTACCTCTCCAACACTTTCACGAAAACCATTAACACCACGGCATTGCCAAGCATAGCAGACAGCAGATAAACAGCCCAAAAGGCTGCACTCGTGCATGTCAGCTGCCTACCAGCCTGCATGAATCACAGACTTACATCTTAACACAATTCCACCTCTAACTCCAAGTCTATATATTTAACTGCCTAGTTGACACTGTCTCTTGCATTCCATGTAGGTACCTTAAAAGTAGAATGTCCAAACTCGTCCTCACCACCTAGTTTTCTTATCTGGAGAGTTGACATCAACATCATCCATGCTGGCTAACCATCTTTCTTTTCACATTATGTATTTTAATAGTTCCTTTTGGTATGTAGATGAGAGATAAATATAAATACAAGCAAGAGATACAAATATAAAATAAAACTTTTGTGTGACTTAACACAAATATATAAATGTGCATATACGTATTATCTATGTATGATATATGCAAGATGATCCAGTGTTAATGCAAGCGGAGGCAAGCAAGGATTTGTTCTTGAATATTAGAGCAAGATAAAACTAGACATGTTTCTTCTTTTTTTTATTGTTGTCATTTTATTGTTTTCAACTGAATGCATTTCTTAGCCGCGAGGAGTTCAAGTGGCAGAAGTTAAAGCTTTCTAGGCTTGATGCATCAGAGGAAAGAATATTTGAGGCTCATAAAGCAGCTGTCAATTGGGGCGGAATCTACAGATTTAGGAAAATCACAGAGTGAGCCACGTCGCTTAAAAAATCCTTGTCTGAAAGCCAAATTATGCATAAACATTGGAGAACCCCTGGAGTCCTAGATAAAAGACAGCAGTAGGAAATAATATTGATAGGAAAGAGACATCAGCTGCTGCATACCAAGGAGACAGCATTTGCAGTTTGAGTCCATGTGAGTTTACTGCCTGCCGCTGCAACAACAAAATATTCTTAAAAGAACACAACAGTATATAGAACAACTGCAATCTAATCTCAGCACTATTTCCTAACCAGCTAAACATGCAAAGAAAACGTAAAAAGGCACATAAACATACAAAACAAAATGATGACCTAGTCAATAAAAAAATAAATCTAAGTGTGCATAGACAGTGATAAGCAAAAGTCTTAAAGCATCTGTTTTATACACACACACACACACACACACACACAACTTTAAACAAAAATGTGTTATCAGTGAATGCACAACTAGACCCCTATCTTACAAATTACTCAAATATCAACTGAAGTGGATTAAACAATTGACCATAAGACCTAAAACCATGAAGTTCCTAGAAGAAAACATACGAGTAACCTCCTTGATGTCAGTCTTGGCAATGGTTTTTGGGATTTGACACCGGAAATAAAGGCAACACAAACAAAAACAAACAAGTGAGACTCTATCAAACTAAAAAGCTTCTGCCAGCAAAGGAAGTTAACAAAATGAAAAGTTAACCTATGAAATGGGAGAGAATATTAGCAAATCTTATACCTGAGAAGGGGTTAATAACCAAAATATATTAAAAGGATTATACAATTCAAGAAATCTGGTTAAAAAATGGGCAGAGTAACTAAATAGAAATTTTTCCAAAGAGCATATATAGATGGCCAACAGAAACTTGAAAAGGTGGTCAACATCACTAATCACCAGGGAAAAGCAAATCAACAAAACAAAACAAAACAAAAGTGTCAGATATTACCTCACACTTGATAGAATGGCTGTCATCCAAAAGGCAAGAAGTAACAAGTGTTGGCAAAGATGTTCAGAGAGCATTTGTGCACTGTTATGGGGATGCAAATTGGTACAACCACTACAGAGAACAATATGAAGTTTCCTCAAAAATTTGGAAATAGAACTTTCATATGATCTAGCAATCCCACTTCTGGGTAAATATCCAATGGAAATGTAAACAGGATTTCAAAGAGATATCTACATGTCCTTGTTTACTGCAACATTATTCACAATAGCTAAAATATGGAAACATACAAGTTTCCTTCAATAAATGAAGGGATAAAGAATATCTGATACACACACACACACACACACACACACACACACACACACAGTGGTGTATTACTCAGCCATGAGAAAGAAGGAAATCCTGTGATTGCAACAGTTGAATGGAACTTGAAGGCATTATGCTAAGATAAATAATCTAGGCAGAGAAAGACAAATACCATATGATATCACTTATATGTGAAAACAATTTTAAAAAATGTAAAAGTTATAAAAACTAGAATACTGGTTGCCAGGGGTTGTGAAGTGGGGAAAATAGAGGGAGGTTGGTAAATGTACAAATTTTCAGCTATAAGATAAATAAGATCTGAGGACCTAATGTTAATCATAGTGACTATAGTTGTTCATGCTCTCTTATATAATTGAAATTTGCTAATAATATTCTCACATGCACAAGATAAATAAGTGACAGGTGTTAATTAGATAGTGGGGCTCCTTTCATTGTGTATATAGTTATTTTAAAAATGTATGTGACGTGCACTTTATTTTTTTAATTTTTTAAAGTTTATTTATTTTTGAGAGAGAGAGACAAAGCATGAGTGGGGGTGGGGCAAGAGGGAGGGAGACACAGAATCCAAAGCAGGCTCCAGGCTCTGTGCTGATAGCTCAGAGTCCGACATGGGGCTCGAACCCACAAATTGTGAGATCATGACCTGAGCCGATGTTGGACACTTAACTGACTGAGCCACCCAGGCGCCCATGACATTCACTTTATATATTTTACAATTTTGTCAATTCTACCTCAAAGCTAAAAAAAATTACTAGATTCAAATTCCTCAAAACATCTAGAATTTTCTGTAGAAACTGAAATTTTGTTCTCTACTATGCTGGAACAAGCCAGCATATTCCCTTAGGGCAAAACTGTTCCTGTTTTCTGGAAAAAAAATCACATCCGTTTAGCAAACAGACCAGCAAAGTTCACTCCGAATGGCCACACATAATTTTGTACATTATTAAAGAGGCAAGAATCAACATATTTAATGCCATGATTTAAAATTATAGAAGAATCACTGAATTTAAAGATAGATCACTATAAATTAAATAAATCTAAACAGAGGGAAAAAAAGCAAAGTAATTGGACATAAGGCCTAATGCCAACAGAAGAAGGGAATAATAAAGATTAGAACAGAAATAAATGATACAGAAACAAACAAAACAGTAGAATAGATTAATGAAACCAGGAGCTGATTCTTTGAAAGAATTAATAAAATTGGTAAACCCCTAGCCAGACTTATCAAAAAGAAAAGAAAAAAGACCCAAAAATGAAATAACAAATGAGGAGAGATCACAACCAACACCACAGAAATACAAATAATTATGACAATATTGTGAAAAATTATATGCCAACAAACTGGACAGTCTGGAAGAAATGATAAATTCGTAGAAATATATAAACTACCAAAACTGAAACAGGAAGAAATAGGAAATTTTAACAGGCCCATAACCAGGAAAGAAACTGCAACAGTAATCAAAAATCTACCAACGAACAAAAGTCCAGGGCAAGATGGCTTCCCAGGGGAATTCTACCAAACAGTTGAAGAAGAGGTAATACCTACTTTTCTCAAACTCTTCCAAAAAATATAAATGGAAAGAGAACATCCAAATTCATTCTCCAAAGCCATCATTACCCTAATTCCAAAACCTAACATAGAATCCCACTAAAAAAGAAAATTACAGGCCAATATCCCTGATGAACACAGATGCAAAAATTCTTAACAAGATACTGGCAAATCAAATCCAACAGTGCATTAAAATTATTCACCATGATCAGGTAGGATTTATTCCTGGGCTGCTGATTTGTATTTACAAATCAATCAGTGTGATGCACCACATTAATAAAAGAAGGGATAGGAACAAAAGAAAGGATAGGAACAATAGACACAGATAAAGCATTTGACAAAATATAGCCTCTGTTCTTGATAAAATTCTTCAACAAAGCTGGGATAGAGGGAACATACTGCAACATCATAGTGGCCATATATGAAAGACTCATAACTTCAATGGGGGAAAAACAAAGCTTTTCCTCTATTGTCAGGAACAGACAGATATGTCCATTCTCACCATTGCTATATAACATAGTACTGGAAGTCCTGGACTCAGCAATCAGACAACAAAAAGAAATAAAAGGCATCCAAGCTGGCAAGGAAGAAGTCAAACTTTAATTATTTGCAGGGGACATGCTACTCTATGTAGAAAACCTAAAAGATTCCACCAAAAAATTGCTAGAACTGATACACGAATTCAGTAAATTTGCAGTATACAAAATCAATGTATGGAAATCTGTTGCATTTATATGCACTAATAATGAAGCAGTGGAAAGAGAAAGCAAGGAATTGATCTCATTTGTAATTGCACCAAAAACCATAAGATACTTAAGAATAAATACCTAACCAAGGAGGTGAAAGATATATACTCTGAAAACTGTAGAACACTGGTGAAAGAAATTGAAGATGACACAAAGAAATGGAAAAAACATTCAATTGATCATGGATTGGAAGAACAAACACTGTTCAAATGTCTATACTACCCAAAGTAATCTACACATTGAATCAAGCCCTATCAAAATACCACCAGCATTCACAGAACTAGAACAAACAGTCCTAAAATTTGTATGGAAACACAAAAGGCCACAAATAGCCAAAGCAACCTTGAAAAAGACAAAGCAAAGCTGGAGGCATCACAATCCTGAACTTCAAGTTATATTACAAAGCTGTCATCATCAACAGTATGGTATTTGCACAAAAACAGACACATAGATCAATGGTATCAGATGGAAAGCCCATAAATGGACCCACAAACTATATCATCAACCAATCTTTTACAAAGCAGGAAAGACATCCGATTGAAAAAAGTCTCTTTAACAAATGGTGTTGGGAAAACTGGACAGCAACATGCAGAAGAATGAATCTGGACCACTTTCTTGCACCATATACAAAAATAAATTCAAAATGGATGAATGACCTAAGTGTGAGAAAATCCTAAGGGGTTACACAGGCAGCAACCTCTTTGACTTTGGCCATAGCAATTTCTTACTAGATATGTCTCCTAAGGCAAGGGAAACAAAAGCAAAAATGAACTACTGGGAGTTCATCAAGATAAAATGTTTCTACACAGTGAAAGAAACAATCAACAAAACTAAAAGGCAACTTTTGGAATAGGAGATGATACTTGCAAATGACATATCTGATAAAGGGTTAGTATACAAAATCTATAAAGAACTTACCAAATCAACACCCAAAATACAAATAATCCAGTTTTAAAATGGGCAGAATACATGAATAGACACTTCTCCAAAGAAGATATACAGATGGCTAACAAACACATGAACAGATGTTCAATATCATTCATCATTATGGAAATACAAATCAAAACCATGATGAGATATCACCCCACACTTTCCAGAATGGCTACAATTAACAACACAGGATTCAACATGTGTTGGTGAAGATGTGGAGAAAGAGGAACACTCTTACACTGTTGATTGGAATGCAAACTGGTGCAGCCACTCTGGATAACAGTCTGGAGTTTCCTCAAAAAGTTAAAAATAGGCTACCTTATAATCTAGCAATTGCACTAGTAGGTACTTACTCAAAGGATACAAAAATATTGATTCAAAGAGGCAGATGGACCCCAATGTTTATAGCAGCATTATCAACAATAGCCAGATTATGGAAAGAACCCAAATGTCCATCGACTAATGAATGGACAAAGAAGAGTTGGTATATAAATACCATGAAATATTACTCAGCCATGAAAAAGAATGAAAACTTTCCATTTGCAATGATGTGGGTTCAGCTAGGGTGTATTATGCTAAGTGAAATAAGTCAAAGAAAGACAAATATCATATGATGTCACCAATATGTGGTATAAGAAATAAAACAGATGAACATAAGGGGGAAAAAGAGAGGAGCAAACCATAAAACAGTGTGAACAATAGAGTACAAACTCTGAGGGTTGCTGGTAGGCAGGTGGGTAGGGGATAGGTTAAGTGGGTGATGAGTTTTAAGGAGGGCATTTGTTGTGATAAGCAGTGGGTGTTATATGTAAGTGATGAGTTACTAAATTCTACTCCTGAAACTAATATTACACTGTATGTTAACTAACTAGAATTTAAATAAAAGCTTGAAACAAAAAAGTTAAAAAAAGATAAAACAAAGTGGCTAATAAACATATGACAAGTTACTCTATGTCTATAATCACTGGGAAAATGGAAAATAAATAAAACCACTGTGATGTAACTGCATCTTCTCTAAGACATCTGTAATCAAGGCTGATAATACTAGTATAAGTGAAGATATCTGGGGTTGAGATGCCCCAAACACTGTCAGTGAGAATATAAAATGTTATAACCACTTCAGCATTTTTCAAATAAAGTTCTACATATACCTACCTCTCAATTCAGTTATTCCAATCCTGGGTATTAGCCCTAAGAGGTGAAATCTATTTTCCTACAAAGATCTGTATATAAAAGTTCATAGGAACTGTATTCATAAAAACAAAACACTTTATACAAAACAAATACCTGTCAGCAGGTAAATGGTCACGCTAAAAATTGTATATCCGGTCAATGGACTACTATTAGCAATCAGTAATGAACGACCATGGGGGACAAATCTTAAAATCATTATTTAGAGTAAAAGATGTTATATGCAAAAGGAAATACATGATCCATTAATATTAATTTCTAGAGGAAGAAAACTAAGCTATAGTGATATAAAACAGATTAGTGTTTGTGTGGTACCAAGAAAAAGGGAAGAAAGAATTAACAGAAGACTGAGGACATTTTTAGACATTGATTGTGGTGGTTGTTTCATGGTTGTATACATCTTTCAAAAGTCATTGCATTGCTCACTCCACATGGATGCAGCTTAATTGTTTGTGTTGTAAATTACACTTCACCAAGATTGCTAAACACTGCATCAAGAGAAAGAAGACTCTATAGTAGCCTATTGCCAGTTAACAAATATCTAGGAACATCTATCAAGGTATTATTCATTTATAAGTTAGACCTTTAATTTGGTATACTAGACTCATTATTTATTATTTGATGAAGTTGAAAATTATATAATATTTTGGTTTAAAACTATAATTCAGGGTGCCTGGGTGGATCATTTGGTTAAGCGGCCAACTTCAGCTCAGGTCATGATCTCGCGATCTGTGGGTTTGAGCTCCGCGTCAGGCTCTGTGCTGACAGATCAGAGCCTGGAGCCTTCTTCCAATTCTGTCTCTCTCTCTCTCTGCCCTTCCTCTGCTTGCTGTCTCCCAAAAATAATAAACATTTAAAAAAGCTATAATTCAAAAATTTTCACCAGTTATACCAACCCTATTTTCAGTAAAGTTCCAGTCTTGCTGAAATAAAGAGATTTTTATTAGAAAGCTACTTAAGAAAGCTACATATTAGAAAGAAGAAAGCAAATACTATAATTTACAAATATGCATATATGCTATATATATGTTAGATGATATATAGACATAAATATATAGATGATATATGCCTCAGAGCATCAGTAGTCTTTGCTTCTTATGATCCTGGCATACACTAATAAACATTTGTTGATTAATGTTTTATAAGACTTAATAATTCTTTTGATAGTGTGACATAAAACACTGACCCTTGGGTAAATAAAAGGCAGAATACTTTGTTACAGCTGGAAAGGAGTTAAGTCTGACAACAGAGACACAGGAGGTATGGCCTTAGGACACAGGGTAACAATAAGTTGGAGCTGTTGGGGGGGCGCAGTATGTGTATGGCAAGCAGGGATGGGTTAAGTAGATTTTGCTCCCTGTCAATTGGCTAATTTGACTAGTTTAGGGACACAGGGGTTGTCCTAGGTGCCTGGTTCCTGGCCCTGGTACAATTAGGATGGCACATAATGGCCCAGAATATGGAAGCTCTATAAGGGAAATGGTTGGTGCATGACCTTAATCACTTGCTCAAAAAGGAGAACTGACTCACTAGCCTCTAGTCAGGGACTAAAAAACTGGGTCATGGTAACTTTAAAAAAAAAAAAAAAAGCTGTATTATAAGTAATTACACGTCAATTTTAAGAAGTCTAAATTTTGAGGGTGATGTTTAAGAAGCAGAAAATTTTAATAATCTGAACCAATATAAACAAAATTTAAGCTAAAATTCTATTTAGTAAAGAAAGACATTTCTACAAACTACCATCCAATGTAGATTCATAAAGCTGAAACATCACTTAATATTTACATACACCTCTAAAAGAATTATTTATAGCATTGTTTTCAGAGAGTACAGCAAATAATGCTAAAACGTTTTGCAGGTCGTTTTCATGACCATTTAGTAGCATTCTGAAATGCAAACCCAGCAGTTGTCTGCATCACCTGTGGCTAAGCTATTCAGTTCCAACTGTCCCAACACAGATCACATCAGAGTCCACTGCATTTATCTCTGCTCTAAAGAGATGCTTCCTATTCAAAAATTTTTGACTATTTCATTGGATCTTTT
Organism: Prionailurus bengalensis; assembly: GCF_016509475.1. Taxonomy (NCBI): domain Eukaryota; kingdom Metazoa; phylum Chordata; class Mammalia; order Carnivora; family Felidae; genus Prionailurus; species Prionailurus bengalensis. The sequence goes on from NC_057360.1 coordinate 49,275,336, forward strand.
ATCTTGGATTCCTATTTTGAAAAAAAAAAAAGTATCAATCACCATTTCAACCAAGTCTAAAAAAGAAAATCAACATCTTCCACTTTGGAAAAAAAAAAGCATATAACTCTAAAATGTGTATTTCCAATTTTGAAAACAATCTAATGTACCTAACTCTAAATTCCTGGTGTCATAATACCTTAATAGATAAAATGTATACTCTGACCCTTGCCAGCACAAAATCCCTATCTCCCTTAACACATTATATTTTGCTTTTTATTTCAGTGATTCTAACATAATGAGCATTTTTTTGTTATTTTAACCTGAAATCTTACAATGCACTACCCTAAGAAAATAGCAAAAGCTTTTGAGTAAATCATAAACTTTAATTGTAATTAATGAAAGCCTCCTCCCAACAGTGATCTTCAAATATGTTTATTTTCCCAAAAGTAATTTTGAAAAATTATGTGCCATAGGAAGTTTAAAGGTACAAAGGATGTAATGTTTTATATATATATAATGTACATAATGTATGTAATGTTACATATATTGTTATATATGTTATGTTATATATATGTAATGTTTTATATACATATATATATATAGCATATAATGACATTTGAAAATGAATCTGGTATTATCCATTTTTAAGATGCATTCAATGGAATACAAATCTCATATGGATTTATAACCTGTATTTATTTAAAATCAATATTTATTTAAAAGGTTACATAAAACTTTTTCACATTTAGAAATTTACATTGTTTCTTTATCTTAATGATTTTTGTTCTTTTTTTTTTAATGGCTTCTGATTTCTGATACTTTATCTCTTTATTTTTTTTTCAATATATGAAGTTTATTGTCAAATTGGTTTCCATACAACACCCAGTGCTCATCCCAAAAGGTGCCCTCCTCAATACCCATCACCCACCCTCCCCTCCCTCCCACCCCCACATCAACCCTCAGTTTGTTCTCAGTTTTTAAGAGTCTCTTATGCTTTGGCTCTCTCCCACTCTAATCTCCTTTTTTTCTTTTTTTTCCCTTCCCCTCCCCCATGGGTTTCTGTTAAGTTTCTCAGGATCCACATAAGAGTGAAAACATATGGTATCTGTCTTTCTCTGTATGGCTTATTTCACTTAGCATCACGCTCTCCAGTTCCATCCACGTTGCTACAAAGGGCCATATTTCATTCTTTCTCATTGCCACGTAGTAATCCATTGTGTATATAAACCACAATCACTTCATCCATTCATCAGTTGATGGACATTTAGGCTCTTTCCATAGCTTGGCTATTGTTGAAAGTGCTGCTATAAACATTGGGGTACAAGTGCCCCTATGCATCAGTACTCCTGTATTCCTTGGGTAAATTCCTAGCAGTGCTATTGCTGGGTCATAGGGTAGGTCTATTTTTAATTTTCTGAGGACCCTCCACACTGTTTTCCAGAGCGGCTGCACCAGTTTGCATTCCCACCAACAGTGCAAGAGGGTTCCCGTTTCTCCACATCCTCTCCAGCATCTATAGTCTCCTGATTTGTTCATTTTGGCCACTCTGACTGGTGTGAGGTGATATCTTAGTGTGGTTTTGATTTGTATTTCCCTGATGAGGAGCGACGTTGAGCATCTTTTCATGTGCCTGTTGGCCATCTGGATGTCTTCTTTAGAGAAGTGTCTATTCATGTTTTCTGCCCATTTCTTCACTGGGTTATTTGTTTTTCGGGTGTAGAGTTTGGTGAGCTCTTTATAGATTTTGGATACTAGCCCTTTGTCCGATATGTCATTTGCAAATATCTTTTCCCATTCTGTTGGTTGCCTTTTAGTTTTGTTAATTGTTTTCTTTGCTGTGCAGAAGCTTTTTATCTTCATGAGGTCACAGTAGTTCATTTTTGCTTTTAATTCCCTTGCCTTTGGGGATGTGTCAAGTAAGAAATTGCTACGGCTGAGGTCAGAGAGGTCTTTTCCTGCTTTCTCCTCTAAGGTTTTGATGGTTTCCTGTCTCACATTTAGGTCCTTTATCCATTTTGAGTTTATTTTTGTGAATGGTGTGATAAAGTGGTCTAGTTTCAACCTTCTGCATGTTGCTGTCCAGTTCTCCCAGCACCATTTGTTAAAGAGGCTGTCTTTTTTCCATTGGATGTTCTTTCCTGCTTTGTCAAAGATGAGTTGGCCATACGTTTGTGGGTCTAGTTCTGGGGTTTCTATTCTATTCCATTGGTCTATGTGTCTGTTTTTGTGCCATATCTTAATGATTTTTGAATTTCCATTCCACTTCTTGCAAATAATTTTATGCAGATGCACACATATAAGACATATGAAAGATATCTTTACCCCCAGCTTTTGATCTTTATAATACATATTTATGCTATAAAAGATATGTATTAGCATAATTATTTTAATTTCCTGAGACAATTAAGATGAGTATTAAGCTATTTATAAGCTGCTTATAAACTATTGACATATATTAGTATTAGTTGTAGTAGTATACAATCATCAAAATAAAAATAAATACTAATAATTTGGTAAGTAGTTTTTAAGTGTAAAAATATTTATATAAAAAAGACATGTCTTAATGGAATAGGTGAGATTAATTATCCTGAATTAGTTCATATACCTGCAAATGACCATTACTTATTGGTAAAATGAGATTATTATCAATTTTAGCCTTATTTCCTTATTAATTTAGTTGATGTAAATGATGTATATTATATGTAAATATAAATATAGTTTTATTATATTATAGAATGCCAGTTCTTTGCATATTTTCTGAGTTTGCCAAAGTTTGCATAATTTTTATTCATCATAATTAGCAATGAGCTGAGAGCACAAGTTGATTTCCTCTTTAGTTTTTTTGATATCGTAAAATTCAGTGACAACCTATATCAAGGTTCCTTACCATTCTCCATTTTTCTCACTCCTTATATCTGTGGCATCAACAAATCCTGATAGTCATTGTCTTCAAAGTATCTACAGAAGCCAAATGTTTCCCTTTTAATCTGCTGCTAAAACTCAGATTCAGTCAGGATAACTTTTCTTTTAATTTATTTTTTTTTTCAACGTTTATTTATTTTTGGGACAGAGAGAGACAGAGCATGAACGGGCGAGGGGCAGAGAGAGAGGGAGACACAGAATCGGAAACAGGCTCCAGGCTCTGAGCCATCAGCCCAGAGCCTGACGCGGGGCTCGAACTCACAGACCGCGAGATAGTGACCTGGCTGAAGTCGGACGCTTAACCGACTGCGCCACCCAGGCGCCCCAGGATAACTTTTCATCTAGTTCACAACAAAGGTAAACTAACTAGTCCTTCCGCTTCTGTCTTTGTACCTCTTTGTTTTATGAAGAACACAGGAGTCGGAATTAATACTGCTTAATTCAAAACAAGTCACTCCTCTGCTTGATGTCCTCCAATGATTACCTTTCTCATTTAGAGCAAAATCTCAATCACGTGTCACTCTGGACCCTTGTCTTACTTCTCTTCCCCATTCTCTTTTCAGTGACTCTTTTCAGTGACTCTTTTCAGTGATTCTGATCTCTGTCTCAAACACTAACATACACTCCAATATCATGAAGTGAGATGTTGTGGAATTTTTATTGTTTGGTGAAATATTTATTTCAGATATTGGTATCAGATATAATGTAATTATTTACTACTGTAATGTTGTTCTTTGTCCCTTGGATATTCCTTGAAAATGAATACTTTCTTTTTCTTTCTCTGCATTTTGACAGTTTAGTGCTGATATGCCTAGATCAGATTATCTTTGCGTTTACCTTTTTTTGGAGTTTTTAGAAATTCTTAAATATCTCTTTTGATGTCTTTCATCCGTGCTGGGAAATTCTTACTCATTATTTCTTCAACATTTCTACTTTCATTTTCCCTTTGTGTTATTCCATTGGGACTCCAATTACATTTACGGTAGATCTCATCACAGTATCCCATAAATGTCTTATACTCTTTTCTACATTTTCCACTATTTTCTCTCTTTGTGTTTCATTCTGTATATTTTTACTTACCTCACTCCTCATTTGCTGTTCTCAGTTCTTCTATACTTACCCTTTTCACTTATATTTTGAACAATTATAGTTAAAAATATATTAGCTCTAATATTTGTTTCATTCTTTTATATCCACTTGTTCCTCAGAAATTCTCCATCTTTTTTTTCAGTACTTTCTTATACATCTTAATCTTATGTATTCTATAGTACATGCCTGTGGATGTCTTTCTATTGTCTGTTTTATTCTTGTCTTTGACAGTTTGGTTCTAATTTTAGCAGTTAAAATTTTTTTGACTGGATGCCAGATACTTTTCTTTGAAATTTATAGATTTTTTTTACAGCATAAAGGAAAAATTATTCACAGAATATGGGCTCACTTACTGAGATTTCCTCTCTTCTGGGACTTTGGTTCTCAAGTCCCTCCTGCTTTATCAGTAAAGCATAAATTCTGCCCCTCAGTGTTCATCTATGTCCTCTAAGGCGAGCCAGTAATGAATAAAGTGCTTCCAGTATCTCAGCCTCTCATAGATCATAGCTGCTCAAATGTTGCTTACTATAGTTGCTCTTCATGCTGTCTGTCATAGGTTTGTTTTTTTTGTGTTTGTGTGTTTTCATACATATCTCACTTTTATAGGGTTTTTTATTATTTGGTTGCTGTTTGTTTTGTTTTCCTTTTTGGTGGAAAGTTAAGATAAAACATCTTGGCCAGAACGTGAAAACTCCCTATTTTTATTTATAAGGAATTGAAGAAAAAATATTGAGGAATATACAGAAGTAGAAATTTTTATAGAATTTCCTTGGAACAAGACTTCCTGAAAAGGGACAGTTGGGAAGCATTGAGCCCTCGCACACTGGTTTAAAAAAATGTGTACATGCACTTAAAAAATTACTTTTAGAAGGTCCATAACTTTCATAGTTCAATAGGGTGAACTCTGGTCTTGATTTTCACATTTCAGCAAAATTAGGTTTTAGATGCTGAATATTTAATGCTTTGCTTATATAGCACTGAATAATATCTGTAAGAGTTGGGTATAAAGGGATTAGACAAAACACATCAATACAAATAGAATAAATATATTGTAGATAGGCAAAAAGAATGCTGACATATCAGATAGACAAAGTCTACTTTAAAATGTATTTAACACTCTTTTTCAAGCTTGAGGAAGAGCGGTAAAAACATTTCTACATCAGAATTGTTCTGTGAAAGTATATATTATTATGGGGATAGATCATTTAAAAATAAAGATGTAATAAATCAGTTATAGAGAGTGCTATTTAGTTACTTAAACCATAGAACTTATTATTATTTTCTGATCTAGAGGATACATGTTATAATTTAACATCTTATGGCATCTATATAACACCCAAGGACTATATTGCACTGAAAATTAATAATAATGTCTTCTATTTTGAGGCCAATTCAGTTACATTTACAATTATTTTAACTTTCATTAAAGTGAAGAGAGTAAAAAAAGAAAAAAATATTTCTGTAGTAACTTTGGAAAAAGCTTGCAAAAAGCAAGAAAATTATATTCCTATTTACTAACTTTTTCCAAAGGAGTCTAGGAAGTTACATAATTGTGATTTTATTTTAAAGAGGCATATACCTCATCCTACCTAGCCTGTGTTTGCTCAGAAGCTATAATAATAGAGCCTCAATTAAATATCGTTCCTCAAAAAAAAAAAAAAAATATCGTTCCTCAGTTTCTCTGATTAAATTATCTTAGTCTTCTCACGTGTTATTAATATTTTGTATTTTCTAACAATACTCTATTTGGAAACGTTTACAGTTTAGAATTCACTGTGTTAAACATTTTGAATGTTTATGCAGATAGGCCAAAAATTGCAGTGAATATTTATAGTAAACTGAAGTTTTATTGTGTTGGTTAACAATATGATTATAATTAAAATAAGTGTTCATTAGAGAAAAGAGCTCCATGCATGGTGTAACATATAGAGTTGTTGAATTACTTTGCTGTACCCTTGGAACTAATGTTACATCTGTGTCAATTATATTCAAATACAAAATTAAATTAAAAAAAGCTTCAGAGACTGTCCCTGGCCACGGGTCTCTCTTCTACCTCAAATCCTGTAATATAGAAAAAATTCATGAACAGTTATGAGATATCAGAAGAATGTCTAAATTAAGAGAAATCACAGGAAGACAAAAGACAGATTTAATTGGAATTAAGAAGGAATTCATAGCCCAAGGTTAGGTAAGCAATGACAGCTACAAATGTCCATGGAACAGGAGGATTCCTGGGATCTCTTTTAGGTGAATGTTTATTCCATAGGGATTATTCCATAGGGAAAAATAGGTGGATTTGTCATTTACTGATCCTCTTATGAGAAAACCTAGTCAACAGAGACGATTGTTCTCAATCGAGACCTGAGTATAGGTATGCCTGTGTTAGGAAGACAGGACAGTGAGGTGAATGGCTGGTTGAAGCCCAGAAGAATAGAGACAGTCCACAAATCTAGCTACTGGTAAAATCTTGTCAGCAACACATTCCCAAAGTGGCCCCACAATAACTAGGAGCAAGTGTGAGTAATGGGACAAGATATTTATTCCATAGAATGGCTAACAGGAATTCACAAATTCTTAAAAAAGACTCCATTCCCCTTCACGGGTATAATTTATATAGCAATTTTTGGAATTGAATAAATTGTAGTTGGAAAAATAGTGAAGATAAAAATATCAGAATAACAACTTTAAAATTGATAATTTTAGACTTTTATATTATAATTCAAGTTGCTAGCTACTCGGTTGCTAGTTTGAACATATATCTAGGTATCATGCCCCTTATTGGTGCAAAAAATATGCTAAACACAATTTCAGACCAAACTGAACTCACTAAATGCTTTTATCATTTTTTGTTTTTTCTTTCCTGATTCTCACTTTCTCAATACTCTGTGTTCTGATTTGGTTTTGTGAATACTGCAGTAATGGCCTATGATATAATAACATAATTTCAGTTTTGTTGGATAACTGAACATTTATGCAATGACAGCAATCCATGAACATATTTATATTTTTTAATTAACCAATATTGCAGCTTTTGTTCAAAAACTGCAATCAATTAATTCAAAAAAATCAATCAATTAAGTTGATGGAGAAATGTCACAAATCTTCAGTCACACAGGCAGGTGAAATCTGGAGTATTTATCATAGTATACAGCTTCAACCTCAGGCTTTCAAGGCAAAAATGAAAGAAGAATCAAGTAAAAGACAAGAAACTGATATCATGCACTGAGCAATATTAGCTTCAATATTGATGAGATGTCAGGGAAATGGACATGGTCACAGAGACTTGGATAATACTACTTTATTGTTTGATTCTGTACTGGAAGTGTTCTGAGACTCACATAGGGATTGTTCTGTCAATCTTTTAGCAATTTCCATTATTGCGATGATAGAAGAGCCTCACTCTAGTGGCAGAGGAAATAAAATAGTGAGCTACTGTGTCTCAGTGCAATCTAATAATCATACACAACACTCTGTGCATCTCACTCAAAATTAGTAACAAGTTCTGCTGATGCTGCCTCCATATGTGCTGAACAAAATGTTTCTTCAAACTCCAAAGGGAAAATAAGTTTTCTACTTAAATGCATTTTATGTTCTTTTCTCATATTATGCATGGATAAATTAGAGGGAAAGGGAATGAGCAGGGGGAAAATGTGTGTATGTAACTTTAAATAAATAAATATAGACATAAAATGTATATGTGCATGGCACACATGCATATGTATGTTTATTTAATGTACAGATACATATTACACATACATACAATGCATGTATGTATAATATGTATGTATATGTATATGTGTGTGTATGTATCTCACAAAACTTGTTACTGGGACATCAGTACACATTTAATGAATGTCTTCTCTGAGCTAGAGCATAACGTGAATCCTAGCAAGGACTGTGGTCTCAAGCACTTTATGTGCTAATGAAGGGAATCATCAATAAACACATGTGAAGTCCAGATGTCACTGGGTGTTTGGAAGAAAATAATGTAAAATGTAGTAGGACTGTGTGAAGAGGTAGGGTTCAAGCAGATACCTAGACTCTGAGGCTCTGTCCCTGAGTCAATGTTTTCCACAGTCAACAAGGACCTGATTTTGGTTTTGGCTATCCTCTGAAAAGGATAGAATGGCTTAACGATAAATACAGCTAAAAGCTAACTGGTGTCTGTGGGAGGTGTAGAAAATAAGAATGTGCTCATATAGTCTAAAAAGTTAAGAAAATATAACTGAGTGTTCTCAAAATGGTTATTGGAAGCTCTTTCTGATTCCTAGAAGTGGACACTGGCATAACAGCCTCCCTGTCCTCTCAGCTCCATCTGCCTTACTCACTCTCTTTGTCAGCTTCCTCCCACCATACAATTTCCTTCCATGTCTTCGCTTCTGATACTCCCTCCATTGCTGCCCTTTACCATCATTGCTTTATCTCATGCTGGCCACTCCTGGTTCTTTCCATGTACAATTCTATCTTCTGTATCTCCTCTGCCTTGTATATAATGCTAAGCTGGGAAAATCCGTTTTCAGAAAAAAACCTGCAGGAAGCAACAGTAGGTTTCTCCTTTTTCTTTCTTAAAATATGGAAATATATCTGGGGAGGCTCTTGACCCTCAACTTCCTGGTTCTAAATCAGCTTGGATTTTTAAACAAAAATGTGAGAGACAGAGAGGGACAGAGAGACAGAGATAGACAGAGACAGAGCTACAGAGAGAGGGAGGGAAGGAGGATGATTTGGTGCATAGAATGACAATGGGTAAGCTAGAGATGCAAGAGAGATTGGGAATCCTCCCTCTAATTCCAGAACAAAAATCCCATGGCTAAGAGATCAAGTATATGTATGCAGTCTGCCACTTGCAAACTGATATTCATCTACCTGATGTTCAGTGATGAGAATTCTGTTCGAGGATGATGTTGATTACCTGTTACCTTTCCCACTTCTATAAAACTTGAAATCCATTTTGAAACCACATAACATGTTTCTAATGAGAGCATCCTGACACATTGCCTCCCAGGAAAGAATGACTTGGACAGACACAGGGATTCACAAAGATGCAAATATGGGGCAGATATTCCAAAGCCAGCTCAATGAATGGGAAATACTGATTACAACTCATGAGGTAGTTATGATAATGACCATGTTACAGATCAGAAAAATGAAGCTTTAAGAGGTAAAATATCATTTACAGCTACTTATGTCCAAGATCTAAAATTCTAAATTCAGATCCTGTGAATAAAAACCCCATGCTTTCTTTACAGAAATACCATATGAATATTTGAGTCAAATTGATATAGCTTAAGTCCCAGCTTTATAGGGCACCTGGATGACTCAGTCACTTAAGCGTCTCACTCTTGATTTCAGCTCAGATCATGATCTCACAGTTCATAAATTCAAGCCCCACAATTCCACATTTTTTAATAAATTAAACAGGAAAAGAGAACAACTGCCCCTTTGTAGTACAAAATTGGTAAAATAAAACATACATATATATATATATATATAGATTTATTAGAATCAAATTTTAAAAATGTTAGATAAATGTGTTGCCTTTCAGCAAAGAAAACAGTAAGAGAAAAATAATTTAGAAGCAGCCCTATAAAATAATAAACACCTGTGATGTTTGAGTTAAAAATATAACTTGACTGTTAACGATGATAATGTAATTGAAACTGAAATAATGTAAAGATAGTAGGTAGTGAAACCAATTTATTCTACTGCATTGATTAGAAACACCAAATGAATTCTGTTTAAGTTTAGATTCTTATTTTAAGAAATCCATAGATGAGTCATATTGTTTTCATAAGAGTTTCATTTGGATGAAGAGAAAGCTAGAATATGAATCATATCATATAAGGAATTTTAGAAGGAAGTGTGAGTTTTGCCTGAATAAGAGATAAGTATTTGAAGGTCTGCCCTGCAGAACAGGGGTTTGGGCTTATTATACTAAAGATACTGACAAGGTTGTCTAAAAATGGAATTATTTATCTGCTACTAAAGTTGTTCAAGAAGAAGCTAAAGTAACTTTAGAAGGAATTTTAAAGAGATTCAAGTATCTGATGAGATATTCAAATAGAAACCTAGGTAAACCTTAAGGTTCCTTCCAATCAACAGATTCTCTGACTTTATGAAAACAAACTAGCAAATTAACTTTTGCCTTCATAAATCTATACCTGTTCCTTTTTCTTCTATGCTCAGTGTCATTTTTATTTATTATACCTCTTATATTTGCATATCCCTTAAATAATTTTTCATGTCTAATAAAAGTTTAATTTATGACACAGATTTTTGCTTACAGTGTGAATAGATCTCTTCTTCGTGGCTTTATGTTAAGAATCTTTTTTTTTCCCCAAAACTGGTCCTTTGAAACTTCTCCCAGCTAAGTACTCCCCTTCTTAACATTTTAAGTTGCTACCTGTATTAGTTTCTTAGTTATGCCATAACAAAATATCACAAAGTTGATTCCTGAAAGCAACACAAATTTATTATTTCATAGTTCCAAAGGCTAAAAGTCTGAAATCACGGTGTCATGCTCCCTCAGAAAACTTTATGGGGGGGCGCCTGGGTGGCGCAGTCGGTTAAGCGGCCGACTTCAGCCAGGTCACGATCTCGCGGTCCGTGAGTTCGAGCCCCGCGTCAGGCTCTGGGCGGATGGCTCGGAGCCTGGAGCCTGTTTCCGATTCTGTGTCTCCCTCTCTCTCTCTGCCCCTCCCCCGTTCATGCTCTGTCTCTCTCTGTCCCCCCCAAAAATAAATAAACGTTAAAAAAATTAAAAAAAAAAAAGAAAACTTTATGGGGAGATCACTACTTGACTTTTCCAGCCTCTGGTGACCCCAGGCATGCCTTTGCTTGTGGTAACATCATACCAATCTCTGCCTGTGTCTTTACAAAACTCTCTTCTCCCTGTGTGCATCTGTTTCCTTTTCTTTTATAAACACTCTCATTTAGGACCCATCTTAAACCCTTGTGATTTTATCTCAATTCTTACCTTAATTATATCTGCAAAGGCCCTGTTGGCAACTAAGGTCCCATTCTGAGGTGTTATGTGAATAAATTTTGCAGGATGCTACTCAGCCTATAGTCACTGTCCAACTATTATTACTCTACTAGCAGAAGGAACACCTATGTTTTACATTTCAGTGGAGGTTTCATTTATATTTATAAAATTTATTTATTTATTTATTTATTTATTTATTTATTATTTATTTATTTATTTAATTTAGCTCTCACTTGATGTTTATTAAGCATCTTTACTGAAAAACAATATATGTTCTGTATGAAACAGAAGCAGATCTTTCCACTATTTCAACATGGTTAAGTTTCTTTTAGTGATTTGCTTGCAATAACATGATAAAATTAATTTCAGAATATATAAAAATTACCAAAACAACTTTCATGTATGTGCATTGAAAGGTAAACCATTTAAAGCATTAAAAATTAAGGAATCATTATAACTCACTTAGTACTTTTGCATGCAATGTTTCCACAGTCTGTTTCCAGAATACTGATTTTCTTTCCATACTAGATGATCTAATTTTTACCTTATCGATCCCAGAAGTTAAAAAATAATATCATTAAATTTCACAGAGATCATATAGATATATGCTATCAGAACAGTTACAGAAAGAAGATGCTTTAAACAAATGACAAAAAATCAATGGGTTTTAGGACTTTTTCTTAGCACTGCTAAAACCATATATCACCTTAAATTATTTTTGGTTTAGTTTAGGAGAAATATTGATATCATTAATTTTCAGAACACTAGTTATTGGGGACTAATATAATATTTTTTATCTTTAATAATTTTATCAATACTTTATAGAACATTAAGCAATTGTATTTTAGAGTTCTTTACCTTAGACATTCTCCAACTGGGTAAAATCTTTATGGATTACTTATGCATTCAAAATGTCTTTGGGGATTTTTAACTGTAGTCTTCTGTTGTATTCTTTTATAGAAAATATTCCAGTAATTTTAATAATAATATAAATATAATTTATTATATTATTAATTATATATAAATTATAAATAACATAAATAACAATAATATCTCAAAAAGTTGATTTAGGAAATATGCAATTAACACAGCCTACATCTCAACTGTGAATCAAATAGTAAACCAGAAGCTTAAATAAAGCAACAGTAATTGTGACTTCAGAAAAAATAGGACATCATAAGGTCCAATTTTGTGCTGATTGTGCTTTTGAAGAATATAGAAGCTCTGGGGTCTATGATGAGAAGTGGCTGAGGGCTTAACTATGGGCATTTTTAGAGATTAGCTAGTGGTCTCCTCTAAATATGGTTTGGTTTATCTACTCTTCCAAATGAGAACTTCTTCCCAAACTTGAGGCTTTTAGGCCATGTTGGGATATATTATCTTTCATATGCAGCCTTATTTGCCTTTTTTTTTAACAAGTAAAAACTAAAGCATGAGGATGGTTTCTTTTTCTTCCTATGGGTTTGCACATAAGATAAAGATGATGATTGCTATTATGATTTTTTGCCGCACTCTTACAATCAAGTTTTGGTCTAAAAATCGGGACCATATAAATTTTAACCCCTTAGGAAATCAAAGATATGTAGCTATTTTAGAGACAGAATATCAAGTGCTAGTGAGGGAGCTTAGGGACTGCACATTTAGTCTTTGATTTATGTAGTTTAAACTTAAATAAGACTAAAAAATTCTTTTATAACTATTTTTTTAATTTCTTTATCTCTTGAGAAATGAAAAATGGTAGCACATTAACTGCCTTTTAATTACTTTTTGAAACCCTGATGAAGCATGATACTTTAAAACTCTTATTTAACATCAGCTTGCAGACTAAGATCATTAAATATTGTGTCATGAGATTGTAGTACTATTATTTTCTGTCCCTGGTTTATCACGTTAAAGTTTTTCTTTCTTTTTTTTTTTTTTTAAGTTTTTCTTAATGAGCACCTAATAACCTTCAGGCTGCCCTGCCCTTCTGGAACTAATGAGAAGAGAGCAAGGTGGAATATTAATAGGCTTAGCCCTCACATATAATACAATTTTGAAATGTTTATTTCTGCTTAACACCTGTGATTGGGTAGATCAGGTGACAGTCACTCTTCAGAATAGATCTACAGAGTAGTCAGGTCCCGCAAGGCTCACCCTTATCCAGGGCTTTGGATCCCTAACGTGTCTCTCCTCCCATTAATAAGTGTGAAGTAGGGGCAATTGCTCTGTACTCAGGCCTTTTGGCAATGTCCTATTTTTCTGTCTTACTTAATTACAACAAAGTAAACATTTTTCTTCAGTAAAGAAGATTCTGTAGCTGGAAACCACTGGTGGATAAAATAGCTTTTTGTTTCTATTTGTTGGAAAGAATGAAAATTTCATGCAGATGCAATGAGAAAGAACCTAGATAGTATAGATTTTTAACTAATCTGGAAGTTTGTTATATCCATGAAATTAGTTTGGAGTATAACTAAAACACATTATTTTGTTATAACAGGTATTTAGAAAGGCAGATAGAGCATTAAATGATGCCAAAAACAAAATAAAAGCATCTACAAAAGAAATCTGAAGGTTACACTTTGCAAATTGTCTAACACAGTAATCAAATGCAGTACAGCTTTGATATTTCATAAAAATATAATGGATGAGAAATGAATAGATTACCTGAAAAGAAGATGCTTTGCTAAGATAATTCTTATATTATTACTATATTGAGGAATTGGGATTTCCTAATGAATATTTTCTAAAGTTATTTCAATTTATTTAATTAAATAAAATATCTCAGAGGCTGAGTTTAGCTGATACTACTTTTTTCCCATCTCTGATAAAATTTATATCAAAAATTCTGTGGCACTTGGTTATATTAATTGCAAAGTTAGCAATGATTGTGCAAATTATAAAGTGTTTCCAAACTCATTCTTTATAAAAAACAATAATTAGTATGTATTATTATGTAAAATAATTATATAAAACATTTGGAAAAAAAAAGAACCTGTGTCACAAGTGCTAAATTTCCCTAATATGTGAGGTTGATATATGTCGGAATAATATGGCAAAGAGTCATTGACTAAAATAGACAGATAGACATCACAATGCAGACAGCAGTGTTTGTATCTCTTCTGTTCCTCTGATCCTCTTTCCCTATATTTTCTTTACCCCAGTCTGGATCTCAATATCTAAATATATATTCTTATCATGTTATTGTGCGTTTATTTTGTAAGGGCAAACATCCTTTCAGGGCTCAATTCCAATGCAGACATAGTTTATAATATACAGTACAGTAGAACTCTACTGAGTACAGATAAAAATACTAAGAAAACACAAATATGCAATTAAATGGTTGTAAAATCTCTGCTTTTCTAATATTTTTGTTCCTTCTTTCTCTGGAATCCTTTTTATTTTCTAATTCAAAGCTTCACATGACTCTTAAATGCACATCATAATCAAAATGATTAGATGTATAACTTCACATTAAGGGAGTCACAATTAAAGCATTATATAAAATTAAAGTAGGAAAGAGGTAAAAGCAAATAATGCACAAAAACAAAAAAGACATTGGTCCATAAATATTTTTTTTGTGTCAGAGTCCTAATATAGTGCTATTGTTTTATAAGTGAAACAAGGTGGATATTGGGTTTTAGCAAATGCACTGAAAAATAACTAATTTATAATATTTCCAATAGCCTAAAACTGAAGTTGTGTACAGGTTAAAATTTTTGATAGTATCTGCGGAGTCTTTAGCACTGCTTTTTACGACAGGTGAAATATCCAACTAGACCAAGTGAATTAAGGGTACTAATATTGTAGTGTCATCATGTATAGATTAAATTAAAATGATAAAGGTTTACAGTGTACTAATAAGCCCCTTCCTCTTTAGATGTTTATTGTTGTTACTGTTTATCTTTAATGCTTATGATAAATTTTTAAAGATTTTTCTCCCTACTGATTAAGTGATATTTGAGATTATTTTACGTCCTTTTATTTTCACAAACTATATCTGACATCTGACATAATCAAGTGTTTAAAGTTGATAAATTTTAGGGTACATTCTTTTTCCTTCAAGCTATAACACATACAGCAATATTTTTGTTTTCTCATTTGGATATTATTTTTCAATTTACTTTCAACTTAAAAAGTTTACTCAAACTCTTGATTTATTCTATGTTAAGCTATGTTGACTTATTAAAAGGTGTATGCAGCATAAATAATTATGTTACCTGAAAAAAAAAGAAAAAAGGTTGAATCACATTTTAAAATGTGACAGCCAGCCAGCACTAGCCAGGAGGGTTTAACATTTTCCTGGCCCTGGGTTATATGACCATAAATTTTCTTTGCCTTTCAGCCTCACAACAATGCTGACCATTATGCTTTTTTTTTTTTTTTTTCATTTGTGGCTCTCTTATGAATCCACAAATGCAGTCACTTTTCCACCTCTTCCATAGCTTTATCAAACTCTGTAGATGTTATGTTAGCACGTTCCAGAGCATCCTCATATACAGATCAGCAAATTTCCTCCCCCCCCCCTTTTTCTGGATGTACGGTGTTGATGATCCATTAACTAACATCACGCTACCTCATGCCTGAAGGAAATTTACCTAACCCACATCATTTTCTCCTTAAGGTATATAAACTGCTTTCTTCCTCTTCAGAACACTAGATAGCACTTCAGCACTACATTTGGGGTCCATTTTAAACATAGAATCATAAAAACACACACATGCACAAGTGTGAAAAATACGGCACTAAATAAATGGCAAATAGGACACTACTTTACAATTTGAAGCTGAAACATTAAGACAGAGTGTTGCTGTGTTTGACTTTAGCTGGAAAAATGTGACTTGCATGACTCAAATATTTTGCCACTCTGCAAATGTCTGCAAATGACCACAAATGCCCATGAGTATTTGTTTTGAGGTAACAAACTTTGGTAAGCAGGTGGATCCATGAATAATGAGGATCTACCGTAGTTTGATTAGACTGGAAGCCTAGACCAAATAATAATGTTTAAAAAGTGTGTCAAGTTGATTTGCTCTCCATAAACAGTGACATGAATTCAAGCCTCATTTTATAGTGTTTTATATAAGACAATTTTTCTTTTCAGTCTTTAAAATTAATGAAAATATTACATAAATGAAATAGTCCAGAATTTTAGATATTTTTATACAGAATTATAACCATATATGAATACTAAGGTTAACAACAGCAAGAAAAAATAGTGGTATCTTCTTTTCATGTTTTATGAATGTAGGTACTTTACATTTAGCAACATTTGCCTTTTTCAGTTAACATTTCTGAGGTTTTGACAAAGTTATACAGTTATGTGACCATATTCACAATCAATATATAGAAGGGTTCCATCACCAGAAAAATTTCCCTGTGCCATATTTTAGTGAACTCTGTCCTCCACAGCCCCATCATAGATCTGTTTTATGACTGTATAAATTTATCTTTTCTAGAATTTCAAACAAATGAAATCATAACCACATAACCTCTTCAGTCTATCTTCACTTAGTATTATTTATCTCGGATCCATATATGTTCTAACATCTATCAATCATTCATTCTTTTCATTTGCAGAGTAGTATATTATACCACATCCCACATCATCTTTATCCATTCATCAGTCAGTGGACACTTGGGCTGTTTCTATCATTTGTCTACTGTAGATAATGGTGCCGTAAACATCAGGGTGCAGGTATTCCTCTGAATTACTACTTGTGTATACTTTGGGTAAATACCTAGTAGTGCAATTGCTGGACCATAAGATAGTTCTAATTTTAACTTTTTTTTTTAAATTTTTTTTTTCCAACGTTTTTATTTATTTTTGGGACAGAGAGAGACAGAGCATGAACGGGGGAGGGGCAGAGAGAGAGGCAGACACAGAATCGGAAACAGGCTCCAGGCTCCGAGCCATCAGCCCAGAGCCTGACGCGGGGCTCAAACTCAGGGACCGCGAGATCGTGACCTGGCTGAAGTCGGACGCTTAACCGACTGCGCCACCCAGGCGCCCCTTTTTTTTTTTTTTTTAATTTTTTTTTTTTAATTTTAACTTTTTGAGGAACCTCCACACTATTTTCCAGAGTCACTGAACCAGTTTGCATTCCCACCAATACTGCAAGAGAGTTCCCCTTTCTCCACATCTTCACCAACACCTGTTGTTTTAAAAAAGAATGAAGCCTTACCATTTGCAATGACATGCATGGAAACAGAGATTATTATTCTAAGTGAAATAAATCAGTCAGAGAAAAATAAATACCATATGATTTCACTCATGTGGAATTTAAAGAACAAAACATGAGGGGTGCCTGGGTGGCTCAGTCAGTTGAATGTCTGACTTGATTTCAGCTCAGTTCATGAATTCACGGTTCAGTTCACGAGTTTGAGCCCCACATCAGGCTCAGCCTTGACAGTGTGGAGCCTGCTTGGGATTCTGTCTGTCTGTCTCTGCCCCTTCCCTGTTCATGCTCGCTCGCTCTCTCTCTCTCTCTCTCTCTCTCTCTCTCAAAATAAATAACTTAAAAAAAGAGACAGCACATGAACATATGGGAAAGAGAGAGAGAGAGAGAGAGAGAGAGAGAGAGAGAGAGAGAGAGAGAGAGAGAGAGAGAGAGAGAGAAGCAAACCTGGAAACTGACTCTTAAGTCTAAGGAAGAAACTTGGAGGAGAGATGGGCAGAGGGAATGCATTAAACAGGTGATGGGTGTTAAAGAGGGCAGTAGTAGTGATGAGCACTGGGTGTTGTATGTAATTGATGAATCACTAAATTCTACACCTGAAACTAATATTACACTGTATGTTAACCAGCTTGAACCAATTGCTAATATTTTGTTGAGCATTTTTGCATTTATGTTTATGACAGATAATGGTCTCTATTTTTCTTTTCTTATATGATAATGCTGGCTTCATAGAATGAGTTAGGAACTATTCTCCCTAATCTAAAGATATAGTAAAGAATTGTATAATTTCCTCTGCAAATATTCGGTAGAACTCACCAGCAAGCGCATCTGGGTCTGGTGCTTTCTGTTTCAGAAGGTTATTAATTATTGATTCAATTTTTTAGCATATATAGGTATATTAATATGGACTATTTTTTTCTTGTGTGAGTGTTGGCAGATTTTATCTTTCAAGTAATTGGTACACTTCACCTAGGTTATCAAATTTATGGGCATAGAATTGTTCATGGTATTTCTTTATCTTTTCAATGTCCATGGCATCTGAACTTTCCTTCTCTCTAAATAACTTCTTGTAACATGTATATGTTCTATAAATATTTGTGGCAACAAATTCTTTCAGCTGTGTTTGTTTGAAAACTCTTTGTTTTACCTTTACCTTTGAAGGATAATTTCACACAGTACAGAATTCTAGGTTTGTGGGATTTTTTCCCCTCTCAATACATTAAATATTTCATTTCCCTTCTTGCTTGCATTATTCCTGAGAAGTCAGTGTAATTATTATCTTTGTTCTTCTATAGGTAACGTGTTTTTTGACTCTGTCTTCTTTCAGGATTTCCTCTTTATCTTTTATATTTTATAATTTGAAATTATAGGTCCAGTTTTTGTCTTTTTTTTGGTTTTTGTTTGTTTTTTCTGCTTAGCATTCTGTGAGCTCATTAGAACTATGACTTGAGATCTGACATTGATTTGGGGACATTCTTAGTTATTATTGTTTTAAGTATTTCTTGTGTACTGTTCCCTCTTCCTTCTCCTGGGATTTCCAGTATGTGTATATTACAACTTTTGTAGTTGCCCCACACTTCTTGGATTATTCCATTATTTCCATCATTGTTTTATCTGTTTTTTTTAGCTTTGGAGGTTTCTTTTGATATATCAAACTTACAGATTCTATCCTCAGTTGTGTTCAGTTTACTAACAAGCCCATCAAAGATTTTTCTTCAGTGTTCATGTTTCTGATCTCTAACATTTCATTTTGGTTCTTTCTTAGGACCCCCCTTCCACCTTTCTGCTTACATTGCCATCTGTTCTTGCGTGATGTCTACTTTATCCATTTGAGCCCTGAGAATATTAATCATAGTTGCTTTAAATTCCAGTTAGATAATTCCAACACCCTTTCCAGTTCTGATGCTTCTGTCTCTTCAAATTGTGTTTTTTGCCTTTTGGTCTTCCTTGTAAAATAAAAAAAAATTTTCATAGCCAGATATAATGTAAAAGGAGCTGCTGTAAATAGACCTTTCATAACGTGGTGGTGAAGTCAGGGGAAGGGAAGCTTTCTATAATTCTGTGATTAGATCATGTCTTTTTGTGAGCTTATACCTCTGGACTGTGAAATTCACAGGTGCTTCTCAGTTTCCTTTCACCAACCACCCCAGCCACACTTTAGGAGGGATGGAATGACTAGTGTACTTTGGAGTTGAGTATTTCCCTTCTCTGACATAGAAGACTTGGGCTGGCTGGCCTTGGAAACCCCCTTCCCTCAAGTCAGTTAAAGTGATAAAGCCCCAGCAGGTTAGAGTCTAGTTGAATAGTTTTTCTTGAGGGCAGGACTGTTAAGAATAGAGTGTTCAAATATTGTGGTGTATTTCAGAATGGTTCCTTTCCCTTTTCCCAGTGTGAAGCACAAGAAAATTTTTCTCCAGTATTTACTGTGAGAATCTAATCAAGGTCTTGGAAGCACAATGCACAAAAGGGTGGGAACTACTGATGACTGGGTCCCTATGTTGTTTTGAACTCTCAGAATTATCTGCGCTGAGCCTCCAGAAGTACACCAATTATGGTTTGGTTTTTCTTACCCTGGTACTGGTTCCCATGCAGTTACTGTCCATAAGTCTTTGCTCAAGTAAGCTGTCACTCCCTGTATTCGTCTATCTAGCTAATCTTACAGGCTGCTATTTACCTTGGGTCCTTACTTGTTTTACAGCTGCAAGAAGAGTTTTTAATTTATCAGACTGCTCAGTTTTTTGTTTATTTGTTTGTTTGTTTTTACTTATTGTTAGGAAGAGTGGTAACTTCCAATGCTCCTTACATGTAAAACAAGAAACTGCCCTTCAAATATTTTCAAACTTTATTTTATGGTGTGTGTGTGTGTGTGTGTGTGTGTGTGTGTGTGTATTTGTCTTACTAAGCATAGATTTTGTTTTCTTTCTATGTCTGATGTCTGATTATTCCAGTTTGTGAATATTCATAGGTTTATTTCTATACTCTGTAGATGATGGCATGTACTATGTTGTTGCCTTGTAATTTTTTTTTTCTTTGAGCTGTTTACTCTCTTGGGAAATTATTTCGGAGAATTTTTAAGTTCTAGTTTTAAGATGATTTCCTCTAAAGGATAACCCTTTGCAATGTTAGGCACCAGGGAGCCTTACCTGTCAGGTATTTTATACTTAATTCTGGATTTTATTTTTAACACCTAGATAACATATATTTGGTCTGCAAATGCAGGTAAAGATGAGCTTTTTGCTTTAACTTCTCTGATATTAATTTTACCCTCCAGCTTTGCTTATTGCCATGGTAACTTTTATATCAGTTCTCTTGGGGTAGCAGCTCAAGAAAATATATTTCAGTTTCAGAATGCATGGAGGGTGTTTCCTTTTGATGTTTCTGCCTTATTTACAAGGGTCATCCACATTGTGGTGGTACTGGAATTTGTCTATGTCTCCCATTTTAGACAAAGCCAGGGAAACTAAAGTTCAATTTTTATAAGACTTGGCAAATACCATCAAAACAAAATCTGCTTCTGAGTTCCCATTTCACTGAGATCTTAACTTGATATTTTCCTAATGTCTTTCAAGAACTTTGATATTTTTATGGATATTTTTGGCATCTCATTCTGTATTTTTTTTTTTAGTTTTTTTTATTTTTGGTTAGAGTGTCAGAGAGGATACCTGAACAACTATGTTGCTAGAAATAGACTCCTTTCCAAAAATTTTAATTCTTCTTTAGCTTGTACACTAAGAGTCACATGCATTCACTATGTCACTAATGTTTTCCAGATTCATAAATACTTTTTCTTAAAGTGTTTTAAGACACTTTTTCCTCTAATTTTTCAGATTTACTATTCTGTAATATCCTGATATTTCTTATTATGACATTCTGTGTATCTCAGTTTCTTAAATCCCATTTTTGTCTTTCATGCAGTCCTTTATGTGAAATCAAAGTGTTAGTTTCTTCACCAATATATTTTTTTTTTCTTTAGAAAGGGCAGAAGTGACATACACATTTTGAGTTCTTAACTTTCTTAGATATATTTAGTATGTTCTCAAATTTGAGAATATTACTCCATATAAATTCTAGAATAATATTTTCTCATTTTGATGGGATTAGCCCATCATAATTTTGTGAATATACTTTCCGATATTGCTGATAGGAATCTGATGCCAATTTGTTACTTACACCTTTGCCAGTAGCTTTTATTCTTCAAGGAGGAGAATTCTGTTCTTTTCAGCATTAGGACTCATTTGCTATGCATGATGCAGCTATATGTGAACATTTTTCATTTATTTTACCTATTAACCTGTAAAATCAGTTTTTACAGATCAGATAATAAAAATACTGTATTAAGTGCCCATGTCCCTTACCCTTCTCCTATCCTGTATTTTTCATTTTGTTTTCTAGAAACTTACCTCGCAGTTGGCAAGGGGGACAAGCAGTTATTTGCCATTACTTTTCTGACTTGTGGAGTTAGAAGTTTGGATTAATGACTTTTACTTATCTTCTTTTTTAATATACCCATTAAAAGCTATTAAGCTCTATTTTAGCTGCATCACAAAATTTGATACAGTACATCTCCATTTTCATATCATTTAACTATTTTCATTTCAAAATATTTTCTGAGTTATTTTCTCATCTATGGGTCATCTAGAGGTATTTTCACTTAATTTCCCTTTTTTTCTGGCAAATTTTCTGTCCTATTTACTATATTCTGTATCATTATAATTTTTAAAACATGTTATGACTTATTTTATCATTCAGTTTACGATCTCTTTTTGAAAAAATTCCATGTGCATTTGAGCATAATATATTCAGTATCTGTTGCAAAATGTCAAATAGGTAAGTCATATTGATCAGATCACATTTCCCTTGTGGTAGATGTACAGAATAACTGAATCGACTGAATTTTCTGAAAGGTTGTGTTGTGACTTTCCTTTATTTCAGTTTTGCCCTTCCACCTAGGGATAGTTCTTACTCCTGGTGCGTGTGCCCTGATGCCTGAAGGATGTGCTTCAATCTCATCTTTTATGGATTTCGAAATGAAATGGATAGATCAAAGTGATTGTAGCTTGGCTGGATTTTGAACTCAAATTTTATCGTCTTTACTCCCAAAGAGCTACTCATATTTCTACTGTTGCCACACAGCTACTGTTTTCTTTGGGGGTTCTGGAAATTTACACCATGAGCGTGTGCAATTTAGGATTAAGTCAATGATGTGAAGATTTTTGTGTCCACTTTTTGTGGTTCTCTCATTTCCAGCCCTGGACTCTGACTTTTGTCATCATAGTCCTGTAAGCCTATAGCTTTCTGCCAATACTCTGTTTTCTATTTATTGGTATTAGAAATTTTCCCTTGGGCAAAAATTAAAATCAGGTTGAAAGTAATAATCATCTCATGATTTTCCTTATTCTAGAGGATAATGGAACCTCAAGTGCTGGCTGAGCTGATAGCACTTCAAGCCTTTCGAGTGAAAGGTTTAATCTTCTAGAAGTGACATCTATCATGGGTAGCATTAGGAGTCCCTGGCATCCTTTTAATATTTTATTTTTCTTTTATAGTTCTATTTTGAGTATCTTCCCCTTTCTATATAATAATACTAGCTGATACTTATGGAAAGTTTTTTTTTCTTACTATAGGTTAAGCCCTCTTATAAGCCCTTTAAGGATGAACTTATTTTACCTTTGTAAAGACCTTATAAATTTAATACTATGATTATACCTTATTGTAAGAATATGGAAACTGAAGTACAAACAGAGTAAGTAATCTGTTCAACATCCGAGAGCTAGAACTCAAGGGGTCTGAATTTGAACCTATAAGTATGTCTCCAGAGTGCTCATTTTTAACCACAGCATTTGTATGTCTACCATATACCCTTGATAAGTATTAATAAATGAATGTATGCATGGATAGATAAAGTGTCAAAATAATCTCCCCTGCATTTAAAATAAGTAAAATGGAGACTCTGACAAACACACGGAAAATACCCTGTGATGATGAATACAGAGATTGGAGGTATGCAGTCGCAATTCAAGGAATGCCAAAAATTGCCATCAGATGCCCAGAATCTGCTAAGAGGTACAAAGGATATCTTTGCAAGGTCTAATGGTTTGCCTCCAGCTTTGTTTTGGAGTTTCAGCTTCTAAGACTGTGGCAAAATGAACTTCTGCTGTTTTAAGCTAGTCAATTTATGATATTTTGGTAGGTCAGTCCCAATAAGCTAATACACTAATAACGAATTTATTAAATCTTACTACAAAAATGCATAACTGAACACTTACAACTATACTTTGAATCTACTACTTCATGAATCATTGTAATATTTAGAAAGATATATTAGAAATAGGAAGAAGTCCTAAATAATTACGGGAGTCTTTGTAATTGAAACTATGTATTTATGGGGCGCCTGGGTGGCTCAGTCGGTTAAGCGTCTGACTTTGGCTCAGGTCATGATCTCACCATTAGTGAGTTTTAACCCCTCATCATGCTCTGTGCTGACAGCTCAGAGACCGGAGCCTGCTTCAGATTCTGTGTCTCCCTCTGTCTCTCTGCTCCTCCCTTGCTTACATTCTGTCTCTCTCTCTTAAAAATAAATAAATATTAAAAAAGAAGAAACTATGTATTTAACCACAGCTACTACACTGAGATGCATCATTCCCAGAGTATATATATTTTAATGGATACTTTTATTTCTAAATATATATATATATATATATATATATATACACATATATATGTATATATATATATAAACATATACATTGTTTTCTATAGAAAAAGAAACAGAATTTTTCTATTTCTAATAAGTAACATTATTTTCCTCAGAATTCGTGATTTGGATAAATCGTGATTAGAAAACCAAAACAAGGTAATTGCATTTTTTGTACAAAATAATGTGTTCATCACAGAATTTAACATCTTCTAAGAATTTGTAAGAGAAGGAAATACAAAATGAGAGATTTAGAGCTACCATACAGAGATCAGATACAGTATTTGACTTATATCTGGCTTGTGAAATTATTTTTGAGTAATAATTTACTAACCTTCACACACACACACACACACACACACACACACACACACACACAATTAATAGCATCATTGTCTTTCATGGGAAAAGTAAGCAGTGCTAAATTTATTTGAACATTGGCAGTACTAAATTTATTTATTTGAACTTGGGGCACATTCAGACCTGGTAAGGATGCTTTTCTTATTTAAAAAAAATCATGTGGGGCGCCTGGGTGGCTTAATCGGTTAAGCATCCAAGTTTGGCTCAGGTGTGGTTCATAAGTTCATCACCATGTCCGGCTCTGTTCTGACAGCTCAGAGCCTAGAGCCTGCTTCAGATTCTGGGTCTCCCTCTCTCTCTGCCTTTCTGTCTCTCTCTCTCTCTCTCTCTCTCTCTCTCTCTCTCTCTCTCTCTCTTTAACACACACATACACACACAAAAATAAACATTAAATTTTTTTAAAAAAGGAAAAAAATCTTGTTTCAACTTACGATACTGAAGAAGCCATTGTTCATCTGAAATCCAAATATAATATGCCAACCTGTATTTCTGCTTGCTCAATCTGACAACTGTAGGTTGAAGCAGAATGAAATCCATGCATTTGAGGTCAGCACGGTGAGATTGAGACTGAATGAGAAGGGTAAGAAAGGGAATAGACAAAACTGGAGAAAGTTACAGTGATTGGAACAGAGTTCTGAGGGCAATTTTAAGGCATTTAACTCTAGTCTAAACATGAAGAAATCATTGAAAATTTGTGAGAGTGGCATAATCCCACTAATGTTTGAAAAATAATTATAGCTGCTAGATTAAATGAATAATTGTGATTATTTGAAATGATAAATTTAAGAGAAGTGTATTAGGAAAAAAATATCCTAAAGGAGTAGACAATTGGAGTTTTGAGAAAAAGTTACATGCAAGTAAATGATGTCCTAAATATTAATTGTGTCCTAATAATCAAGTTGTAAGGAAGACAACTTTGTAGTAGAGGTCAGAGAATGTTATTTATACCCAAATATTTACAGAGATAAGGTAAACAAAAAAAGTTAAGAAATTAATCACAATAGTAAATTAAATTGGCAGAGGATGGATTAGAAAACTTTAGCAATTTATATAGAGATTTCAAATAAGACAACTCAACACTACAGAAGACCAGGAACTGGCAATAGACGTTGTTTTAGTTTGCTAAGGCTGTCATAACAAAGTACCACCAACTGGGTACGGAAATTTATTGTCTCTCAGCTCTGGAGGCAAGATTTCTAAGATCAACCAGTCATTTTGAGGTTAATTAGCAAGCTTAGTTCATTGTGAGGACTCTGAGAGAACCTCTTCTTGTTTGAGTTATTTTAACACACAGTAAATTTTAATCTACTTGTCTCTCTTTTTTAAGTTTTTATTTAAATTCCAGTTAGTTAACATACAGTGTAATTAGTTTCAAGTGTACAGGATTCAGCACTTCCATACATCACCCAGTGCTAATCAGGACAAGTGCCCTCCTTGATCCTCATCACCTATTTAACCCATACCCCACCCTCTCCCCTCTGGTAGCCATCAGTTTGTTCTCTACAGTGAAGAGACAGTTTGCCTCCATCTCTCTTTTTTTCCTTTTGTTCATTTGTTTTGTTTTGTTTTGTTTTGTTTTAAATTCCACATAGGAGTGAGGTCATATGGTATTTGTCTTTTCTGATTGACCTAATTTGCTTAGCATTATACTCTCTAGCTCTATCCATGTCATTGTAAATGGCAAGATTTCATTCTTTAATGCCTTTCTCCTAGGTTCTGGTGGTTTGACAGCAATTGTTGACATTCCTTTTAAAACCTCACCCAGATCTTTGCCCTTCACCTTCACATAGTGTTCTCCCTGACTGTGTTTCTGTGCCCAATTTCATTATATAAGGACACCAGTCATATTGGAGTAGAATAGATGAAACCTCAACTAAATGTTGCTACAGCAACCCTATTCCCAAATGAGGTCACATTCTGAGGTACTGGGGGTAGAACTTAACATATGAATCTTGGGAGGACACACTTTAACCCATAAAAGGCACTTATACAAAATAACAGGCAAGACATTTTATAACTGGCTATTTTTAAAACAATCTTATATGAAAATTGTGTAGTACTAATTCTATCATATTCCTTTTTTCCTAACTCTATAATTTTAATATTTTAAACATTTTCGTGTAAAATACCATGTAATCTACCCATCACTTCTATATGGGAAGTGTCATTTCCTAATTTTACACATAAAATTGAGGGGGTACCTGGGTGGCTCAGTTAGTTAAGTGTCTGACTCTTCTTTTCAGCTCAGGTCATGATCTCACGGTTCAAGGGTTCGAGCCCCACATCAGGCTCTGTGCTGACAGCATGGAGCCTGTTTGGGATTCTCCCTCTGTCTCTCTTTCTCCCCACCTCTCTCTGCTCCTCATGCTTCTCATGCATGCTCTCTCTCTCTCTCTCTCTCTCAAAATAAATCAGTAAACTTAAAAAATACACGTAAAACTGAGACTTTGAATGGGGAAATAACTTGGTTAAGCTTTTTCAGCTAGTGAGTGACAGAATCCTCATTTCAACCCTAAATTGCTAGTGTCCAAAATCTGTTTGGATCATTAAGTGAACATTTTATGGAGAGTGAAGGGAATTTCAGGAAGCTTAAGGCACATGATGGTTTTCATTGTGAAAATATAAAAACGACAACAATTTGTAACATCAAAAATAGTCTTTAAAAATAATATTTCTATAATCTCAGTAATTCACTTTAATAGTATTATATTTATGTAAAACTTCACATGCCTGGCTCTTTTCCTTGTCTAGTTGTCATAACTTTTATTCAGAATATTTAAGTAGTATTTTCCTTTTACTTCAGTTTTCAGTTTCTACTAGTGATGGTTATCAATGAACTCATTTCTTCCCCATTTTAAGACTAATTACCAGTTTCCTTCAGTGCTGTCTTGAAATTGTGTACTTTATTTTCTATTCCAGCAGCTCTGAAATTTAAGGGCACTGAAGGAATCTGTCAAATACTCACACCTAGTGACAGACAATGAACTGGTTATCATCAATTCTTCCTGGTTTTTCAAGAAGACATAAAAAGGGGAGAAAAGAAGATTTATTTTCTGTTACCCTTTCCTGATGAGAATGGATCCTCTCCGTATTAATTCTATACTTAGAATCTAAGTTCAATTGGATGTCACTGGAAAACACCGTCAGTTTAATTGACTATAGAACATTTCCTTAAATCTGGCAAGTAATAGAGACTCAGATGTGACAGACAGGCTTCCTGTACAGAGCTGTTCCCAATGCAGCAAGTAAGCCTCAATGAGACAGGTTTTTGTTTGTTTACTTGTTTGTTTGTTTTTACTTTTTTTTTTCATTGCAACAGAACAGGAAAATAAGAAACATTACATTATTGACTGGAAGAAAGGTGGTGAATGTTTAGGACATTTAATTAAAGAGATAAAATGGATTTTAAGTAAATGATTAGACTGGACTGTTATGTATCTTTTAAGGTAATGATTTAATGTAATTTTCTGTATGGATTTAAAAATTATCTTAACACTGTTTAATCTGTTTTATATGCAGATATAGGTATTCTTCATAAAATACTGTTTGATAATTACTGTTTTCAAACTTTAAATATGATTCTAGAATATTTTTAAATGGAAAGAAACTCTAATGCACTTCAATAAAAATAAATATACTTACAAATAAAAACATACTTACAAATAAAAGGGATTCTACTACCATAGCATAGATGAAATATAATACTATTTTATTAAAATATAATAAAATTCTAGAAAAAAGAATTCAGGGATAAAAGTAAAATTCATACTAAAAGAAGACATATATATAGGATGGCAATACATTTGTTTTTCCAGAATTATGATTTATATCAGTTCTTCCATCATGCCTTCTGCTTTTATAATTGTCCGGGTTATTGTATTCTTAGTGCAGTATTATGTATATTATAATGAATTATTGTAGTAAAATAAACTGTGATAGTATGGAGAGACTGCCATTCTGTACATTTTCCTTCTGTTGTCTGCTCTAATTGCATATGAAACGCATTTGCAGTGAGTAATATATACTCAGAATAATAGTTGACTACCTCTGATAGAGAACTCCAGGCTCAATGTTATTACACCTACCTTTCAAGCATAATATGCAGGGCATTTGCGAAAATATCAAAGTGTTCTTGGGTTTGGAGTGGCCAGGGAGAGACAATTAATTTTGGTTTCAGAGGGTGGTGGAGATGTATTTGATCCTGTCATATCTGCCAGCCTTGTGGTGAAACAGCCGGTTGTGCCAACTTGACTAGATATCTGGGAAATGACATTGTGTTGTAAATATAATATATATTTGAAATAAAGGATGAGCAATCTTGCTGCAGAGTTTGTTGAGCATAATATGAACTCCTTTACGGCAATAGTTATACCATTTATTGTAAGCTGTATATTTAAACGTATTTCCTTATGTTATTTGCTATTTTTTTTTACCTTCCACAATTATCCACTTACGTGGCACAATTATAACAACAACAACAAAATAGAACTGTATATTTAATAAACAAATCAGGTGCTGAAATTTTATTTTATAAGAATGTTGATGGGGTGCTTGGGTGGTTCATTCAGTTAAGCACCTGACCTTGACTCAGGTCATGATCTCACAGTTCATGAACTCTGTGCATCCAGCTCTGTGCTGACAGCTCAGAGCCTGGAGCCTATTTCAGATTCTGCGTCTCC
Source organism: Prionailurus bengalensis (assembly GCF_016509475.1). NCBI lineage: Eukaryota > Metazoa > Chordata > Mammalia > Carnivora > Felidae > Prionailurus > Prionailurus bengalensis. Next base: position 49,304,205 of record NC_057360.1, read on the forward strand.
CTCTCTTTCTGCCCCTTCCCCACTCCGACTGTCTGTCTGTCTGTCTGTCTCTCTCAAAAGTAAATAAACATTAAAAACATTAAAAAAGAGAGTGTTGATAAACTGGAAATTGTGGAAATTGTGGATATTTCTGCACCATTAAATAGAGAGAGGATTGTAGTGATATCACTGATTACACTAAATTCAGATGATTCAAACCTAAGGCACCTAAATCTAATCTTAGTAATTTTAAGAAGGATTTCCAGAAGAGAGTGATTTAGCCATATATGGCTTTGAAGGAACAGCTACATGAATTATCTGGAATTCTGCACAGGAGAGTTGTCTTTATTCATTTATTTAATAATTTATTTGCATCAGTGTGGAAACCTGGGTATGCATTATGATTTGGCTATAATCCAATACTACTTTATTTTGTTGCTCAGATTGCTCCAAGTTTGGTCACTGGGATCTCTTTTACTTGGCTTCTGTGTCCCTTTGACATACCCCATTATTACAGTTTCTTTTGCTATTTGTTTGTTTTGTTTATATTTTTAGACTCCCTAATTTCTGTCACTACAAAATATTCCAGGCTCATCTTACTTGTTTTTTGCCTCAGTTCTAGAATCAGCTACTTCTCTAAGATGCACCCTGATTTGTTTTATTGGAGAATGCTTTAAAAACAAGTATCTCGGGGCAGCCCATAAACTGTTGCTACCACAGTGTTGTTTCTTTTAGGACTCTAAACTGATACGGCAAGGAAATGTATGAATGTATACTGACCTGTATATACACACATCTATAAATATTTCTTGATGTTAACATCTGGGTCTATATTGAGCTAAAAATAAGTTTACACTGATCTCTCCAACTGTAATCCATAATCATATGATGATTATTATTATCATAATATGATTATTATTATTAACTCATACCTCATGGGATACAACTTTATCTAGCAGAGTGCAATCTTTATGTGCATTTGATTTTGTTTTACTTCTGGAAGGCTCCTCTAATATCTAAAATTACTCAGGTGAACCCCTTTAGTGAAGTTGTTTTATTTATAATACTGGTGGATTCCTTTCTAACGGTCCACCTTTCTTCCTGGGATTCCGTGACCTCCTAATTAAAAACGTTTATAATTGTATACATTAAAGCTGTCTGGCACTGTAAGGTTCTATGAGTTTTAATATATTTATAGTACCATGTATCCACCATTACTGTATTGTACTGAGTAGTCTAACCACCTTAAAAATCTCCTGTACTTGGACAGCTTGGTGGTTCAGTTGGTTCAGTATCTGACTCTTGATTTTGGCTCAGGTCATGATCCCAGGGTCATGGGATCGAGCCTTGCATTGTGCTTCCTGCTGAGCATGGACCCTGCTTAAGATTTTCTCTTTCTCTTTCTCTCTCTCTGTCTCTCTGTCTCTCTCCCTTTATCTCTTCCTGTTCCCCTCTCTCCCACTCATGCTCTCTCTCTCTAAAATAAAATAATAAAATAATAAAATAAAATAAAATAAAATAAAATAAAATAAAATAAATCCCCCATACTTCACCTATTCAGTCCTTGCACCTCACACCAAACCCACGGCAACCACAATTTTTTACCAGCCTATTACCTTCTGCCCTCCAAAATTTCTGATGAGAAAGCTACTAATAATATTTGAGAGAGGATCTCTTTTATTTGTGAATTGTTTATCTGTTGTTGCTTTCAAGATTCTCTTTGTCTTTAGCTATTGGCAAATTTATCATAACATCCCTCAGTGTACGTCTCTGAGACGTACACATATATGTGTATGTATTCACATACATCCTGCTGAGAGGTTCTTGAGTTTCTTGGATGTTCATGTTCTTGTCTTTCATCCGGTTTGGGAATGTTTCAACTTTCATTTCTTCAAATAAACTCTTGGCCCCTTTCTCTCTCTTTTCTTCTCTATTCTTAGGACTCCCAGAATACATAAGTTAGTCCACTTGTTGCTGTTATAAGGTTCCTTATGTTATGTTCATTCTTCTTTTATTGCTTTTTGTTTCTCACTAACATGTTTGTAATTGTTTCCTATTTGTTGCACTCATTCTTTTTTTTTCTTGTTTTTCTGCTTTCTCTAGTATTAGTTGACTTCATATGAGTCCATACTGTCCTGTTCTAGCTTATCAATCACGTTTTTTTTTATTTTTTAATTAGCACTTACTCTAGAGTTTGCAGTATACATTTACAGCTAATCTACATGCACTTTCAAATAGCATTGTATCACTTTACTGAGAGTAGAGGTACCTTAAAACTTAGTAGTCACAATTTCTTTCTTCATCAACCCTTACAAAATTTCTCTCATTTTATTTATACATTTATTTCACTATAATCATCTAGTGTATTATTGCTATTAATGCTTTATTTTTAAAATATTTTTAATTTTATTTTTTTATGAAATTTATTGTCAGATTGGTTTCCATACAACACCCAGTTCTCATCCCAAAAGGTGGCCTCATCAATCCCCATCAACCCTCAGTTTGTTCTCAGTTTTTAAGAGTCTGTCATGCTTTGCCTCTCTCCCACTCTAACCTCTTTTTTTTTCCTTCCCCTCCCCCATGGGTTTCTGTTAAGTTTCCAGGATCCACATAAGAGTGAAAACATATGGTATCTGTCTTTCTCTGTATGGCTTATTTCACTTAGCATCACACTCTCCAGTTCCATCCACGTTGCTACAAAGGGCCATATTTCATTCTTTCTCATTGCCACATAGTACTCCATTGTGTATATAAGCCACAATTTCTTTATCCATTCATCAGTTGATGGACATTCAGGCTCTTTCCATAATTTGGCTATTGTTGAGAGTGCTGCTATAAATATTGGGGTACAAGTGCCCCTATGATTCACCACTCCTGTATCCCTTGGGTAAATTCCTAGCAGTGCTATTGCTGGGTCATAGGGTAGGTCTATTTTTAATTTTTTGAGGAACCTCCACACTGTTTTCCAGAGTGGCTGCACCAGTTTGCATTCCCACCAACAGTGCAAGAGGGTTCCTGTTTCTCCACATCCTCTCCAGCATCTATAGTCTCCTGAATTGTTCATTTGGGCCACTCTGACTGGCGTGAGGTGATATCTGAGTGTGGTTTTGATTTGCATTTCCCTGATGAGGAGTGACATTGAACATCTTTTCATGTGCCTGTTGGCCATCTGGATGTCTTCTTTAGAGAAGTGTCTATTCATGTTTTCTGCCCATTTCTTCACTGGGTTATTTGTTTTTTGGGTGTAGAGTTTGGTGAGCTCTTTATAGATTTTGGATACTAGCCCTTTGTCTGATATGTCATTTGCAAATATCTTTTCCCATTCTGTTGGTTGCCTTTTAGATTTGTTGCTTGTTTCCTTTGCTGTGCAGAAGCTTTTTATCTTCATAAGGTCCCAGTAGTTCATTTTTGCTTTTAATTCCCTTGCCTTTGGGGATGTGTCAAGTAAGAAATTGCTACGGCTGGGGTCAGAGAGGTCTTTTCCTGCTTTCTCCTCTAGGGTTTTGATGGTTTCCTGTCTCACATTCAGGTCCTTTATCCATTTTGAGTTTATTTTTGTGAATGGTGTGAGAAAGAGGTCTAGTTTCAATCTTCTATATGTTGCTATCCAGTTCTCCCAGCACCATTTGTTAAAGAGACTATCTTTTCCATCAGATGTTCTTTCCTGCTTTGTCAAAGATGAGTTGGCCATACATTTGTGGGTCTAGTTCTGGGGTTTGTATTCTATTCCATTGGTCTATGTGTCTGTTTTTGTGCCAATACCATGCTGTCTTGATGATGACAGCTTTGTAGTAGAGGCTAAAGTCTGGGATTGTGATGCCTCCTGCTTTGGTCTGCTTCTTCAAAATTTCTTTGGCTATTCAGGGCCTTTTGTGGTTCCATATGAATTTTAGGATTGCTTCTTCTAGCTTCGAGAAGAATGCTGGCACAATTTTGATTGGGATTGCATTGAATGTGTAGATAGCTTTGGGTAGTATTGACATTTTGACAATATTTATTCCTCAAATCCATGAGCATGGAATGTTTTTCCATGTCTTTATATCTTCTTCAATTTCCTTCATAAGCTTTCTATAGTTGTCAGCATACAGATCTTTTACATCTTTGGTTAGATTTATCCCTAGGTATTTTATGCTTCTTGGTGCAATTGTGAATGGGATCAGTTTCCTTATTTGTCTTTCTGTTGCTTCATTATTAGTGTGTAAGAATGCAACTGCTTTCTGTACATTGATTTTGTATCCTGCAACTTTGCTGAATTCCTGTATCAGTTCTAGCAGACTTTTGGTGGAGTCTATCGGATTTTCCATGTATAATATCATGTCATCTGCAAAAAGTGAAAGCTTGACTTCATCTTTGCCAATTTTGATGCCTTTGATTTCCTTTTGTTGTCTGATTGCTGATGCTAGAAATTCCAACACTATGTTAAACAGCAGCGGTGAGAGTGGGCATCCCTGTCGTGTTCCTGATCTCAGGGGAAAAGCTCTCAGTTTTTCCCCATTGAGGATGATGTTAGCTGTGGGCTTTTCATAAATGGCTTTTATGAACTTTAAGTATGTTCCTTCTATCCTGACTTTCTCAAGGGTTTTTATTAAGAAAGGGTGCTGAATTTTGTCAAATGCCTTTTCTGCATCGATTGACAGGATCATATGGTTCTTATCTTTTCTTTTATTAATGTGATGTATCACGTTGATTGACTTCCGAATGTTGAACCAGCCCTGCATCCCAGGAATGAATCCCACTTGATCATGGTGAATAATTCTTTTTATACGCTGTTGAATTCGATTTGCTAGTATCTTATTGAGAATTTTTGCATCCATATTCATCAGGGATATTGGCCTGTAGTTCTCTTTTTTTACTGGGTCTCTGTCTGGTTTAGGAATCAAAGTAATACTGGCTTCATAGAATGAGTCTGGAAGTTTTCCTTCCCTTTCTATTTTTCGGAATAGCTTGAGAAGGATAGGTATTATCTCTGCTTTAAACGTCTGGTAGAACTCCCCTGGGAAGCCATCTGGTCCTGGACTCTTATTTGTTGGGAAATTTTTGATGACCGATTCAATTTCTTCACTGGTTATGGGTCTGTTCAAGCTTTCTATTTCCTCCTGATTGAGTTTTGGAAGAGTGTGAGTGTTTAGGAATTTGTCCATTTCTTCCAGGTTGTCCAGTTTGTTGGCATATAATTTTTCATAGTATTCCCTGATAATTGTTTGTATCTCTGAGGGATTGATTGTAATAATTCCATTTTCATTCATGATTTTATCTCTTTGGGTCATCTCCCTTTTCTTTTTGAGAAGCCTGGCTAGAGGTTTGTCAATTTTGTTTACTTTTTCAAAAAACCAACTCTTGGTTTCGTTGATCTGCTCTACAGTTTTTTTTAGATTCTATATTGTTTATTTCTGCTCTGATCTTTATTATTTCTCTTCTTCTGCTCGGTTTAGGCTGCCTTTGCTGTTCTGCTTCTATTTCCTTTAGGTGTGCTGTTAGATTTTGTATTTGGGATTTTTCTTGTTTCTGGAGATAGGCCTGGATTGCAATGTATTTTCCTCTCAGGACTGCCTTTGCTGCGTCCCAAAGCGTTTGGATTGTTGTATTTTCATTTTCATTTGTTTCCATATATTTTTTAATTTCTTCTTTAATTGCCTGGTTGACCCACTCATTCGTTAGTAGGGTGTTCTTTAACCTCCATGCTTTTGGAGGTTTTCCAGACTTTTTTCTGTGGTTGATTTCAAGCTTCATAGCATTGTGGTCTGAACGTAAGCATGGTATAATTTCAATTCTTGTAAACTTTTGAAGGGCTGTTTTGTGACCCGGTATGTGATCTCTCTTGGAGAGTGTTCCATGTGCACTCGAGACGAAAGTATATTCTGTTGCTTTGGGATGCAGAGTTGTAAATATATCTGTCAAGTCCATGTGATCCAATGTATCATTCAGGACCCTTGTTTCTTTATTGACCGTGTGTCTAGATGATCTATCCATTTCTGTTAGTGGAGTGTTAAAGTCCCCTGCAATTACCACATTCTTATCAATAAGGTTACTTATGTTTGTGAGTAATTGTTTTATATATTTGGGGGCTCCTGTATTCGGTGCATAGACATTTATAATTGTTAGCTCTTTCTGATGAATAGACCCTCTAACTATTATATAATGCCCTTCTCCATCTCTTGTTACAGCCTTTAATTGAAAGTCTAGTTTGTCTGATATAAGTATGGCTACTCCAGCTTTCTTTTGGCTTCCAGTCACATGATAAATAGTTCTCCATCCCCTCACTCTCAATCTAAAGGTGTCCTCAGGTCTAAAATGAGTCTCTTGTAGACAGCAAATAGATGGGTCTTGTTTTTTTATCCATTCTGATACCCTATGTCTTTTGGTGGTGCATTTAGTCCAATTACATTCAGTGTTATTATAGAAAGATAGGGGTTTAGAGTCATTGTGATGTCTGTAGGTTTCATGCTTGTATCTATGTCTCTGGTACTTTGTCTCACAGGATCCCCCTTAGGATCTCTTGTAGGGCTGGTTTAGTGGTGATGAATTCCTTCAGTTTTTGTTTGTTTAGGAAGACCTTTATCTCTCCTTCTATTCTAAATGACAGACTTACTGGATAAAGGATTCTTGGCTGCATATTTTTTCTGTTCATCACATGGAAGATTTCCTGCCATTCCTTTCTGGCCTGCCAAGTTTCAGTAGAGAGATCGGTCACGAGTCCTATAGGTCTCCCTTTATATTTTAGAGCACATTTGTCTCTATCTGCTTTCAGAATTTTCTCTTTATCCTTGTATTTTGCCAGTTTCACCTTGATATGTCTTGCAGAAGATCGATTCAAGTTACGTCTGAAGGAGTTCTCTGTGCCTCTTGGATTTCAGTGCCTTTTTCCTTCCCCAGATCCAGGAAGTTCTCAGCTATTATTTCTTCAAGTACACCTTCAGCACCTTTCCCTCTCTCTTCCTCCTCTGGAATACCAATTATACGTAGATTATTTCTCTTTGGTGCATCCCTTAGTTCTCTAATTTTCTCCTCATACTCCTCGATTTTTTATCTCTCTTTTTCTCAGCTTCTTCTTTTTCCATAATTTTACCTTCTAGTTCACGTGTTCTCTCCTCTGCCTTTTCAACCTGAGCCGTGGTCGTCTCCATTTTATTTTGCAGCTCATTAATAGCATTTTTTAGCTCCTCCTGGCTGTTCCTGAGTCACTTGATCTCTGTAGCAATAGACTCTCTGCTGTCCTTTATACTGTTTTCAAGCCCAGTGATTAATAAATTCACTTTCTGTTATATTGCTTAAATAGTAGTTGATCAGTTTGTTAGCTATCGTTACTTCCTGGAGTTTCTTTTGAGGAGAGTTCTTCTGTTTCGTCATTTTGGATAGTCCCTGGAGTGGTGCAAGACTGCAGGGCACTTCCCCTGTGCTGTCTTGAATAACTTGCGTTGGTGGGCACAGCCGCAGTCAGACCTGATCTGCCCCCAGCCCATCACTGGGTCCACAGTCAGACTGGTGTGTGCCTTCTCTTCCCCTCTCCTAGGGGCAGGATTTACTGTGGGGTGGCGTGGCCCATCTGGGCTACTTGCACACTGCCAGGCTTGTGGTGCTGGGGATCTGGTGTATTAGCTGGGGTGGATCAGCAGGGTGCACAGGGGTGGGAGGGGCAGGCTCAGCTCACTTTTCCTTTGGTGATCTGCTTCAGGAGGGGCCCTGAGGCACTGGGAGGGAGTCAGACCCGCTGGAGTGATGGATCCGCAGATGCACAGCGTTGGGTGTTTGCAGGGTACAAGCAAGTTCCCTGGCAGGAACTGGTTCCCTTTGGGATTTTGGCTGGGGGATGGGCAAGGGAGATGGCGCTGGTGAGCGCCTTTGTTCCCAGCCAAGTTGAGCTCTGTAGTCCGGGGCTCAGCAACTCTCCCTCCCATTCTCTGAGCAGAGCCATTAGCTTATAACCTTTCAGATGTAAAGTCCCGCTCGCTGTCAGAACACACTCCGTCCGGCCCCTCCGCTTTTGCGAGTCATACTCGGGGGCTCTGCTTGGCTGGCGGGCCACCCCTCTGCCCCGGCTCCCTCCTGCCAGTGCATGTAGCGTGCACCACCTCTCTGCCCTTCCTACCCTCTTCCGTGGGCCTCTTGTCTGCACTTGGCTCTGGAGACTCCATTCTGCTAGTCTTCTGGTGGTTTTCTGGGTTATAGAGGCAGGTGTAGGTGGAATCTAAGTGATCAGCAGGACAAGGTGAGCCCAGCGTTCTCCTATGCCGCCATCTTCCCCAGGTCTCCCGCTATTAATGCTTTAAACAGTTGTCTATTAGATCGGTCAATAGTAAGAATAACAAAATATTTTATTTTACCTATTCTTTTCTCAATGATTTTCCTTTGTTAATGTATTTCTGCATTTCTGAAATATATGTTTTTTTCTTTTACCTCTAGAACTTCTTTTAACAATGATTCTTCCAAGGCAGGTTTGAAAGCAATGAATACTCTATTTTTTTGTTTGTCTGATATGTTTTTATCTCTCCTTTACTTTTGAAGGATCATTTTACTGAATATATAATTCTATGATGGTAGTTTTGTCATTTCAAAACTTTAAATAGTTCACTTTCTTATATTTTGTATGGCTTCTGGAAGTCTGCTGTAATTAATCACTTAAAGCTCTTTACATATTGTAGCTAAAACTGGAGGCCTGTAGGGGTGCCTGGGTGGCTCAGTAGGTTAAGCAGCCAACTTCGGCCTAGGTCATGATTTCACAGTTTGTGGGTTTGAGCCCTGCATCAGGCTCTGTGCTGACAGCTCAGAGCCTGGAGCCTGTTTCAGATTCTGTGTCTCCGTCTCTTTCTACTGGTCCCTGGCTCACACTCTGTCTCTCTCTCAAAAATAAACGAACATTATAAATAAATAAATAAATAAATAAATAAATAAATAAAACTGGAAGCCTCTTAAGAATTTTATTTTTACTTAAAATTTTAATTTATACAGTCTGATTCTAGATAAAAGATAGAAAATAATGATTTAAAAGCTGAGTACTTCTATACTAAAATCTTGTTAAAGTAACAACAGTTAATAATGGTTGGTTAGCAAAAGACAAAATCAAAAAATGTGATTCAAATCAAATTATGCAAGGGGAATAACATTTTTCCTAACTTTGAGGTAATACCCTACAGTGGACAAATTGCATATTAATGACCAAGTCAAACTAGAACCTGTAATTTGAAGCAGAAATGACTACTTAACATCTTTCATATGATTTGTTCTAGCAGTATGACATTGACCATATTTTAGTATATGTATCAGTATTTAGGTCTGACAGAGTGCTTGAGGCCTTCAAATAATAAGGGACAAAGCCTTCAAATATTCCAAATATTCACTGTCAATGTCGATCAGATATGACCCCCTGAAGTTTAGAGAAGTGGGGTATATACAAATTCACACATAAAGTCATTGCTTAATTTTTTTCTAAATAAAAATGTATAATGTAATAAATTAGTTTAGTAAAATTTTAGCTGCTAAGTAACATGTATTTATTATCCCTATTAAAAATATAATGTTTTCATTTAATATCATACATTAACTTCATCTATAGGAAAATATATTGTCTATCCAAAAACAAAAAGTTACTTTCTATCTAATTAACATGTGTAATATATAAAGAGAAGAGTTTTAGATAATTATTTTTTGTAAAAAATTTAAATTAAAAAAATAAATAAAAATTTAATGTAAATTTAATAGTATTCACATTTGACCTTTCTGCAAATATAAGAGCAATCTGCCTATTTAGACCTGTTGTAAGGCTTCTATGTAACTTGTAATTCATTTTGTAAAATCAATGGATTTTGAGATTTCATAGCAGAAAATTATTTAAACAATTAAATTAAAACTACATATGTGTTTAATATATTTATAACATATATACATATAAAGCATATATATTACATGATAATTTATCATTTTTTGCATCATTCTCTTTTTTTCCCAATTGAGTCATTTCTTTACCTATTATGTGTTAGCTAAAATATAAACTGTTCAGGAAACCCTCTGAGTCCTTAGGACTGTTTAGCTCATTCTTCTATGTGTTTTCTTAGTTTTTTAAATATACTCATGGTGTTCTACCACTGATTACATTATATCATGATTAATGTTGTAATCTCTCTCCACTGCTCTGCAACTTTCTTAAGAAAAGTGATTACTCTATGTCAGTATATTCTTGCATTCTGGCATATGTTAAGTAAAAACTGTTGGTTGCAGAAATGATTGAATGAATGAATGGAAATAAAACAGAATATATTATTTTTTTTGTACTTTTTTTTAAAAATATAATTCTTACATGGATAACCAAAACATGGATACTTCTGGCTAAAGGACCATAGAATCAAAGGTTCTGTTTAATGTAATTATCCCCCCTCACCTCTCGAGGAGAGGGAGAGATAACCTGACAGTGAGTGTAGTTCTAAATTTAAAAGTACCACCCAATTGGGGAATTTTTCTATTCCAAATACTGAAAAAATGGGTACAATTATTATTACCTAAATATTAGTCTGTCTTTATTAGGCATATGATCAGGTATTATTCCATTATTCACTGTTAAATGCCATCATTGTAATATTACGAGTAGTTTTAGGATTAAAATTAGAAGCACAGGCTATTTAAATTTGTTTAGATTGAATAGGTGGACTATGGAATGAGGATCAGGTTCATGACTACTCACCTTCAGTCGTGGTTTTGCTTAAAAGCAAGAGTTTGAAAAGGCATCTATCTAGCTTCTCTACACCTCCCATAAAACAGAAGCCTTGAATACGTGTACAAATACTGGAAGCATCCCTTTTCCAAAGAAGGCATGTTGTTGACTAGACTACTGCCTGTGTTGAATTGGAACAAGAATACATTTTAGAATGAGGCAAATATGGGACTAGCCTCCATCCTATACTGGCAGGTATTCGCTACAATGCCTAACTCAGAGGTTTATTTTGAGGATTAAATAAAATGACATATGGAAGGACCCAGCACATGATCTAAAATCTAGTAATTGCTCATTCTGTTCATCACTTGACAATTAAGTATTAAATAATCATCATGCCTAAAGTGACTTAATGGTGGGTTGGGTGTATCAAAGATGTGAACAATGTTTGATTTTTTTTTCTCAAAAATAACTTGACTCAATATCCTAAAGAGTGCTTAAACACATTTCTGAGGGAACCACTGTAAAATCACTGGAAATGTGACAATATATATATTGGAGTATATATACTCCTTGGGTAATTCCGATAAACTTTAAATAAAAAATAAAAAAAAATTAGCTTTAAGGCTGATTTCATCTGTTTTCTAAGGGAAACATACTTATGGCTTACTGCATAATAAACATTCAGAAAATAACTAATACGTATTGATTGAGTCCTGTGTACTATGAACAATGCTAATATTTTCTACATTTTTCTTATTTAATCTCACAGTTGCATTTAATGCCTACCATTATATTATATTAGAACTTTATATTGATTTTTCAGCATAATGCATATGTTTTCAGACTTACTTCTTGACATAAGAGCATATGAATCTGGTTGAATCTCATTTTTCCCATCTATATATCAAGGTTGTGGTAAATTGAATAGTCATGTATGTGAAATTATTTTAAAACCACTAAAACCCTCTATAAATGTTGGTATTCTGATATTACCATTAATAAAATTAAGAAAAGCATGTTCTTTCAAGAATTACTACTATAAATGGTATATATGAGTGCTAATTTTAATTAGTTTAAAGATTTATTTTTTAATTTAAGGATAATGTTACTTGATATTGGTCTTCTTTGGGAAATAATTCCTTTATTCTCTAAAACAGGCTCTATAACAATTAGTATATTTGTAGAATATCATATTTCAGACAGAATAATTTTCTCTCATAAAAAGAATAAGCTGAAGATAAGCCTTCATTCTACCACTTTCTAACATCTTATACTATAAGTATTTCTGAAGCTGTTTACTGAAAAAAATACGTAGATTAAAACAGTTTATTCAAGCACAATATGTCCATCTGTATTACTCTGTTCATTGCTGGGAGCATATCTAAGTAATCTTCTCATCTCAGTTAGCCAATATATTTGCCTCTTCCTGGTCTCTGCCTTCACATTCTTATGTCAGAACACGCTACGCAAAGAACTCTAAGTGATATTTAAAAATATGTAATTCAGAATATTACACTCCTTTGCTTAACAAAATTCTAATTTCTCTAGGATGAAATTCAATTGTTTTTTAATAGGCAGAGGCTCTCGATGGTTTGATCTTTGGTTACCATGTTAGTATCTCTTATGTTCCAATCACACTAGTTAGTTATGTTTTGTAGAATTCTTCCTGCTTTGAATATCTCTCTCCAAATGGCATTTTTTTTTTACTTAATTTCATAAAGACATAACTCATATATGGTTTGTTTCTTTGGTAAACTTTGACAGTGATGTGGTTGACAAGTAAGAGCTTCTCAATAAATATCCCATAAGTGAATAAATAAATTAGTGAATAAAAATCAATGTATTAAATAGGAAATTGCAGTGCATCTATATGAAGATATTTAAATATATTAGTTGATCCATGAGGAATTATATTTTATTCTTCTTTATTTTAGCAACTTGAAATATCTACTTATCTATTTCAAAGACAAGAAGTAAAATTATACCATTTGAGTTAAGTTGACCAAAGAGTTATATTTGCAAGACAAATTTTCTACAGTGTTTTATTGGAAATAGTATGTAGTTGATAATCATCCTCATCTACACTTTCTTTTCAAAAGATTCTATATAAATCCAGTTATTTATAAAATGAATTAAGTGACTTGCATTGGTATTTTAATGGAGAAGCTATGGGGTATCTATAATTGGAATTCCAGTAATGTGTTAACTTTTCCATTGGGCACTTAGAGTATTAGCTATGCACAATATTCCTTCCTCTTGATCTATAACGTATATCAGATTGCAAAATATGCATTACTGGAATAACCTCAAAATATAACTTTTCTTATCCCATTCGGTGTCACAGTGTGGTAGGATAAAGAAGTACAATGATCCCTTTAGATCTATTATATATTTAAATGTCATATTTTAAAAATAAATTTCAGCAAATGTGACTGCAAGAATCCATTTATGTTTTATGTACTATTCGTTCTACTTAGAGTCAAATCTTTAGGAAAAGAAAGGCAGTAAAAACAAATGCAAAATGTTTCATTAGGGTAACCCTTTAAAGAAAATACCCTAACATTATAACCAAATTAAGTTAATCAGCACTGCTGGTCGCCTCTTTTAAAAAATCATTTTCATAGTTAACTGGGAAATCTTGTAACCCCATGCCAACTATGTGTTAGCTAGCTCTATTTGTGTGTGTGTGTGTGTGTGTGTGTGTGTGTGTGTGTGTGTCTGCATTTTGAGCGCACATGTCACATGTGCCCAAGCTATCCAGAGTCTTATTTAGATTCTTTATTTTTAACTGCAAATTCCAGGACTCTAAACAACACTCCACCAGTTCCAACCAGTTTATTTCTGGAGAATCTACCTTTAGCTCCCACATGCTATTAAAGTAGAATGTGTTTAAACTTTTGTTTAAGAGAGGTAGAATGATGTTCTAAGAGACAGAAAATAAATGAAGTAGATATTTTAACTGATAATTGCAAAAGAAAGACTGACGAATTTTATATCTTTTGGGTACCAGGAATCCCCTGAAGAATTATAGAATGACAAAGAAAGTGCCTTTCCTCTAATCCTCCCTTTATTTTATAGCTATCCAAAACTTGGTACCAACACCGCATGCAGGAGACACCCTAGAATATATTTACAAACATTTTTTTATTCATATCAGGAATGTAAGACAGATCCAGAATGAACATAGCATTTCAATCTCAACTCTCATTTAATCTGACCCCATGGGACCTAATCAATTTTAAAATTCTCTGTTTCTTCATCATAGACACATATAAATTGAAATGTATTTCCTAGGTATTGAGGATAGTGCTAACTGTATGCCTTCCTTGGGAAAATTGAGAAGAAAGCCACACACATTTTCTTCTTTAGGGTTTAATTCTCTTGAATAAATCTGAGTGAAAAATTTGTAACTGTGCTATACAACATGCATTTGGGTTGAATCAGCAGCATTTCCATCATCCAAGGATAAGAGATTAGAATCTTAGGTCCCAGCCTGGATCCACTAAATCAGAATCTGAATTTTAGCAAGATAACAGGGAATTTATATGTGTATACAATTTTGAGAAGAACTGATATTTTCATTAAAGCATTAAAAGTTTTCATTCAATTTTTTAAATTAAAATTTCACTCCATAATTTAGATGCTATGGGGCAGAAATTACAAAAAGTTACAGCAAGAATGCCCCCCTCCTTTTTTTCCCCATTTCCATGACATCTGAGAACCCCTCTGGGAAGACTTGATACTCAGGGTAAAATCTTAAATTGTCTTTAATTACATGTCTGGCAGTTGACAATAGGTATCAGTTGAGAAACTAAGAAAAATAAAACTGAGAAAGTTTTATTTTAAACTTACCGTGTTCTCATTCCTTTATATTTAACAGTTCATTCTTCAGCTTTCTCTTCTCAGATTTATCATCAGATTTTATCTCTTTTCAGATTCTTCTCATTGAGAAGAGACAAAATGGTCTTTTTCATATTCTCTGTTAAAATATTTTTAGCTAGATCATTGAGTTATTTCCTTTAATACATTTCCTATTTTCCACATTACTACAGGTAATAGCTTTACCAAAGTCTCTTCTTTTACATAACAAGAAAGATTATAAGAGACATACCCTGGCCCTCAAGGGTATGAAGGTTGTACACAACATGGTAGGTGGGTGCTTCTCACCTACAGTAGTAATTTAGCAAGAGAAAAAACTTGGCTTAAGTTATAGTATAGACAATTTATATTGTATCTAATGTACACTTTACAAAGCATAGGAAAAGTTAAACAATAGGAAGAATTGTTTGAGTAGATGTCATCATGGCTATGATGGTTAATTTTATGTGTCAACTTGACTGAGCCATGGAATGTCCAGGTATCTGGCTAACCATTATTTCTGGGTGTGCCTCAGAGGATATTTCTGGAAGAGATTAGCATTTGAGTCAGTGGATTGGACTGGGTGAAGCAGATAGTTTTCCTCAGTGTGAGTAGTCATCATCCAATCTTTTGACCTGACTAGAACAAAAAGGAGTAAGAAGGGAGAACTTGCCCTCCTGACCTGACTATGGAGTTAGGACATTAGTCTTCTCATGTTCTAGGACTGGGAATTGTACTGTCAACTCCCCCCCCCCCCCCCAACCGATTCTCAGGCCTTTGGATTTGGACTGAACTACACCACTTGTTTTCTGGAACATAGGAGTCAATGTCCTCATCATGTTGCATTATTTAAGTAGCATCAGTGCCACAGCATAAATGTGTTTTGACAATTTGGGTGATATCACACAAAAGTTGGAAGATTAGAGATTATCAGGAATTAATTTGATTTATCTTTCTACTTTAAGGTAGAACTGAACCTGACTTAAAATGCACAGAATTTACGAAATTCTTTATAATGTCCTTTGCAACATTTAAGATCTACTGCCTAACTATATCCTGAGTATAATTGAAATTTATGCCTTTGACTTACTTTCTCTAGAAACTTAGTAGCTGTTCTTTTGTACTGTGCTTTTGTAGCCACTAGTTAGATGAAAATAAAATTCTTTTTTAAGAGAGAGGTTTATTCAGAATGCAACTTTCATGTTTTTTCTTCCAATTATGTGTAAAAGAATTTAGATTTTAATAATTTTGTAGATAACTAATATATATTTGTAACCATCCTCTGACAAGCTATTTAAATACCATTGTATTATAAAATCATAATTGGGGTATTTCTTAATTTTCCCTGAGTAATAACATATTTATACATATAGTACAGTCTTTTAAACACAACACACCTCAACATTTATTGGGATTGGGTGCTTCTGATATATAATTTCATTTAAATTAAGGTCTAAGAAAATGCTGAGAAAAAAAGGACTAGTTAATTTTTTTTTTTGTTTTTATCAACAAATTTCCTTCTTTGCCACCAAATCTACTGAACAACACAAGAGAAAAAAAGCAAAACAAAACAAAAACAAACAAATAACAAAACTGTGGATTGTGCTATAATAAATTCATTGCTTCCATTATCAATTGATCCGTCTTCAAAATACCTGTAGTTGGCACATTTTCATGTCATTCTCCACAAACTATTCTAAATCTTTATCACCCTTCTCAGGCACTTCCATCTCTTTCTTTCTGTGGATGTACTTGTTTCTGGGAAATAGAGATAGATTCAGCTATAATGGATACTCTCTGTGTTCGATGTCCTTCTAAAGGGGGTTCAAGGGATTTGGGGGACAAACATTTTTTAAAAAGAGATGACCAAGAACTTACAGTAGTAGCACACACAAACTTAGTTTGTGAGACTCTGACATGTGAGGATGTAAGGAAGTGTCTCACAGCCAGAGACTTTCCAAAGGCTATAGAGGCATGGGAGACACAATCCAGAAGGGGGTCAAGGGATCACAGAGGGAGTTACATGTCTAGGTAATGTTGAGTGACAGAATGACAGAGAGTTTCTGCGTCATAGAGCTCAGAAAGACTTGAGATCTTTATATTTTCAGATTTTATATTACTTATTTTTTTTTAATTTTTTTTTCAACGTTTATTTATTTTGGGGACAGAGAGAGACAGAGCATGAACGTGGGAGGGGCAGAGAGAGAGGGAGACACAGAATCGGAAACAGGCTCCAGGCTCTGAGCCATCAGCCCAGAGCCTGATGCGGGGCTCGAACTCACGGACCGCGAGATCGTGACCTGGCTGAAGTCGGACGCTTAACCGACTGCGCCACCCAGGCGCCCCAGATTTTATATTACTTATAACTAGCAGATGGTGGGTGTAGGTTTGTGGATTAGGCAAAGCAGGCAGTATGGACATAGCTAAAGATCTTATTTGGGCTATATTTAAAACAATACAATGTATAAAAATTTCGATTTAGTACCAGCACACTTTTGAGCTAAAGGGTCTCAGCAAATGATCAATGTAGGGGCCAATATTAAAGACTATCCTTGTTGACTCATCAGGAAATAAGGTTTATCAGTAGGACCTTTCTTCATCTGGAACATCATTTGTGAAGTATCCCAGGAACAAAAGCATCTGTTGGTCTTAAGAAATTAACACTTCATCAGAACATGGGATAACTCAGTATTTACCTTGAGTCTTTATTAACTATATTGAATTAATAAGGGGAAAAACTACCAAGAATATTAGGAATCTTTTCATGTTTCCCTCCCTAAAACATAAGATTGTGATTACATGCCTTTAGGTTACCCAAGTGTATACCTTAATGTAATAATGGAATAATGGGAACTGAAAGAATATTTTTGATTATCTCTTTGTGCTCTGTGCCCCATAGCAAAAGATAATCATTAAATCCTTTATTTTTCCCAAAGGTGAGTGTTAAACCTATTATTTGTCTTTGACATCTGCTTCAAATACCTCTTTATCATCTATCTATCTATCTATCTATCTATCTATCTATCCATCCATCCATCAATCTATTTATCTATCATCTATTTATCATCTATCTATTGGTCTATCTACCTCTCATGTATCATCTACTTTATTTGTTTTTTCTTTTTAAGTTTTTATTTAAATTCCAGTTAGTCAACATACAGTATAATATTAGTTTCAGGTGTACAATTTAGTGATTCATCACTTACATACAATACCCAGGGATCATTACTACTACTGCCCTTTCTAATACCCATCACCCATTTAACCCATTACCCCCACCCACCTCCCTTCCAGTGACCCCCAGTTTGTTATCTATAGTTAAGAGTCTGTTTTCTGGTTTGCGACTTTTTTTTCCCTTTTATTCCCCTATATTATGTTCATCTGTTTTGTTTCTTAAGTTCCACATATAAGTGAAGTTGTATGGTTTTGTCTTTCTCAGACTGACCTATTTAGCTTAGCATAATCCTCTCTAGATCCATCCATGTCCTTGCAAAGGGCAAGATTTCATTCTCTTTGATGGCTGAGTAATATAATATTCCATTGTATATATATATATGCCACATATTTCTCTATTCATCAGTTGATGGACATTTGGAGTCTTTCCATAATTTGTCAATTTATTATAATGACACTATAAACATTGGGGTACATACATTACTGCACACAGTATTTTTGTATCCTTTGGGATCCACTTGGTAGTGCATTTGCTGGGTTGTAGGGTAGTTCTATTTTTAACATTTTGAGGAATCTCCACATTGTTTTCCAGAGTGGCTGCACCAGTTTGCATTCCCACCAAGAGTGCAAAAGTGTTCCCTTTTCTCCTCATCCTTGACTACACCTATTGTTTCCTGTGTGGTTAATTTTAGCCATTCTGACAGCTGTGATGTGATATTTCATTATGATTTTGATTTGTATTTCCCTGATGATCAGTGATGTTGAGCATCTTTTCATGTGTCTGTTAGTCATTTGTATGTCTTCTTCAGAGAAATATCTCTTCATGTCCTCTGCCCATTTCTTAACTGGATTATTCGTTTTGGGATATTGAGTTTTATAAGTCCTTTATATATACTTGATAATAATTATTTATCAAATATGTCATTTGCAAATATCTCCTCCCATTCTGAAGGTTGCCTTGTAGTTTTTTGTCATGGTACAGAAGATTTTTATCTTGAAAAATCCCAGTAGTACATTTTTGCTTTGATTCCCTTGCCTCAGGAGACATATTTACTAAGAAGTTGCTATGGCTGATGTCAAAGAGGTTACTACCTATGTTCTTCTCCAGGATTTTCAGGATTTTCTATCTCACATTTGGGTCTTTCACCCATTTTGAATTTATTGTGTACGTTGTAAGAAAGTGGTCCAGGTTCATTCTTCTGCATGTTCCTGTCCAGTTTTCCCAACACCGTTTGTTGAAAAGAGACTGACCCCAGCCCCGCCCCCATTGGATATTTTTTCCTGTTTTGTTGAAGATTAGTTTACCATATAGCTATAGTTGTTGGTCCATTTCTGAGTTTTCTAATCTATTCCATTGATCCATGAGTCTGTTTGTGTGCCAGTACCATACTGTCTTGATCATGACAGCTTTGTAACATTAACTTGAAGCCCAGAATTGTGATGCCTCCAGCTTTGCTTTTCTTTTTCAAGATTGATTTGAATTTTCAGGGTCTTTTGTGGTTCCATACAGATTTTAGGATTGTTTGTTCTAGCTCTATGAAAAATGCTGCTGATATGTTGATAGGGATTGTATTATATGTGTCGATTGTTTTGAGTAGTATAGACATTTTAACAATCTTTGTCCTTCCAATCCATGAGCATGAAATGTTTTTCCATTTCTTTGTGTCATCTTCAATTTCTTTCATCAGTGTTCTAGGGTTTTCAGAGTACAGATTTTTTTAGCTCTTTGGTTAGTTTTATTTCTAGGTATCTTATGGTTTTTGATACAATTGTAAATGGGATTGATTCTTTTATTGCTCTTTCTGCTGCTTCTTTATTGGTGGATAGAAATGCAATAGATTTCTGGACATTGAATTTGTATCTTACCACTTTACTGAATTCCTGTACCAGTTCTAGAAATTTCTTGGTAGAGCTTTTTGAGTTTTCTATATAGAGTATCATGTCATCCTTAAACTTTGAAAGTTTGACTTCTCCCTTGCCAATTTGGTTGCCTTTTATTTCCTTTTGTTTTCTGATTGCTGAAGCTAGGACTTCCAGTACTATGATAAGTAACAGTGGTGAAAGTGGACATCCCTATCTTGTTCCTGACCGTAGAGGAAAGGTTCTCAGTTTTTCCCCATTGAGGATATTAGCTGTGGGTTTTCATATATGGCCTTTATTATGATGAAATATGTTCCCTCTATCCCTCCTTTTTAAAGGGTTTTTATCATGAATCAATGTTGTACTTTGTTAGATGTTTTTTCTGCATCTATTGAGAGGATCATATGGTTCTTATTCTTTATTTTATTAATGTGGGGTATAACACTGATTGATTTGAGAATACTGAACCACCCTTACAATCCGGTAATAAATCCTACTTAATTGTGGTGAATGATTCTTTAAATGTAATACTGGATTTGATTTACTAGTATTTTGTTGAGAATTTTTACATTCATGTTCATGAGGGATATCAGCCTGTAATTCTGTTCTTTAGTTGGGTGTTTTGGTTTGAGAATCATGGTAATGCTGGTCTCATGGAATGAGTTTGGAAGTTTTCCTTCCATTTCTATTTTTTGGAAGAGTTTGAGAATAGATATTAGCTCTTCTTTAAATGTTTGGTAGAATACCCCCATGAAGCCATCTGACCCTAGACTTTTGTTGTTGAGAGATTTTTGATTATGGATTCAATTTCTTTGCTGGTTACTGGTCTGTTCAAGTTTTCTATTTCTTTATGTTTCAGTTTTGGTAGTTTATATATTTCTAGGAATTTATCCATTCCTTCTAGCTTGTATGATTTGTTAGCATATAACTTTTCATAATATTATCTTATAATTGTTTGTATTTCTATGGTATTGGTTATGATCTCTCCTCTTTCATTTGTGATTTTATGTATTTGGGTCCTTTCTCCTTTTGTTTGATAAGTATGGGTAGGGGCTTATCAATTTTATTAATTCCTTCAAAGAACCATTTCTTGGTTTCATTGATCCATTCTACTGTTTTTTTGTTTTGTTTGTTTGATTGTTTCTATATCATTTATTTCTGCTCTGATCTTTATTAATATTTTTCTTCTGCTGCTGGTTTTAGCCTTAGTTTGTTATGCTTTTTCTAGCTCCTTTAGGTGTAAGGTTAGGTTGTTTATTTGAGATTGTTCTTGCTTCTTGAGGTAGGCCTGTATCGCTGTATATTTGCCTCTTATGAGTGCTTTTGCTGTACCCCAAAAGTTTTGGACTGTCGTGTTTTCATTTTCATTTGTTACCATATTGAGGCCTGATTTTTTACCTAGTATGTGATCTGTTCTGGAGAATATCCTATGTGCATTCAAGAATGCTTATTCTGCTGCTTTAGAATGAAATGTTCTGAATATATGTGTTAAGTCCATCTGGTCCAGTGTGTCTCAAAGCCGTTGTTTCCTTGTTGATTTTCTGCTTTGATGATCTGTCCATTGTTGTAAGGGGGGTGTTAAAGTCCCCTATTATTTTTGCATTATTAGCAATGAGTTCCTTTATGCTTTTATTAATTCTTTTATATTTTTGGGTGTTTCAGGTTGGGGGCATAAATATTTATAATTGTTAGATCTTTTTGTTGGATAGACCCCTTTATTATGATATAGTGTCCTTCTTCATCTCTTCTTACAGTCTTAGGTTTAAAATAGAGTTTGTGTAACTCCACACCCAAAAAACAAATAACCCAGTGAAGAAATGGGCAGAAAACATGAATAGACACTTCTCTAAAGAAGACATCCAGATGGCCAACAGGCACATGAAAAGATGTTCAGCGTCGCTCCTTATCAGGGAAATACAAATCAAAACCACACTCACGTATCACCTCACACCAGTCAGAGTGGCCAAAATGAACAAATCAGGAGACTATAGATGCTGGAGAGGATGTGGAGAAACGGGAACCCTCTTGCACTGTTGGTGGGAATGCAAATTGGTGCAGCCGCTCTGGAAAGCAGTGTGGAGGTTCCTCAGAAAATTAAAAATAGACCTACCCTATGACCCAGGAATAGCACTTCTAGGAATTCATCCAAGGGATACAGGAGCACTGATGCATAGGGCCACTTGTACCCCAATGTTCATAGCAGCACTCTCAACAATAACCAAATTATGGAAAGAGCCTAAATGTCCATCAACTGATGAATGGATAAAGAAATTGTGGTTTATATACACAATGGAATATTACGTGGCAATGAGAAAAAATGAAATATGGCCTTTTGTAGCAACGTGGATGGAACTGGAGAGTGTGATGCTAAGTGAAATAAGCCATACAGAGAAAGACAGATACCATATGTTTTCACTCTTATGTGGATCCTGAGAAACTTCACAGGAACCCATGGGGGAGGGGAAGGAAAAAAAAAAAAAGAGGTTAGAATGGGAGAGAGCCAAAGCATAAGAGACTTAAAAACTGAGAACAAACTGAGGGTTGATGGGGGGTGGGAGGGAGGAGAGGGTGGGTGATGGGTATTGAGGAGGGCACCTTTTGGGATGAGCACTGGGTGTTGTATGGAAACCAATTTGTCAATAAATTTCAGAAAAAAAAATAAAAATTAAAAAAAATAAATAAAATAAAATAGAGTTTGTGTGATATAAGTATGGCTACTCTGGCTTTCTTTTGAAGCCCATTAGCATAATATATGGTTTTCTATCCCCTCACTTTCAATCTGCAGGTGTCTCTAGGTCTAAAATGAGTGTTTTGTAGGTGGCATATAGATAGGTCTTGTATTTATTTTCCATTCTGACACCCTTTGTATTTTGATTAGAACATTTAGTCCATTTATATTCAGAGTAATTATTGGTAGATATGTATTTAGTGCCTTTTTTTTACTTGTTTTCTTGTTGGGCATTTTCTATTTCTTTCTAGTCTTTGTTGTTTTTGATATTTCCTTCTCACTCAGAGTCCCCTTTAATATTTCTTGCAGGATTCATTTAGTAGTCAGGGACTCCTTTAGTTTTTGTTTGTCTGGGAAGCTCTTTATCTCTCCTTCTATTCTGAATGGTAGCCTTGCTGGATAGAGTATTCTTGACCATAAACTTTTCCCATTCAGCACGTTGAATATATCATGCCATTCCCTTTGGCTTGCCAAGTTTCTACGGAGAGATATGCTCCTAACCTTATTTGTCTTGTTTTGTAAGTTAGGGACTTCTTTTGTCTTGCTACTCTTAATATTTTTCCTTTATCACTATATTTTGCAAATTTAATTATAGTATGTCTTGGTGTTGACCTGCTTTTGTTGATTTTGGTGGGAATTCTCTGTGCCTCCTGGGTTTGGATGTCTGTGTCCTTCTCCAGATTAGGAGAAGTGTTCAGCTATTATTTCCTCAAATAAACCTACTTCCCCCTTTTCCCTTTCTTCTTCTGGGACTCCTATGATACATTTGATGGAGTCACTGAATTTCTTAAGTCTAATTTTGTGATCTAAGATTTTACTTTCCCTCATTTGTTAAGCTTCATTATTTTCCATAATTCTCTCTTGCATATAACTTATTAATTTCTCTGCTTCTTCTTGTGGTCATTACATTCTGTCAGTTTTGAATCTCAGTTATCACATATTTCATTTTGGGCCGATTGGTCTTCAGCTCTTTTATCTCTGTGGTATGGGTATCCCTGATATCTTCTATGTTTTTCTCAAGGCCGGCAAATATCCTTAGATTGTTGCCTTAAATTCTGGATCAGATCTGTTACTTTTATCTTTTTATTAGATCCCTGGCTATCACCTCTTCTTGTTCTCTTGAGACAGCTTCCTCCATCTTGGCATTTTGTCTAGGTTTTTGTCTTCTTTTCTATGATAGGAAAGCCTGTTGCGTTTCCTGTTCCTGAGAAGAATGGCTTCATGAAGAAGAGGTCATATATTGTCCAGGGCTTTGAGCTTCAGGAAGTGTGTCTGGTGTGTGCTGCATGCAGTCTGTTTTGACTGCTCCTTCCCTCAGGTCAGTCCTTTGCAGAGTTTATCCTTGCCTGCAGTGGGGACTGTTTGGACCTATATTCAGGGCTGTAGTAACTATATATTGCTATCAGAGCTATATGAGCTTTTTCTTTACATTTTTTGTCAAATTTTACTCTTCAGTAAATCAAATAATATAATTGCACTCTTAAATTTCATAAACACACTTAATTTATTTTAATGCAATATCTCAGTTATTTATTTTAATGCAGTATCTCAGTTATCTCAGTTATTTGCAACACTTTTTAAATAATCTCTGCTAATAATTTATATTACATTGAAAACGTGCATTGCAGACTAAATGATACCTGTTACCACCTCCAGGAAAAGCATCTACTGTGTGGAAAGATAGCAAAGAGCATACAGTGCCTACCACCAGGAGCAGCAGTTCCAGGATGTATCTCCCACTGTTTGGTTTATAGGGGTTGGAGTCACTAAGGAAGTCAAGAGTCACACATGCTCTGATGGAATGCCTTATTCACCTAGGGAAGGCAGAGAAATAGTCAATTCCCCATGGCCAAATGATCTTTCTAGGAGCCAGTACAAGGAGGTAGTCTTCTTGTGCTGCAGGCAAAGGACCCAATTTTCTTCCCACTAGGAACATATATAGTTGTGGGGTGTGCCAAATGATGTACACACATTAAGCAGAACAAAGAAGTACATATCAAGTCCAGAAAGGGAAAGATGTTTCCAAAGAAGTTGATATGCTCAGTGTGGGGTGTGAGGGCTCTTTATCTCCTTGAAGGTAACTGTCCCAGGCCCAAAGCACATACTTATGCAACCGTACCAGGGTGACTGTCTTTCCCAACATGTATCTAAAATTTATGTTAAAAATGGTTGTTTTACTTGAATTTTGTTGTGTATTAAAAAATTATAAATTTTAAAGATGCTAAATATTTCTTTCTCTAATTTTCTAACTAATTCTGAACATGGATAAATATCAAAAGACTGCATTGATAGTTTGACCTCAGTATTACCATCTTTGTATACTAAGAAGTTGAGTTTTCATAGCCTGGGGAAAAACAGGTTTATCTTAAATTAATAATCTCAGCTTTAGCATGTCCAAACATATATATATATATATATATATATATATATATATGTATATATATCTGTATATATATACATATTTATATATAATACTGTTAGATTTATATAATGTACTCTGCTTATGTGACTCTATCCTTTCCTGATCTGAGATCAGAAGGAATGTTCTTTGGGGCTCAGTTCAATTCAGTTCTTTTGTGTTAAAACAAGTATAATCAATTCTTGATTTACCATACAAAAGGGAACCAAGATTAGGAGAGAAAATTATTTAATATATAATATGGAAAATGTAATATTTCTCTTAGTATTTAATCTTATCTGTATCTAATACATAAAAGCATTTTTATAATTTTTCAGACATCATGCAAAAGTGTAAGGGCAATAGAAGTATAATGGAGTGATTCATTTGAAATATAACAAGAAATCTCCTGAGATTAAAAAGCTAGAGTGTGTTATTTTCTCCCCTCCCAAGAAGATATCCAGGCCATTGCGTCTGAGACATTTTATATGTCAGGCTTTCCTAATAGCCATAAGAAGTAAATAGATCTCCTCTTTTCGATCAGAGGGCTGGCTTGGTGCGTTATGAAGTACTTCCAAAAGTTCTAGTTCCAAGTGAGTGGGTTTGAAATGAGTAAGAAGACTAAATCTGGGGTGGAAGGGGGTGGTATAGAAACTCAAAAGGAAGAACTTAGGAAACAGGACAAAGACATGAACCCACTAGAATGAAACCTTCAAACTCGGTGTAATCACAGAGGAGATATAGCTGTGGGAATATTGGTTCTAGTTGGTCACACAGCTTAAAGACTCTGTAGGCTGTTACCATATTCAGGCTTGTTCAAAGGCCTGCCACACTTCCTGGAAGCAGAGCAGGACAGGAACTATCCTAAATAAAACAGTGCAAAATCACTTACTGGTGTTTTTCTTAGAATCCCATTAAATCTATAGGCCAGTTTAGGGATAACGGAAATCTCTATAATATTGATTCTTCCAATCATTGAAATCTTACATCTTTCTTTTTACAAAGGTTTTCCTCATTTCTCTCATATTTTTGGAGACTTTAGAGATCTTACAAATATTTTATTCACTTTCTAAGTTGTTTTTAAGTTTTCTTTACTTTTTTTCTATTTTGATAAAATATATATAACATAAAATGTACCTTTTTAACCATTTTCAAGTGTACCATTCAGTGGCACTCAATACATTCAGACAGACACTATAATGGCCTCTGACAGTGGTCACCAATGGTAAGTGTGGATATGATACGCGTCTCCAGTAGAAGAACTATAAAAAGAGCTCTGTGCAAATTATTGTGTGTTGTGTATAGTGATAAAAACATGGAAGCCCATTTACCAGTCCTCAAAGGCAAGCTCAACACACATAAGGACACTAATTTCCACTCATAAAGTAAATGTTCAGGCCTTGGGATATATGTTTGTTGTTTGTTTTGGTTTAGTTTGGCGACATTAGGTTAGTTTGGTTTGGTTTTATTTTCTCAAATGGATTTTCAGCCCTGTAACGTGGTTGCTGTTTGCGGGGTTAATTTTGTGACTGTGACTCCCTCTTGTCCTGCCAGTGCCTGCACTCCATTCCTAACAATAGCAGTTAACTTGAGATGCCTCCCACACGAGCAGACTTCTGGCACTTCAAGCCCACACTTCGGTGACTCTCCAGTCATGCCCACCTCTTCCCAGACACATACAGCTCCGGATAAGAACAGGGTTGGTCTTTTGGACCAATTTAGAAGACCAAAAGTTTACTGCCCACAAGCATTTCAATGCCAAGACTACCTTTGGGTATTTTAAATACAAAAGTTAAAATTGCATAATAGGAGGTGCCTTGGCTCAGTCAGTTAAGCATCAGACCTGTTCAGGTCATGATTTTGCAATTTGTGAGTTTGTGAGTTTGAGCCCTACAGTCAGGCTTTTTGCTGACAGCTCCCTCCCCCTGCTTGCACTCTGTCTCTTTCTCTCGCTCAAAAATAAATAAACATTAAAAAAATTGCATAGTGGTATTTGGCATATCAAGACACACATCGGTAGCGATTTTTCGCGTAGATGGCAATAATCATTCAATATTTTAGAAAAATGTGGACAGATTTGCAATTGGAAGTTGCTAAGCTCTTTTTATTAGCAAAGTGAAACTTTGAGATATGATGCCATGATTTATCATAAGATCCGTAAATTAAATCTTTGTTTTCAATTCATGGTATCACAAGAATAAAGTAGGATGATTCAGATATGTAAGCAAAAGACTCAGTATGCTTAAATGGAGAGAGAAGCATTGTTTCACATAATAAGCCACCCTGAAGATATAAACACTACTAGCAAGATATTTTGGCTCTGGATCTGCTTCTCTGCAAAGTAGAACTGTCCTTTACACATGTCTTTATTTTCAGGGAGGTAGCAATAACATTTCCAGGGAGAATAGCCAAACGCTGTTATGTCCAGAATCATAAATTCAAACTTCCTAGTATTTTTTTTTAAAGCAAGGAGGACACATTTCAGAAATGGCCTTCAGCTGACTAAACTTCACATTTTATTGAGATACAAGTGTGTGCCATTTGCTATACTACCCAGACTCTCAATACCACATTTCTGACACCTGGATAATTTGATTTGCTTCACTTTGTCTCACCTCAAGGATTTCTGAAGTGAAGAAATAGAAGGTTATTTACAATAATGCCTTTTATGGGGCTGCCTGGTGGCTCAGTGAGTTAAGCGTCCAACTCTTAATTTCACCTCAGGTCATAATCCCCCATCAGATCGAGCCCCACGTTGAGCTCTGCACTGACAGCACAGAGACTGCTTGCTGTTCTCTCTCTCCTTCTCTCTCTCAGAATAAATAAATAAGTGTTTAAAAGATTGAAAATAATGCCTTTTACATTATTATTAAAAGCATGTACACATTGGTATGATTTTGTTAATTGTTGGAGAGGAAGAGGGTAAAGATCAGAAGAGAAAGGAGAGATTCTAGTTGACTGGGAAAGAGACAAAGGTAATTTTGACTGATGACTAATAATGACCTGTTCTGTTGTACCACGAAGAAGTAAAAATTGCAGAGGACATAACTGTATGATATAAGTAAGAAAGGCCATAAGCACAAGAATGTTCTGCTTTGGCAAAGCTAAGCATGGTACATATGTGGCTTAAGTGCAGAGAACCACCCAATTTCAGAAAATAATCTTGAATTAGGCAATGAGTATTTCAATTTTCACCTTTGAAATGTGTTACGGATCAGCTCTATCATTGTAAGGCATCTGGCATCATCAAAATTTCTTAATCTTATATAGCAATAGGTCACTTGTAAGGGAAGTGATTTATTTGAAGCGATATAGGCACAAATCCCAACTCTGATGCAATGTTTGCCTTCTCTAATATTATTTCTTGTTATGAAAAAATCCACACTACCTTTTGCGTATTCAAGATGGGTAGTCAGTAATAAGGTGTTCATTTATTTATTTACCAATTATTATTTTTTTACATGTTTATTTTTGAGTGAGAGAGAGACAGAGAGAGAGAGCAGGGGAAGAACAGAGAGGGAGGGAGAATGGAAGATGAGGCAGGCTGTAGGGTCTGAGCTGTCAGCACAGAGTCTGATGCCAGGCTCGAACTCACGAACCGCGAGATCATGACCTGAGCCAAAGTCGGTCGCTTAACCTACAAGCCACTTACACAAAGTCGGTCGCTTAAGAGGTCGCTTAACATACTTATTTACCAATTATTATTGAAATATATCCTGTCACAGTAATGTTCTAATGCTGGTGAACAAAACAAGCCTTTGTTCTTGTGACTTTAATTCTAGTGTGTGTGCTGGTGATGAGGTTTGAGGAAATAAATAAATAAAAATTAAATATATATCAAATGGTGAATAGGAGCTATGAAGAAAAAGAAAAGGTGTAAGAAGGCAGAGTGACAGCAGTAAGTGTTCTTTAGTGAAGTGTGATCTGAAAGTTCACTTAAAATTTTTTTTTAATGTTTATTTACTTATTTTGAGAGAGAGAAAGACAGAGAGAGAGGGAGATATGGACTCCAAACCAGGCCCCAGGCTCTGAGCTGTCAGCACGGAGACCAACGCGAGGCTTGAACTCATAAACTGTGTGATCATGACCTGAGCTGAAGTTGGATTCTTGCCCAACTGAGCCACCCAGTTGCCCCTGAAAGATCACTTTAATAAGGTGACATTTATTAGGAGTTTTATGGAAGTTCAAGACAGACTATTAAAGGCAGATTGTTTAAAACGAAGCAGCAACAAGTTCAAAGTTTCTGAGGAGAAGAATTAATGGAATATAGATTTCAATATGCCATTGACAGATACTTCTCAATACAAAAAACAGTAAAACTTTTGTATTACTCCATGTTGAAGGATAAAAGCAAAGTTTTTAAAAATATGTAAGCATTTGATACCATTTTTGGTGACATTTTCTATCTTTTTAAAACCAACATAAACAAGTATGTGTGTGTGTGTGTGTGTGTGTGTGTGTGTGTGTGTTTGTATGTGTGTAATATCATTAAGGTACTTTATGTGAAGAATGTATGTTTTATGCCTATGAAGTAACAAAAATTTTCTGGACATTGGAATATTATAATAATTACATTACATAAAGGAACACTTTATGAGTTGTATCATTAATGGTTTTTGTAAGTAACCAACAGAAATCTACACTAGTTAATTTAAGTAAAATAAACATCTATTAGAAGTGGTCAGAAAGACCCAAACAAAAAGACATCTGCCAACCCACAGTGTTTGATTAGAATTATCATGGATTATGCCCAAGTGTCCTTGTTTGGGAGAAAAAAAAGCACTCAGGAAAACCACAATGAGAAAAAGAAAGTTTTGCAAAAAGAAATGAATGAAAACCCTTTTCATAAGAAGGGAAAAGAAAACGGTGTCCCAACATGAAAATGTTCATTATTATTTCATAATAATCATGTATCATAATATAATTTGGTATGATATTTATATTTTACATATAGACAACTTTTCAATAAAGATGAAATATATTAATACAAAAATACTCTTTCACACTCATTACAGGAACACTTGAGGTAAAGGGCATTGGTGAATAGGCATACAACAAGCTGGGAATATAACAAGCATTGTGGTTGGAATAGTATGGAACTACAATTTAATTTCAGATCAGCCAATTACTATATTTGTGACCTTGAACAATTTACTTAATCCCTTTTTGCCTCACTTTTCTCATCTAGAAGAGTAGGAGTGATATTGGCAGTGCTATAGTGGCATAAGAGGTAAATTAAAGATAAGTGTGCATTACATGCTCAAATACTTAATTTTATTTACACAATAAAATGATATTAAAATATTTTACCATGACAGATAAGATATATAATAAGTATAAATAATGTAATTGTTCCTTTTAAATTGTAGATAGGCTGCTTAATGGGGCTCTCTGTCTGACTTTCTTCATATCTTTATTAATAATAACATGGTACTTTCATGGAACACAGTTTCAAAGAAACACAGTTTCAAAACCACAGACTTCATCCCTTGTTAATTTACAAATAAGTTTCTGGGTTCGAAAGACTATATACCTTAGTCCTATTCAAACAGCTAGTTAGTTAAAGATAAAACTAAAATTGGCTTCTTATTACACAGATTCTGTCCTTTTCCTCCTATTTTCCATATTTTATCTTTTGTCTTTATGAGATGGAAATTTGAAAGTAGTATTGCATAGCATCATATTGCAAAGTCCAAAGTCCAAGGCTTTCATAAATCTTTTCCCTTAGAGAGTTATTTGTTCTATACAAAACCTAGTTTCTTGTACAATTTACTCACTGTTCAAATTTGATGATGGGAACAAAGAACATTTGTGGGGGTCCTACGTACTTGAAGGAAATTTCTTATGTAGGTTGTGTTTCAGTGATCATTCTATTCTTTGGATTTTGATCAAAAGCAAAATTTCACCTTTGAGCTTTGGAAAAGAAATTTGTTGAAATTTAAAATCTTTTTCTAAAGCAGAGAGAGAAAAGTTTAAGGTCCAAAGGATTTTTCAAAACTCCACAGTATTTAAAGCATTTAAAACAACATTTATGGAAATAAAATTTATATTATTCAACAAATATATAATAAATATAATATAATATAATATAATATAATATAATATAATATATAATAATATATATAACTCAGAAAAGTATTGATGATAAACTATAGTAGTCTTTTAAACTGTTTTATAATTGCATCTTCAATTTGGGACACTGAAAGAAATTCTTTGTGTGTGTGTGTGTGTGTGTGTGTGTGTGTGTGTGTGTAGGTGTAATATCACAGGATTTCATTTCACAACCTCCTAAAACTTCTTATTCTGCTATATCCAGAGAGTGACAACTTGCATCAGATATAAAATGCATACATAATCTGAAATAGTGGCTACTCTTTCATTAAATTGACTATTTTGTTCAGGAGTGAAGTGCTAAAGTAGCCATATGTGTTGCCATTGTGGGTAAAATCTATCAGCTACAGTTTTCTTACTGTGAGGATAAAAATAATTAAGCAAAGAATTAAAATAATCCAGGAGCTATTTACTTTATGTATTTGAGGTGTTGTCTATCAAATTAGATTTAGGTCCCATATTACTTTATTTTTGTATATGTTCTTTTTTCTTGCATTCGGAGCATTTCTCTCACCAACACTTATATTAACTTCTCTCATTTTAATCCATTTTATATTTAAATAATATATATTCAGCTCTCTGTTACATCTCCTATTATTATATTTTCTATTCTACTTTATTTAATGGCATTTTTTATTTGTCTATCATGAATCACCATATTTGTTATGGATTTTCATTTAACAATATCTTTAATCAAATTGTTTTATAAGCCATTTAAATTCACATGTCCTATGTTATACCTACTGATATCCAGAAATACAAAATAATTAATCAGTAATATAATCTAATTGAGATTATATCTAAAGCATACAGTGTCAGAAGATGAACACCAGTACCCCTAACAGGAGATCCTTTACCGTCTGGTAAACTATGACTCTTGAAATTTTTATCTAGTTTCCAACAATGTAATTTCTTTAACTCTCATTTTTCTTATTACAAGTGTTTCAATAATTTTTGATGTTGTACATATTTCAGTATGTCCCTTTAAGTCATATTGGAACAAAAAATACATACCTGCCTAGGTACATAAGTTAGTAATAGGATTTTTTCTGGCTTCTAGCTTTATATTATTAGTCACACAAACATGTCAAAATAAGAACAGAATTTCCCAACTAGTCAGAGAAAACAAAGTTAAAGACAAAAATCTAGGTTGTTGACAGAACAATAAATACATCTACTTCATGGTGTGTAGCCAAGGATAACTAAAATGTCTAGATGATGTAAGATATTTTCTGCGACATAGTCTCATATTGATAACTTGAAATTGGAACATATTATTAGTTTTTATGTCATAGCTATTCTGTTCTTGATACTTTTCTGAGATTTATTAATCAGTGTTTATGATACATGATATCACAATCATGACATATTTGGAAGAATGATTTACTCTT
Organism: Prionailurus bengalensis; assembly: GCF_016509475.1. Lineage (NCBI taxonomy): Eukaryota > Metazoa > Chordata > Mammalia > Carnivora > Felidae > Prionailurus > Prionailurus bengalensis. Next base: position 49,336,349 of record NC_057360.1, read on the forward strand.
TATCTCATTAAGGAATTTTACCAAGAAAAGTAATTTATTTCTGTTTGTTTATGAAACATAATGTATAGTACATGAAGTATCTATATTCTATAGGAATCAGTTAATCTAATTTATTGTCAAAATTCGAAACTCTTATTTCTAATAAACATTATTAGACTATTTTCTCAAAAAATGGTACAACTTCTGTAATGTTATATAAAAACACATTGTAGAAAGTAAAAGTTTCTACTCAAGTGTGTTTTGTCTTCTAGAGGAGAAATTCATTTCATGATTTTGTAACTTAAAGAAATATTTGATTAAAATTACCAAGGATAAAACTTTCTTGACACAATGCTGAAAATATGTAGCACTTGCAATGGTTAATAGTGTTTAAATATATATATATATATATATATATATATATATATACACACACACACACACACTATATATATATATATAATTTTAGCATTTAAATTTATTTATATATATATATTTATACATATATATATATATATATATTTGTTATCTGCAGAAATAGACTACATTTTGGTTGGGTTGGATTCACATACTGATGGCCAGCTATTCCCTATATTCAATTTTAAATATAAAATGCCAGGGCATACGTGGAAGATGTTCATAATAGCAACTGATGGTATTTAAATGTCTTTTAATTTTAGGACTGGAAAACATTTCTGATTGCTTATATATTTTGCTTATTTCACTTTTTACTTGGAAAAAAGAACCCAGAATATTATTGTTTGAACTTGACATTGAGAAGTTCTTGCGGCAGCTGGAAGTATAATTTCTTCATGTGACACCACCAACTAGTTAGATTTGAACGGATAGTTTAGGGCTTTTAAAGAGCAATTAAAATTATGTGGCAGGTGATTATGTCTCAATGCTCCAGTTGCTTATATAAATGCATCAGTATAGTACTTCACAAGCAGAAAAACAATAGAAAATTTCTGCCTATGCCCAATTACACTTGTAAACTATGTGTAGAAAATCAATGCCGTTTCATTTAATTTTACACAAACAGCAATTTGTAACTAACTTTGGAGTCTGAAAAATAATTTATTTCCATATGAATCTGTCTTGAAATTGTAACAATTAGGTTCACTGTTTTCCTTCAGGATTTCTGGCCTGCCAGTATTTGTATATGGAGAGAAATTATGCTGACCAATAAATTTTATACCTCTACAAATTTTGGGAAAGAATAATAGACTAAGGAAATAATGCATATCCATTCAGTATAATTTCATAGACTTAATTGTGAAATTAACATTTTTGCTTCATTTTACATTTGTTACATTTTACACCCAGCAATCTACAATATAATATCCTCTACAGGTTTCAGTTTAACAGGCAGAAGAACTTTTCCTGATGAAACTGTTTGATTCCCTAGTTACTTTTTATAAACTGTTCAACTTTACTATTTTTGGTTGCCTCTTCCAAGAAAAGAGTACCTCTTTGAACGTAACATAATTGTAAATGATTCGGTTCTATGGTTTCAGTGTTTGGGAAACATATATTAAAAATATTACACTATGTAAATATAGGAAAAAAGTGTACTTCTTTAGCATTGCTAGCCAAATAAATGACAACCAATTGAGTGGATTTATTTGACTTACATTTATATGGTGATTCTATGAATTGTTGTTCTTTTCCTTTTGTTCCTGCAATGGAACTTTTGGATTACCAGAAAAGTCAGGCACTTACATGTCTGATGATGACAGTTACAATTGTATCTTTGTACTGTTTTCTCTCTTGGAAGATCATTTCTTTCTCATATGTTCTAGTGTATGTTTCATTATTCTCATTTTTTAAGGAGATGAAGCATTTTTTTTTCTTTTTACATCCACAGAAAGTATTGTATTATCAATGCAGAATGACAGGGACACTATTTAATTTCCTGAATCTCACTCTGTTGAGAAACAAAGAGAATTTATTGACTTATTTTATTAGGAAGAGGTTCAAATGTGAACTTACCAGTAGATTTTGGAAAGATAGGAGACTTGTTTTTTGTTTTTTTCTCAGTAGTTTGTGGAAACAACATCCCCAGCTTCCAAACACACAATGATTACTCCTCTACTCATGTTGTATTTGTGGATAAAGCATCCTACACAAGTATTAATAATCACAGTTCACAGTTCACTGAGTAATAATTGCATCCACTGAGGTGGGATTTGCACAAGCAGAAGTATAAGTAAATTAAACTAAGAGTTTGTTTCTTATTCTTATATATTTTACTCTTTTATCAATTAACTCTTGCATACTTTTTCTAAACTTCAGATGCACAATAGGAATGGTAATTTATGCATTCTCTTTTAGTGTTGTGACAGGGAAAAAATCTCTTACATAGGAAAGACATTCCTATTATTACTATTAATAGGGCACATTGATTATTAAGTGTGTGAATAACTTCATGTAGAATGAAAAGTAAAATAACTCTATAAATGGACAAAATTATTCAGAAGCAATTTTATTTTAGGCATGTGTAACTTAGAAAACATTATTTTTTTAAATTTATTTAATGTTTATTTATTTTTGAAAGAGAGAGAGAGAGAGAGAGAGAGTGAGCAAGCACACAAGTGGGGGAGGGGCAGAGAGGGAGACACAGAATCCAAAGCAGGCTCCAGGTTGCAAGCTGTAAGCTCAGAGCCCAACATGGGGCTTGAACCCATGAACTGTGAGCTCATGACCTGAGTCTAAGTCAGACGCTTAACTGACTGAGCCATCCAGGTGCCCCGGTAAACATTATTCTAATTCTTCCAAGGTTTGGCATGGATATCTCAAATAAGGAGACACAAATGACTTAGTTACATATATACTTAGTTACATATATACTTACATAAAATCACCTAGATTAAGAATTCCATGGAACCAAAATAGTCTATATAGAAATGTTACTCTCCAGGATGTGGAGAAACGGGAACCCTCTTGCACTGTTGGTGGGAATGCAAACTGGTGCAGCCACTCTGGAAAACAGTGTGGAGGTTCCTCAGAAAATTAAAAATAGACCTACCCTATGACCCAGGAATAGCACTGCTAGGAATTTACCCAAGGGATACAGGAGTACTGATGCATAGGGGCACTTGTACCCCAATGTTCATAGCAGCACTCTCAACAATAGCCAAATTATGGAAAGAGCCTAAATGTCCATCAACTGATGAATGGATAAAGAAATTGTGGTTTATATACACAATGGAGTACTACATGGCAATGAGAAAGAATGAAATATGTCCCTTTGTAGCAACGTGGATGGAACTGGAGAGTGTGATGCTAAGTGAAATAAGCCATACAGAGAAAGACAGATACCATATGTTTTCACTCTTATGTGGATCCTGAGAAACTTAACAGAAACCCATGGGGGAGGGGAAGGAAAAAAAAAAATAAGAGGTTAGAGTGGGAGAGAGCCAAAGCATAAGAGACTCTTAAAAACTGAGAACAAACTGAGGGTTGATGGGGGGTGGGAGGGAGGGGAGGGTGGGTGATGGGCAGTGAGGAGGGCACCTTTTGGGATGAGCACTGGGTGTTGTATGGAAACCAATTTGACAATAAATTTCATATATTGAAAAAAAACAATTGCATAAAATAATTATAAACCTAAAAAAAAAAAAAGAAATGTTACTCTCCAACTCCTAAATATCTGTTTCACTATTTGTTCTATTTATGCATTCAAAACTATTTCCATATAAATACCCTATTTACCTTTTTTTTCAAGTTTATTTATTTATTTTTGAGCAAGAGAGAGGAAGAGAGACACACAGAGAAAGAGAGGGAGGGACAGAGAAAGAGGGAGAGAAAGAATCCCAAGCAGGCTCTGCACTGTCAGTGCAGAGCCAGCACAGGGCTTGATCCCATGAACCATGAGATTATGAACGGAGCCAAAATCAAGAGTTGGACGTTTAAATGACTGAGCCACCCAAGTGCACCTCCCCTATTTACCTTTTGTGACATGACACATAGTATATTTGCCTTACTATAGGCTCTTGGAACACATAAAATGTTTTCTAGAGCCTATGTTAATGACGGGGTCATAACAGACAATGAAATGTGTATTTGGATTGGATTGCATAACATATATAGAAGATAACAGATGCAAAGACATACATCTGTATTTTATCTTGTAATCAATTCGTGTACAGAATTTATGTCTTTATTCTCATGACTATGTAGTATTGCTATATAGATAAAGTAGCTTTGAATTTCATTAAATTATTGAAATCTGCATCAGTTTGCTTTACAGTATATTAGTTTTTGTGTTAGCTCGTAGCTTCAGATTTTGTCAATTCCAATGAAGCATTTTAATAGAAGAGTATTCAGTTCCCAAAGATGTTTAATAAATGTCCATTTAATGTGTTTGAACTATGGAGGGTTTCTTGGGTTATAGGATTTTGGCAATGGCATTTATGTTTCCTTTCTTCTTCCTTATTTTCTTTCTGACTGATTCCTTCCAGATTTCCTCTATGAAGCCTTCTCTGATCATCTGAATTAGAAATATTCACGCTCTGGAAATTATATAGCAATTACTGATTATTCTATTCATGTGACAGATGCCACAGAATCCTTACTTTACTAATATTATCATTTTATGCAAGCATAAAAATATCCATTAGGTTTCAAAGTTTAATTTACATCATAAGAAGGAAAGACTAGGTCATTTTTATTTAGCTCCCTGAGTAAATAATGCAAATGTGAAATTATTGCTGAAAATAGTTTGAGAATCAAGAAAATTCCCTAATTTTATAGGTGAAATTAAAGACTCAGGAGGTTGAGGTCACTTGCCCAGCTTCACATAGCTAATTAGTCTTGAGTAAGTTTCTCAGTGTCCCAGGTACCAAGTAGTTATATTGTCATTATACTTCCAATCATGTAAATATTGGCAAAAATTTCCAAATTATAAATTGCAACAGTCTTTCCTTGGCCCTCTTCTTATAAATGTTTTTGTATGTGTCTGTGATTCAAATAGTGATGTCATTGGTGTACATAGTAGATTGAATAATATCCACCCTCATATGTCTGCCCCTTAATCCCAGAACCTGTGAATATCATTGTATATAGTTAAAAAATGAATACTACCTTACATAGCAAAATATATGATTTAAAGATTTGGAGAGGAGGCACTTATTCTGCATTATCCACATGAACATCAAATTCAATAGCAAGTATCCTTATAAGAATGAGACAAAGGAAGATTTGACAAAATAAGAGAAAGCCATGAGGCTGCAGAGGTGTATATAGGAGTGACGAGGTCAAGTCAAACAGTGCCTACAGCCACGCACAGCTGGAAAAGGCAAAGAAGGGATTCTCCCCTAGAGCCTCCGGAGGGAGTCCAGCCATGCCAACATTTTGGTTTGAAAATTTTCTCCTCTAGAACTGTGAGAGAATAAATTTATACTCTTTTAGGCCACCTAGTTTGCAGTAATTTGTTACAGTAGACACAGGAAACTAATAGAGCGTGCAATCCCAAACTGTACGTTACAGTGCTGACTTGGACAAGTAGAGTACTTCATGGCAGAAGTTTGCCCAATGGAAAAATTAAATAGATTCAACAATTTTAAATTAATTTATTTATTTTGAGGAAGAGAGAGAGAGAGAGAGTGTGTGTGTGTGTGTGTGTGCGCGCGCGCGCGCCCAAGAGAGACAGGGTGGGGGGAGGGGCAGAGAGAGAGAGAGAGAGAGAGAGAGAGAGAGAACCCCAAGCAGGCTCTGAGCTATCAGCAGGGAGCCTGATCTGGGACTCAAACCCATAAACCCTAAGATTATGAACTGAGCCCAAATCAAGAGTTGGTCACTTAACTGACTGAGCCACTTGGGTGCCCTAAATAGATATTTTAAAAAGCACATATTTTTGGGGGCGCTTGGGTGTCTCAGTTGATTAAGTGTCTGACTCTTAATTTCAGCTCAGGTCATGATTTCATGGTTCATGGGTTTGAACCCCACATCGGGCTCCCTGCTGATAGCTGAGTGTTCTTGGGATTCTCTCGCTGTCTCTGCACCCCTCCTCTCTGCCCCACTCCCCCATTCTCTATCTCTATCTCTCTCAAACAAAAAACAAAAAACAAACAGAAACCATGTTTTTATACAACAGGAAATATCGCTTCTCGGCCTTTTGGCTAAGATCAAGTGTAGTATCTGTTCTTATCCATTTAATATACAGCAGGAAATGTATATTGGATAATTAAAATATGTTAGGTAATACGGCAAGCGCTGCAATACGGCATTTCTTTCATTCCTGGACAAAAAAACAAATCTTGAAGTGTATAATCCTCAGTGCAAATGAATGAGTTAAGTCAGAGAAGTTTACCAACATCGTGTAACCAGTAAAAGAATGGAGACCCACGGTGATTAATAAATTTGTCCAAGGTCAGTCAATAATTAAAGACTAAAACTTGAACCTATTAAAATTAACCATAACAGAAATAAACATGAAGCCACAATTTGTATTTAAATAGAGATAAGAAAGAAAGGTGAAATTAAGACATAAACTGAGCAATTTTTAATTATACCTTGTGGAGTTGCTTATTTATGAGGAGGGAAGGTTTTTTGTTGTTGTTTTTTTTACATTAAAATTGCCATACCAAGAAGTGGACCAGTGCAAGTATGATGCTCAAAATATGGTCAATAGTCATTTTTTTCATATATAATGAGGCATCATTTCTATTTCCGGCAATGGAAAATCTCTAATGATAATCTTCACAAAATTAATAATAAACAAAGTAACGAACAATATATAAAAATATTCTCTGAAGAAAGGGAATTTAACTGAAATGAGAAGAGCTCTATCCTTGTATATGTTCAAATATGTGGTAGTACCTCAAATGAAAGAGGAAATATATTGTCAGTGGCACAGAATCTGGACTAAGGGTAGAAACTGTAAGAAGATGGATATTAGTCATTAGAAAATTGCTAAGCCATGCACGAAAACCTCTCAGAAACTGTTTAAGACAGAATAATATATTAGAAAAGAGATCAAATCAACTGAGGGCAAGATGAAACTCTATTTTGATGAACTTGGACAGATAATATTAAATGAAGAGAACAATAATTGGAAAGGAGAGAAATTCCGTATGACTAAATCAAATATAAATTCCAGATGTGAGCAATCAAAACAAATATGAAAATCATATTTTAAGAAATCTTTTAAGACTTAAAGCTCTACAGTGCATTTAGGTAGAATTTCATGTTTTTTCCTACTTACTACAGTTCATACAAACTTTATTTTGTAAGCATAAGAATACTGTATCTTACAACTAAAGAAACATGTCAAGGGCACATTTACTGGCATGAATGTAACTCTAAACTCTTGGCAGAGAGTGAGAAAGCAAAACCCTTAAATAGGGAGGGCAATTTTGCTAACCATTGAGGATGAAAATGAAATGGAGGTTAAGATTCTGTTGCTCCATGAAGAAATCAGTTTTCAAGTGCCCTTCATAGTATGAACACTTCTCATGGCTATCATAATTCAACATAGGAATTTTTCCATTAATGTCCTCAAAAAAAATTTCATATGAAACTTAATCAAAACAACAGTGAGGACAATATATGGAGTCAGGTTTATTGAGTTAAGTTAAATTAATTTCCAATAGTTAATATTAATAATTAAGTTAATTAATATTAACTAATGTAAGGGTGGTTGTAATTTCAATTTTGCATTATCAGATACTCCTTATAATCATTCATAAGTCATAGGACAGGCTGTGGAAAGGAATTTGCTTATGTCTTATGAAATCTATATTTAGCTGTGAAGCACTAAGTGTTGTTTTATTTTAATCAGCTTAGGTAACTGGGCAGTACATATACTTAACTGGAGGGCTAGACATCACCTTGGAAAGGAATGACCTATGTAGAGCTCCAGGACTTTCCTTAGCAGAAACTAAAGTCAAGGATCTACTTGAGCAACAATGGTCTAGTCAGGACACTTCCGTTTCTATTCTGAATGCCATGATCATCCTTACTGCTGTGATGTCAAGTCCTCCAAATGTCCCTGCTTCTTGTATCACATGCTCAAGTAAAAATGTCCCAGCTGGAGCATCAGATTGAACTAATTGTAGGTAACTTGCCTGCACACTGGCTGCCAGGGTTTGAATGGAGAGGGATTTTTTTCCTTCCCATAGTAGGAGAGAGCAAAAGGCAGCACAAGATCATATACACAATGGGAAATTCTATCCAAATAGGAAAGATTAATGCTATAGGATCACAAATAAAACCAATAAGTGAACTAACCAGTCAAGTATTAAAATGATACATTAATCTTTTATTGTAAAACAATTAATATAGGAAAAATCACATGGTATCCTGAGTCCAGATGTTGAGAGCTCTTGATAAACAATACTCTGATAATGTAATGGGGTACTCTGGATGAATGAGTGAACCACATAGGTGGGAATTCTAAATTAGTCAATTACTAGATTTATTCTAACATTTTTCTAATATTTTTTAGATTTTTCTCCTATAATTGCAAAGGCATATTAGTATTTAAATTTACTTTCCTTGATCTCAGTACCACTTAATAAAATTACTGATGATTTCCTCTTTACTTTTACTCAGTATACTTGTTGACTTTGCTGGGAAATAGCATAACACATAGAAAGGGAAATTGATTCAGCAGGCACCCAAAATCCATGAAATGTCAACTGAATTTACAAACAGGAAGAGGATGAATTCCATAACCTCTAGTCCTTGGAACAGTCCTTGTAGGAAAGTGTTCAGAGAAGGTCAGGTAGTACAATATTCCTAATTGTATTTATTTAAAACAGTAGCATTTGTTGAGTGTAATAAAAGTTAAGTATGGTGAAACTCTTAATCAGCTGGCTCTAATAACAAATTTATCCAGAATCTAAGCCTCTACCTCCTTTGCCTCTTTATACTTTCTTGGCTTCTGCGTAGGTCTAACAATGTATCTACTGATGGAAACTTTAAAGTGTATATTTCCATTTTCTTCTCTTTTCCGTGGCAGGGGGGATGATAGTAGGAAAGATGTGGTGTCTTACTATAGGGACCTTTAACATTTTTAGTCATATAGTCTTAAAATAATTTTGTAATTTATGTGCCTTTATCACTTCCTTAGTTTGGCATGCACAGTTGTTAAGCTAAGTTTAAATATTCCCAAAGGATGTGATCTCCAATATATTGTAAATATATTTCTCCTAGAAACAAAAGCCTTAAGGCATTCAGTGAAGGGCAGAAAAACTTGTTGCCTTGGGCACAGGTAAAGGTAGACTCCAGCTGGTAGGGTAGGAGTGGGGTGAAGAAGGAGTGGAGAGATCTTCCTACTTACAGGAGAGTGGCAAAACAAATAAACAAACAAAACATTTTTGACCCACTGGAGGAAGGCAGAATCCCTAAATCCTCATTGGACATATAATCAGGGACACCTTGCCTAAGAGGGTAAATGGGAACAACAGAGAACAATCCAACCCCTTCCATACCTTAAACCAGAAAACCTAGTAAGTCTCAAGTAACAGGTAACCAGGGCAGCAGTTTACAGCTAGAGAAGGGTCAAGCCTGTAGGGAATGAATCTCTCGAGGTACGGATGAGAGGAAAGATTTGAAGCCGATGGAGAAGTCACTGAGAAAATGCCTAAGAAAAAAGGAATGAAAACCTCCAGAAAGTCCAAGCCAGGCTAACCACAGAAGAATGTAGACAGCAGCAGAGGTAAATGCTGAGCGTGCTTTAGTAGGTCTGCATCACAGTTCAGGAATCCAGAGCCGAGGAAACGTTAGACCTTAAAAGAGGGCTAATGGTAAGTTTGGCCAAACTTTGCTTCAGAAGTTTTGTTTTTGTTTGGTTGGGTTTTGTGTCGTTGTTGTTGTTTGTTTTTATGATCAGAAAACAAATCTATCTTCCGTCCTGATGGGAGACTCTAAAGCTATCTTTCAAGACTATTTGGTCTGTAGACATCCTTAAAAAATAGTTCAAAACAGAAGATGTTTCCTACTCACAAGTGCAGGAACACAAGAAACCCATGAAGAATCATCTCCCAACATCCTATTGCATTAGGTTATTTCTACCAGCAATTTGTCTGTTAAATCAATCTATGTGGATGAAGGAATCAAGTAGTTACTTTTATTGTGGAGTGGTATTTCGTTGTATCAATATGCCTCAATTTGTTTATTCATTCGCCTTCTGGTTGACCCTTGTGTTGTTTTGCTTTTGGATATGATTTTTTTGTAATAGCTGCTATGAACATTCATGTACATATCTTCCTATAAGCATATGTTTTCATTATACCTCAATAAATACAGGGAGCGGAATTGCTCAGTCATATTATAAGTGTATGGTTAACATTATAAGAAACTTCCAACTTCTTTTCCAAAGAGGTGGCACCATTCTAGGCAGCAGTGCGTGAAATTTCAAATTTACCCGTATCTTCATTATCACTTGGAAATGCCAATGATGTGAATTCTAGCTATGGTAGTGATTGTGAAATGATATTCCATCACGGTTTTAATTGGCTGTTCATATTGGGCAATTTTTCATGTGCTTATTTGCCATTCAGATAACTTCTTTTTTAATGTCTTTTGAAATCTCTTGCCTATTTAATATTGACTTGTCTTACTATTCTTTTGTAAGAGTTCTTTATAAAATTAAGAATACAAGTCATTTGTATGTTGTAAATATTTTCTCATAGACTGTATTTTGCCTTCTTCTTTTCTTTTTTTTTCAACGTTTATTTATTTTTGGGACAGAGAGAGACAGAGCATGAACGGGGGAGGGGCAGAGAGAGAGGGAAACACAGATTCAGAAACAGGCTCCAGGCTCTGAGCCATCAGCCCAGAGCCCGACGCGGGGCTCGAACTCACGGACCGCGAGATCATGACCTGGCTGAAGTCGGACGCTTAACCGACTGCGCCACCCAGGCGCCCCTGCCTTCTTCTTTTCTTGAGATCTCCTTTTGAATAGTGGTATCAGTTTTGAAGAAGTCCAGTTTATCATCATTTAATATTTATTGCTTTCTGAGTCCTGTCTACAAAATTTTCTCTTCTCTAATTGTTTACTTCTAGAAGTTTTTAGTTTCACCTTTTACACGTAAATCTATAATATATTATAAACTAATTGTCATTATAATGGGAGAATGTGTTCTCTTTCTCTATGTATGAATATGTGTCTATTTTTTTTCCCATTCAGATATCTAGCTGTCTTAGAATCAATTGTTGAAAGAGAATCATTTCCATTTTGAATTACTTTGGTGAATCTTTTCGAAATCAATTGACCATCTATATACAAGTCGATTTTTGTACTTTCCATTCTGTCATATTGTTTTATGTCTAACTTTATGGCCAAACCAAACTGTACTATTTACTTTAGTTTAATATTACATTATAAAATGAAGTAGCATATGTTCGTGAACTTTGTTTTTATTTTTAAATAAATTGTTTTGGTTATTTTGGGTCCTCTGTATTTCCATATAAATTCTAGAATTAGTTTCATGATTTTTAAAAAAGTAAAACAATGAAAAATCACTTACTGGTATTTTTATTAGAATCTTGTTAACTCTACAGATCAGTTTAGGTATAATGGAAATTGCTACACTATTGATTTTTCTAATCAATGACATATCTCTTTCTATGACATTTTTCCTCATTTTCTCCAGCAGTTTTGGAGACATTAGAGGTCTTAAAAATATTTCATTCAATTACTTTCTTAGTTGTTTTTAATTTTTCTTCATTTTTTACTTAGGTAAGATATATGTAAAACATAAAATTTACCATTTTAACTATCTTCAGGTGTACAATTCTGTGGCACTAAGTACATTCACACTGTTGTGCAACCATCATCGCCATCCATTTCCAGAATATTTTAAACATCCAAAGCTGAGACTCCATGCCCATTAACAATAATTCCCCATTTCCTCCTTTCCTCAGTCCATGCTAACCACGATTCTCCTTTGTGTTTCTCCTCTTTTCTATACTAAGTAATCCACATAAGTGGAATCATCCACTAATCCATATAAGTGGAATCATCCACAATTTCAATATTTGTTCTAAGTCTGTATTATTTCACTTAGCATAATACTTTCAGAGTCCATCCATATTGTAGCATGTATTGGAATTTCCTTTTATTTAAGGCTGAATAATATCCCATTGTACACATATGCCACCTTTTCTTTATCCATTCATCTGGCCAT